>NC_138189.1:95834631-96389482 GCF_964194105.1 Spermophilus citellus
GGAATGAGCAGATCAGGGGGAGGGAAGAAGGATGGTCAAGGGAAGGATGAGATTGATGGAATTATGTTATGTGCCTATATGACTATGTCATAATGAATCCCATTATTATGTATAATAATGGACTCAATACAAAAATTAAAAAAACAAAAACAAATATTTTAAGTGGAAAAATGTGTAAATTACAGTGAGCTGATTTTAAAATTTATTTGGAAACACAACACAAAGGACAAGACAATGTTTAAGAAGAGCAAATGTAACATTCAAGTATTATCATTAGTAATGATGGAAGTGTGATATTGATACAAAGATAGATAAATAAAATGAGAAAATAGAACAAAAAACAAAATATAGATGACACATGTGTATTCATTTGATTTGTAACAAAGGCATCAAAATAAAGCCAAATAAGACCCTTTTACTTTTGTTTTTTTCAATAGATCATTCTGAAGTAATAGGACATTCATAATAAAAGGGTCTCTCCTTCATATATGCAAAATTTTATTGGAGATTAAAGTTCATTTTTGGTATTAATATATTACTCCTAAATTAATAAATAAAACGACACCCTGGTGATATTTCTATTTGCATTTTTCTGAATACTAATAGAATTTGCTTAAATTTTCTCTTTATATTGTTTTCTTTTAGGATACTCCTTTTATGGTTAATAGATCTTTCTAGTTTTTTGAGGCAACATCCTCATCAACTTCAAAATTTGCATGTGTTTTTATATCTGATTGTAGACTTTCTATTTTGCTTCTTTTTTACTTACAGCAATAACTCTACAAGAAATAGTCTTTATTGTTCAAAAGGGACAGAGAGTTACACCTGGCAATGTTAATAAAATAAATAATAATGGCAACCTTTGTGTCTTGCCTGACCAAAGCTTTCATTAAGTATTAGTAGGGACCAATTAGTAACACACAGGAAATAAAGAGAATCCAGAATAATGCTTTATTTAGCATAACTTTATGTCAGGAATGAGGGGGGAAAAAGGGATATTGTTAGCCTGGTAACAGGAGTTAAGCAGTAGGGAAAGTTTTCCTGTGGGCCTTCTACAGTCCTGATTCATCCAAGAAAGTTTAGTACATAAGTACATACTATAAATAGTTTGAATTATGTTCTAGAAACAAAATAAAACAAAAATACCTTAAGTATGTGCTTTTTTATACTCTATGGTAATTCAAAGAACAATACTAAATAGGTCATGGTATGGATAAATATAGTCAAGACTCCAAATGAACCTAAGAAACATTTTTAAACCAATACTGTAAATGTTTTGCCATTGTTTCTCAAGGAAGGTAGAAGAAAATAATAAAAGGGGAATTTACATGATAGAAATTCAAGACATTTCCATACGAATCATTAGAAATTTCACTGATGATTTTTAAACACAGAGAGGGTATAAGAAATAACTAACTTGATTTGCATAGAATGGCAGGAAAAGTGAAAATCCTGGAAAGGGCCTGTTTGTGATACTAACACATACACATTACATTTTGAAAGGTAAATATACAGAATCTGTATCTCATGGTGTGATTACAGATGCTAAACACACACAGGTTCCAATGGGGTTTTAAATTTTAAAGGTGATACATAGACAATAGATTTAGTAGTGAAAGTTGGAAATGTTATTCTAAGCCCTTTGCAACCAATATTTGGGAGAAGAAAATCTCTTCTTCCCTCAAAATATACCCTGGTACCAGCAGCAACAGAGAGAATGCTGAGATAAGAGGCACCTTTAGCCTGACAATCTAACCATATCCCCTCATTGTCCCATTCCTTTTTATAAGTTATTGATTTTCATGGAACAAGAGAACAGATGCTGCCCTATTTAAATCCAACTTTAAACTGCAAAATTAGGTTTGCTTTCCATACAGGAGAATAACACAAAGGTATTCCAAGTTCACTCTATTCAAAATGTCTATAAACTAGTGGGGAGAAATACCAGAATGGTCCACTGCCTCTATGTACAATAATTTTTTGATACATGTTCATTAGTTTTAAACTTATATTTCATTTATATATTCAACAATCACTAATGGAGTTCTCTGCAAGGCTTTTGGGGATACCAAATGCCTCCATATTCAGACCCTATTCTGAAAGAATCTGCCTTGCAAGTGAATGTAAGGGTCCAGCGAAAACTAAATAACAACTAAGATAATTCATTGAGTAGGCATAGGAGAAGAAATAATCAACACCACTTCTAATTCCAAATGGTGTCTGAATAAAAAGGATTATGCTTCACCTCCTTGCTGTGGCCATCCCTGCTCTGTGATTTAGGTAGGCATTGTAAGCTCACTTCTCTACAAAGTATGTGCTTACTGATATTTACCCTACAGGATTGCTGTGTGGAATACCTAGAATATATAGAGTCCTTACCAAAATTCTCATTGCATGTATAAGTGAAAGTGACCTTTATCAATGGAGACAGTCCTCAATTATTATTCCTTCAACTGTTGCAACAACTTGAGTTTGTGCTTACCTGACACTGATAAGCCCAAATTGCCTTTTAAGCATCCAAATGAATCATTCATACCAGGATAAGAATCCTATTTCTCACAAAATTATTCTAATGTAACAATGAGGAAATGACAAAGAAGTGAATCTTTAATTTCAAGTTAAAGCCTATTATTCAAATTACACATTTTATAAATATCTCAGGAATGCATCATAGACAACAGAAAACTACCAATCATTTCGAAGAGTCAGAGCTTTACATGACAGTTTGTGTTTCATGAAGAGTAGATACATGTCATTTGGAAAAAAAGAGGAGCTATCCAGATAGGACATTCAGGGCCAAGTTTACAGGCAAGATCATGTATTTTAATTGAATACTAAGAAGTTCCATGTAATTGAAACTTGAGAGTCATGTATGGCAGAGAGGAATATTAAGTTAAAGAGGTAATGGGGATGTTTATAGAGGGACTTGTTTGTTAACCTAAGAAGTTAAAATATAGTTTAGGTACACTTGAAGAAATTATAAGATAGGATCACTTCATGCATAGGATTCTGCAAGAAAACGTTCTTGTATTTGCGAATACATAGAGGATATGAGTGTGTGTGTGTGGGGGGGGGGGGTAGTTATACCTGAGAGGAAGAAAAGGTGGAAGGATATTGGAGAAAGGACTATATTTCAGAGAATCATTGTTTAATGGCCCAAAGGTGAAGAAAATTTTCTAATCCAGAAAATCTTGAACTATTTGGAATCATCATTATGTATCCGAAGACTTTCATATATATATATATATATACTTGAATATAGAAAATAATTAAGAAACGTGTTGATTGAGTTTATATTTGGGGCCCAAACCAGAAGTCATAGTTTTAGAATTTTGCTTTAAACTGAGGGTGCTCTCTCCCACAATTAAAATAAGAAGGTGCTTCTGATACACATTGCCATAACTGTTTAGAAATAAATGAGATTACTATTTTGGGAAAGCTAAAGAAAATTTAAGTCCTTTGTTCTTGAGTTATGAGTTCAAGAAGAATGTGTTTAGACATGTTTCAGATATATTTTCTACTTCTTTGGGAGGTGGCATGATTCCATTGTTCTAACTCCTATATGCATTTTAAAAATATTTCTCAGTATTCATAAAATTCATAGAAGTTCACAAACATAATACTTAAGAAACTTTCATGTATCATTTCAGAGAAATTCGCCCTCATTCTGTAATTTGGATCAATGATTTAGCCTCCTCAGCTTCTGTTTTCTCCTTTTTGACTTCATCAAGGAATTAACATTAGGAAAAATTTTAGTATCTGTGGATATAAAGTACTTTTGTTTCATTTGTCTCTCCTGATGTCATATTTTCAGATAAAATTTGGTTTAATTAGTTTACTAACTGTGATATTAAACTTTAATGTCTTTAGCTTTTATTTTTTCCCATTGTGTTCCATATACTATATTAAGGCTATAAAAGCATTATCTTATTTAGCAAAATGGAATCAGGAAAATACTATTTTCTCATTAAATAGATGAGGAAAATTAGTTTGCAAGAGATTAATAATCTACTTAAGGTTATATTATTATAAATAAAGAGATTTGAAAGCCATGATTAAAATGGTTATATTAATATTTGATGTTTTATACCAATGATAAATATCACTGTATCTGCTGCTTCTCACAATCTCTAGAAATGAAAGCTAAGCTAATAAATCAGTTTATTCCTTATAATCAGATATCATGTTGGTAGTATTCAATCACCCATAGTTTGTTTCTTCATTAAATCTGTTAACTATCTAAATACATGGCCCTGTAAGACTCATAGGATAAGTTCTGTGAATTAAAACAAGTCATGTAGTGAAATAAGTATAGTATATTTCTGGGTTTTATTCTTTCCAAATCATAAAACAATCTCCATTATCACTAATATCACCTCAATATTTTATTGCTCTGTTCCTATCAGCTGATATGCTTGTTGATTATCATATGAATCCAAAAACATAAATATTGCTCATTTGATATTTTCAATGTATAGTAACCTTCTATTTCAAAGAGTCTAAAAGAGCCCCTTGCCCAGGAATTTTTTCAATGAAAGGATTAAATTTCCCACTATTTATGTTTAAGCACATATCAATTGCTAACTATTTTCATCTTTTGTATTTTAAATCAAAAGACCTTCTCTCAATTACCATGATTAAATGGTAAGGCATTTCTTCCACTTTGAAGGTCTAAAATACAGTGCTTCATCCTCAAGTTTAATTTCCTTTTAGTCTTCTCTATAGAATATATTTTAAATATGAGTTTTGGCATTTCAAATAAGAAAATGTTATCTTTCCATTTTTATTGTATTCATTAGGTCATATTCTCCATCATTTAGAAACATTTCCAGTTAATCTTTTTAATTTCCCATTTACTTTGTAGTTACTTATAGACAATTAAGTCCAGTATGTTAATATTACTTATCACTTATCTTATATCTTATCTTCGCTTGTTGAACTCCCTCTTCTCTCCATTGTGCATGTTGAGATTATTTGGGCTAAGCAAAAGATCCTCCCTTAATACCCAATTTAAAGCCAACTTAATGAGCCCTGCCAGTTCTGAACACAACAGGGAGTTTGGTATCCCATCTGGTTAAGTGGAGACTACAATAACTTCCATGATGAGGACATCTGTTTAGAAAAATCAGAGTTCCATAAATCCAAAACTCTCTTTCCTATAGCACTATCACACCCATGATTGGTGCCCTTTTTTTTTCCTCTTCTTTTGTGACAGTACGTTTTCCGGGACTACTTCCTTTCTGCAGTCCTGTCAAGTAAACTTGAAAAGCATTACAGGTCGAAATCCTGTAACATCAAGTCCAGTTTTGTTCTTTTTTCATCGAATTATTTATTTTCTTCAAATGTATTTAGAAAGTGATAAAAGTATGGACTTGGTGATGGGAATAGAAATTATAATCAACAACTTATCTGGTGTTCATGATACTTTGAAAGGCACTTTATTTGGCTCTTTGAAGGCACTGTTTCCTTTAATCCTTACATCAGTGCTACGAGGGAAGGCACTGACCACCTCTCCAACATCCATTCTATTCCTCACTAATTGGGAACCAAACAAGAACAAGTGGTAGAGTGAGCAGACTCTGAAAAACTCGTAAAAGCAAAACTTCCTGCCTTCATGCTGTTCACATACCGACATTTTCCTGAAGCCTACCCTACCTGTGGATTCAGGTGCTTGAGCCAAGGGATTTCCTCATGCTATCCAATGGAATGTATACTTAGCACAATTTTTCCTTGGAAACATATTCCATATTAGGAGCTGTGCTTTAATTATATAGACTGAGAGAACAAGAAAACCCTTACATAACCTAAAACAAAAGATATGTGACAATTGTATTCATTAATACTTTTAGCAGTTTTCTTGTGCCAGACACTGTGATAATCACTAGAAATACAAATATAATAGAACACACACCTACATTTTCAAGTAGAATACAGGAGATACTGAATAGTAGGGTTGTGGTATGGCTCAGTGGTAGAACACTTGCCCAGAATATTTATGTCCCTGGGTAACATCCCCAGCACTGCACAGCCGCCCCCCCAAAAAAAAAATACTGAATAACAACATATATCAATGTATTATTAATTTTAAAAAGTTTTGTGTCTTCCTTTTTCTTACCTACATATATGCACACATGTGCACATACACACACACACACACACACACACGCACTTTAAAAAAATTTTTTTTTTGGTGCTGCAGATTGAACCCACGAATGCTTTACCACTGAGCTATATCCCAGTCCATTTATTTATTTATTTATTCATTATTTTTTTTAATTTTATTTTGAGACAAGGTCTCACCAAGTTGCTTTGGATCTTGCTAAGTTGCTGAGGCTGGCTTTGAACTAGGAACCCTCCTGCCTCCCTCCTGAGTTGCTAGGCACACACACATTAACTTTGTGTTACATACCATTTTAACGTCTAGAAGTTCACAATATCCTGTATAGAGGAAATTAAAGGAAGACTTGCTTTTTATACTGCAAAGTAGTTCTTCATAGCCCCGAGAGAGAGATTAATTCTTTTAAAGGATGATCTATAAAATTTTTAAAAGGACAAATGGAGATAAATAATTATGAATAATAAAGTTATAAATAACATAACAAGGAAGTAGATTCCATTTAAGAAATCAGGAATGTTCACAATACATTTTAAATAAATTTCTGTCAAAATGAATTCTTTTCCTTTTAAAGGATTTGTCTTAGAGGTGTCAATCACCAGTTACCCAGTACCTTTGGCCATGGTCAATACAATAGGACAACTTTCGAAACTTAAATTACCTTATTAATTGTGAACACCGTCTCCGGGGCACTGCATAATTTTGCTATCATCACACCACTTTTCTTCCCCAGGAATTTCTGAGGCATTTCTCAGGAGAGACTTAAGAGCTACTTGTCTTACAATCTTACACCACTCATTCATTGCTTTTAGAAACTAAAAACAATGATTCTTTTAGTCCACATCTGTGCTATCCTTCATAGTCTTTTCTTTTTTGCTAACAAGTTTCTAGAAAGGATTGTCTTTACTCACTATTTAAAAATTTTAATAGACTTTATTTTTCAGAGAAGTTTTAAGTTCACAGAAAAACTGAGCAGAAAGCACATGGGTTTCTCACATACATTCTGACACCCACATTACCTCCCCAACATTTACATCCTGTACCAGAGCAGTGTATTTGTTACCATTGATGAACCTGTAACAACATCATTATCATCCAAATCCATAGTGTTATACTTTCTATGGATTTTGAAAAATGTGTAATGTTGGGCTCGGGTTGTGGTTCAGTGGTACAGCACTCGCTTAGCATGTGTGAGGCTCTGGGTTCTATCCTCAGCACCACATATAAATAAACAAAATAAAGGTATTATGTCCATCTTCAACTGAAAAAATAAAAAATAAAATGTGCAATGTCAGGTATCCATCATAAGAGTAGCATACAGAATAACTTACTGACCTAAAACTTACCTTCCTTCCTCCTATTCTTCCCTTCTCTACCTAACCACTAGAAACCACTAGCCCTGTTACTACTGTCTTCTGATTTGCTTTTTCCAGAATGTCACATAATTGAAATTATGCAGTATGTAGCCCTTTCAGCTTGACTTCTTTCACTTATAATTATGCCTGTAAGTTTCTTCCATGTTTTTCCATGATTTGATAGCTGAGTCCCTTATAGTGCTGAGTAATATTCCATTTCCTAGGTGTACCACAGCATATTTATTGATTTGCCTGCTAAAGTACATCTTACTTGCTTCCAGCTTTTCAGTAAAGCTGCTACAAGCCTCTGTGTGCAAGTTTTCACATTGACCTAAGTTTTCAGTTTTGTGGGTAAATACCAAGTGGTGTGATTACTATATCAAATGATAAGAGTATGTTTAGCATTGTGAAAAAGACTGCTGAACTGTGTTCCAAAGTACATTTTGCATTCCTACCAGCAATGAATGAGTGTGCCTGTTGCTCCGCATCCCTATCAGTACTTGGTAATGTATGTTGGATTTATGTTGGATTTTGGCCATTCCAATGCATAATGGCATCTCAGTTTTGTTTCAATGTGCATTTACCTAATGACATATAATCCTGAATAAATTTTTCACATGCTTGTTTTCCATTTTATGTATTTTTCAATGTCTGTTGTCTTTTGCCTTTTTTTCAATTAGATTGGTTGTGTGTTGCTGAATTTTAAAAGTTCATACATTTTCAGTAAGTCCTTTATCAGATAGGTCTTTTGAAAATATCTTTCCCAGTCTGTGGCTTATCTTTTCATTTTCATCTTCATTTCCATTTTGACAGTGTCATTCACAGAACAGAGAGTTTTAATTTTAAGGAAGTCTAGCTTACCAAGTCTTCTTTTATTCATTCTTATCTATGATATTGTAGCTAAAAAGTCATTACCAAACAGAAAGTCATCTAGATTTCTTTCCAATGTTCTCTTCTATGAGTTGTATAGCTTCTGACTCAGGTTTTTGTTTTGTTTTGATTGCTTATACTGCTTCTTGGCCATCTCAAAAGCACCAAAAATTCAGTAAATCCAAGAATCTATTCTCTTTTTAAAAAATTATTTTTTTTTTGTTGTAGTTGGACATGATACCTTTACTTTATTTACTTATTTTTATGTGGTGCTGAGGATCAAACCCAGCGCCTCGTACATGTGAGGTGAGCACTCTACTGCTGGGCCTCAATCTTTCCATTGCCCCATTTTTTTTAAACCAACCAAAATGATCTTGCAATTTACTCAGTTCTACCCAGTCAGAAAACAAGGACTACTTTCTGACACTTTGCTGTCTTGCTCTCTAAACATAATCCCTCAATACAATTTGTCTGTTTTATTTTCTTAAAAATTATTAATAAATCATGTCATGTTCTTGGTCCCTATCACCACATTGAGCCAAGTTATCATTATCTCTGGCTTCTTTCTTTATATACTACCAATTATTTACCTCCACCTATTCTGGTACCAACCCACTCATTTTCAACAAAACAACCAGAACAAACAATTCTAGCAGCAAATAGATTCATATCATCTTTTTGCTTACAACTGTCCAATAATTTCCCGTTGTTCATAGGTAATTACACTCATGGTGGTCTGTAAAGTTTTGCATGATCTGGACTTCCACTCCTATTGAGTTTTATCTTGCACATCATCATCTCCTTCTTTTATTTGCTCCATGCATATTGACTTCTGCTCACTATTTCTCCATGATTTGTTCTGTTATAGTGCTTTTTTTTTTAAAGCTGTCCTCTCACACAGTGTCATACTATTTTTTTTCCTTCCTGTCTTCATTACTTCCTATTTAATCCTCATATCTCACATGTCACTTTTGGAAGAGAAACCTTCCTTGACTTCTCTGAAAAGATCAATTCACCATATATGGTATAGATTTTTCTGTACTCAAACCTAGTGTGATTTTACAACAGTTCATGCGACAGGTTGTTTATTAATGATTCTGTCTTCCACTAAGTTGTAAACTACCTGTTTATACATAGACTTACTGATACTGATTCACTGTTTAGTCCCAAGGCCCAAAATTGTTCCTAAAAGAGAAATTCCATTAAAAATAATGGTCAAATGGATCTTCAGCCTCCAGCTTGGTCTGAATGAAGGGTTGTCTTCATTGAGCTGTCACTATCTCCTAATTCTTAATACATTCTTCCTTTTTCTGGTATTTTAAGCTATAAAGTTCTGGTATTTTAAGCAGCTTTTAAAGTATAACAACTTGAAGAAAATGAATGTATTTGAATAGATTCTTCTCATACTGCCTTTCATTTTAAGTCTTGATTTTAGGAATTCAAACTTTCACAATATCTTCCCCATATATTCTCTCACAGGAAATAAACAATACTTTTGATGTATAGATGGTGCCTCGTGGGTGATTTTCCTAAGGTTGCACAACTGAATTGTGATAGCTAAGGGTCGAAAATGTTAGTTTGCTGACATCTAATTTTATTCTATTCCTCTTTATAGGTAGCTATGAATTATCATGTTGGAAAAGAAAATAAATTGTGTCTGAATTGCGATAATTCTTCAAAGGTATTGTGTAGGTCAATTTACCTTCTAATGGCCTGCTCCTGCCCACTTACAGGGAACCGGAAGACACCTCTTGTCTACTAGATATAGTTCAGTTGTATGCATGCCCAAGATATGAGGCCTCATGAGATGTTCACTCTTCATGTCTGAGTCTATCCTTTCCAATTCTAGATGTACTATGGATTTCTCTCCTCCTTTTAAGTTCAGAAGAATAGAAATTACTGTCTTAGTATCTGACTTTGGAAAGATTATTGCTTCCTTCTTTATACCAAATTTCGTTTATCTTATTTGTAAATGTAAAGATGTCCATGGGGGAAAAATGGTATAAATTCATTGCTTATATCTCTTGAGCACAGATATTTTTAGTTAAAAGTTTAATTATTTTTGATAAAATTATCTTCTTAAGATTATTATATTCTTTATGGTTTTAAGCTATGTTCTTCAAAGTGAAATGAAATTTTGATAAATATTATTATGAAAATCACAACAGTCTCATATAATTTTCAGGGCACTCTGCAGTTTTTGATGCTCTTCTTTTGGTTGCACTGTGTGACAGCTCAGTGATGTTCTTAGGTGACATTAACATGTACAGGATATAAACCGAGATCACTGTAGACTTTGAGACTATTATACAATTTCTTTTCATAACCAACCTGTCCCAAATAACATTGAGTGCATTGACCCATGTAGAACTTCCAAACTCGTGGTCATCTCTTTATTTCTTGTCTCTTTTCTCAATGATTGTTCTTATTTTTTCTGTTTCTATTTTTTACTTCCCTCTACTTTTGTCATAATTGGCCAACAACTGTTTTCTGCCTTTTAGTTACTAAGAAACTAAACTGAAGGTTTCAAGGGGAAACTAAATCATCAAGTGTTGTGTACTTTCTATTAAAAACAGTAATGTCTGTAATGAAACTCTAATTAGGAGCAAATTTCAGGCATCTGGATAATTCATCCCCCAATGATATCTGTCAAATGAGCTACTATGCTATATTCATACAACAAATGTTTTTTATTGGGCAGTGTTTCAGAAGAGCTTTAATCCATTGCCCTTTGATAATATAAAAATTCAACATTAAATTTTTTCTTTAACTTATTAAAAATGTATACATCCACAGTCTCTATCTCCCTCCTTCAACCCTCATTCCTTGAAAATCTTTGGTCATCTATGAATGAGTCTTCCATCAGCTGCCAAGTAACTTATACAGGCTGTAGGTGTTTAAACAGTGGGATGTTACATAGTCTTCAAAAATAAACATGATTTCAAAGGATGGAATAGAGGTAGATAAACAGTTATCAAAATAGGATTAAGGCCTGATGAAGTGAATAGCGAGCATGTTTATCAAAATGATTTCATCAGAACATAGGTTTCAAAAAAGAAGAATTTTATTGTTTCTCATAATTGATACATAATGAAATTAACCTCTAACATATGGAATTAAATAACTTTTAGTATATTGATAGAGCACAAATTATGATCACAATGCAATTTTAGAATATTTTAAAGTTGCATTTTAAATACTCCATGTTGAAGTGATTTAAGGTAAAATAAAAATTTGAGGGAAAAATCCCGTATAACATTTAAATTATTGCTAATATAAAAAACATTTTAAAATATAGGTCTAAACTCTTAATATCAAATTTTCTATTTTTTGAGAAAAAATCACTAAAATAAGTACTTTGAATCTAAAGGGACCATAAAAGACAGTACACTATTATCAAAATTGTTACATGGCTATTCTTTGGTATAATTTAGATATGACAAATAGACTCTAAATTTGATTTTCTTTAGATTTTAAGTCTGTGGGTAAAAGCTAAGAAAGGTCCCTTGACACTTAAGTCTCATGACTCCAGTAAGAGTATCTACATGACCAAACCACTAGGATTTGAAGACTTCGAGAATAATGATGGATAAAGTTGGTATATTTAAATTTACAAGTGAGAAGGTTGATTTTTTTAAAGTTAGAATTATCAGAATCAAGGGATATTCTTCCTAAAGTTACAAGCCCAAAGTCAGTTGCAGCAAATTGAGAGATTAGAGTGTATCTCATTTAAGCTTGCTCTTCACTGGATCCAGCAATATTCTCACTTGCCAAAATAGAGACAATCCCAAAAAAAAATGAATACTCATGAAACTTCAATTATATGAACCTCATTTTTATCCAAATCCCTATTATGAGAATGAAATTATATATTCTGAATAAGAAAGTCTTTTGCACATCTAATCCTAGTGTTTATCCTAATAAATTCCATGTCACCCCATTCTTTTAGTCAAGTCTCTGTTATTATATTTAAATCATTTCCAATTCCTTTTTTAAAATGAATACAAGAATATAGATGCCTTACTTTTATAGGCCTATACACATTTGTACTCACTTATGCTCTATAAATGCCCCAACTCATTATTTCTCACGTTTGTCATGAGGGGAGCTTTAGGCTACTGGTGTCTGGGTTTCACCCCTAGAGATTCTTATTTCATTGGAATGAAGATTTTTAATAGCTCTCCTCATGCCAAAGTTTGAATCTACCTTCAGTCATATGAGGACAAGGCATTCCTTCTGTCCAGAGGAGATCACAACAAGGCGCCATCTTGGAAACAAAAGCCCTTACTACACAAACCTGCTGGCAACTTGATCTTGGACTTCACTGCATCCAGAACTGTGAGAAAAATACAAATTTCTGTTCTTTATAAATTACAAAGTCTCAGGTATTGCATTCTAACAACACAAATGGGCCAAGATACCTGGTGATTCCAATAAGCAGCAAAGTCTGAGAGCCAAGAAAAAGAAACCAAGAACATGCTTTCATTATTTGTCCTAAGAACTAATTCCACTGTGAAAGCAACACTGAATACATGAGGAATATATATTCTAAATGAGAAAATGAGACATAAGAGCCTCCTGAAGCAACAACAATCTTTATCAACCTATGTCACTGCTGGAGGGACTGATACACTTTCGTTTTCAAAATGTTTTCTCCTTGACCTTTCTCTGTCTGCCAGATGCTTCATTATTTCTTATTATGAGTTTTACAGAATCAGATGAGTGTTATTTACATTGGCCTCCATCACGTCCTGGTTAGGGGCAAATTAAAATCCCTATACTACCTTTAGCAGAATTTCTCTGTTGGCACCAGATATATTCACAAGACCTTTTAAAAGTAAACAAGAAAACCCTTCTTAATATCTATTTTGGAAGATGAGATTTGTGGTGGATCATATATATTCACACTATTATTTAAAATAAGTGCAAAAGAGGGAAAAGACACAAAATTGAAATATAAGATTTAAATGTGGTATTAAAATACAAATTTGACTTTTGGATTCATTTTGACCTATCAAACAAATTTATTTGAAAAGATTATTTAAAAATACTTTTAAGCTATTGAACTTGAAGTTTTTCTGGAGCATCTTTTTTTTTTTTTTTTTTCTCTGCCAGGAGAATTCTCTGAGGCAAATCGAGTAAAATATTTTGCTGGAGGGGATACTTTACTTTCAAGAAGCATTCCTTTGCATCATGAACTGTATCAAGGAGAGAGAAAAAAAATCAAAGACAATGCTAAAATTTGTTGCAAGTAAAAAAGGACTATTAATATTATAAGATATCTTGAACCGTCTTATACATTAAATCATGATTTTAAAATCTCTCAGTTATTTAGATATTAAAACATGTGCCCATATATAGTTTTCATTTCTTCCATTTAAATATCCGTTGATTTTCCCTTTGATAGCATGTCAAGGGAAGAGAATGCCCTTTACTTCTTATCTCAGACATCTGCTGCTGAGCAAACTTCTGTTAATTATCCTGACATATCTAACCTGTAAGGTTTTCTTTTCCAGTTTCTTTCTTCTTCTTTTTCTTCTTCTTCTTTTTTTTTAAAGATGAACTGGAGACTAAGAGGAAAAAAGAAAAAAAGAACTACATTAAATCATTTCATAATTTAATAATATACATAAGTCATTTTCCATTATTAACTTGATTCATTTTTATACACTGGTAGCCCTTTCGATAATTTAAGGTCTACATATTCAGAATGTGCTTTACAAGCAATTGTGACACAAGAAAGATATAGCAAATGTTCTTTATGAATTCGAGGCTTTCAATGTAATTGTGTGTGTGTGTGTGTGTGTGTGTACGCGCATGCGTGTGATTCTTTTTTTTTTTTTTTGACATAGTTACAATTTCATACCCTTAATAGTGTCTTGCATCGTTATTGTTAAGAAGATTCTTGCCTGAAGGAAAAAAGAAGATTTATTCCTACGAGATTTTCTAAGATATTGTGTGGATTGTAGATGGCATAGTTTTACATTTATTGAAATTGTCTTTCCCCTTGGGTCTTAAGAAAATGTGCCTAAAGCTATTATCGCGTCTATCGACTCTGTGGGATTTCATGGATGTGGCTCTTTGTCCCAAGTGGTTCAAAAATGACCTTTATGAGCCAAAGTTCAAGCTGAGTGAAGGTTGTGAGATGGAGATTAGAGACCTGTCAGTTGCCCGAAAGGATAAAAGTGTAAAATCATATGTGACGCTCAGTTCAGTCACATCAAACACGAAGAAATGTTTACTGAATGAACTGCACCATCCCTAATCACAGTTTTCCCCTAAGTATTCACATTATCATGGGCCCCAAATACCAAAGGAGGTTTCGAAAGAAGAGCTCCTAATAAGTACGCACCAATTACAGCAGGCATGTGCTTGCACCTTAATTTCTTACAGCAATTATTTTTACTCTTCAAATGAATGTGACTTGTTGTTAGAAACACTCTATTCCATTCTTCCACTTCTTTTAATTAACTTCTCAGAATTAAGAGGAAAAAATCTGAGACATCGTTGACGTGTGTTAAATATGATGGAGAAAGCACAGAGAAAATGAAATGTTTTCAAGAATGAGATGTGAGCATGGTTTTAACTGTGGTACTTAGAAAGAATAAATGCCCTTTTTTGCACCATCCCATAACATCTCATTGATAGCAGCATAAAGGGGAGCTCAGATGACAAATGCAAAGTAGGCAACTATGAACTTGCAGCTTGTAATTTTTGGAGGTCAGATACCATCCTGCTGCTGCACACACCACACCCAATCAAAATGAATTGGAGTAAAATCCAGCAGGAGGAATACATCTGTCCCTGCTTCTACTCCCACATAGCTGCCAGAGTCTCTTTATTTGCCATAGCTTAGTTTTATACTTTTATTCTCAGAACAGCTGAAAACATACTGCATGCCTTATTGCTGCATCATTTGGGGAAAAAAATGCTCATATCCTCTTATTACAATTTACATGATACAATATTATATGTATCTGGCTATTTGAACATATCTTTTTTTGCAAAGAGAAGAAATTAAGTTAATAAACCATTTGGGATAGTCATTTAACTACTGAAAAGATAATAATAACAATAATAATAAAACACTTAACACATAAATTGGGAAATCCTATTATTTAAACAGCTGCATATTTTTATTAGCTACACAAAACTAGTTTCACTGTATTGAATATTATATACTTGGAAGTCCAAATATTTTAATGCATTGTTTTCCCCATGAAAAAGCTGTCAGATTATAATTGGATTCGGTATTGTCTTACAGCAAATGTGTTTCCTTTAACATTTATCTTTAAACAGATTTCTACCTTATTATTACTTTCTTTTTTTTTTAATGCTTAAACAGAGAACTGATTTCCCTAAGTTATAATTTAAATAACTCTTGGTCTTCGCTAATTCCAAATTGTGTAACATCATAAAATAATCTAATTAAAAAAGCAAAGGCCTCTACTTTACATAATGTATTCAACAACCAACAACTAAAAACTCCTGTGACTTTTTTTTGTCTGTAAGGGAATTATATAGACAAGAGCTTAATTAAAGTTGATCTGTATTTTATATCTTCATAGATACTAGGAAGAATAATGCTTTAAATTTCTAAAACTAAAATATCAACCCCCATTATTTCAAAATGGTTCTACTTTTACATTGAAGAAAAGTGTTTAAATTTGTCCTTTCTTATCTAAACTAGATCATAAAATAACATTTTAAATGATACATAGATTAGAATGCCTAAGCTATTTAGAGTGTCTTTACTTCTCCCAAAGTATAGATTTGTCACTCATATTTTGTCCTCTTTGTAAAAGGTTATGTATTTAAATGAAATAAGGACATTGACCTAATAATCAAAAGAATTATTATAAAAAAGAAAATTTTCAAATGTAATGACTTTTAACAAAATGATTCATGTTTTATCAAACTATAAAGTTAACACATGAGGAAAGTTTATGATAAATCCTTATAGTTTAAACATCAGTGAGAAATCCACTCTTAATTCCAGTAGGAAAGGAGGAAAATAATCATACTGAAACCATCCTGTGCCCAGAACTCCTCATTTTGTTTAACCTGACCTTAAGAGAAACTATTTTTTACCAACATCTAAACAAATTTAGTTTATCAAAGCCTAACCTACTGGATGTGTTAGGCCTCTTCAAAAAACAGAACCGACTGGGCAGATGTAGATACATAGATACAGATATAAAGAAACAGAGATAGACGTAGACTATACAGAAAGATACATAAGAATAGATTTATTATGGGAATTTACTCATGCAATTATGAAGACCAAGATGTCTCACAGTATGCTGTCTGCAAGCTGGAAAACAAGGGGGAAGACTGTGGGGGTGATTTTACGTCAGTCCAAAGGCCTGAAAACTCAGAGAGTAAATATGTAACTGAGAACCTTGGAGGCAACTGGATAAGGTTCTGGAGCCCAAAGGCTGGAGTTCTCCTAAAGTTCTCCTGCTCAAGAGAAGAAGAAGATGGATATCCCACAACACCTAAAGAGGAAGCAAATTTGCCCTTCCTACGCCATTTTGTTTTATCTGGGCTCTGGATATACTGGATGCCCACCCACCTTGGGAAGGGCAGGTCTTTTCTCAGTCTAGTATTTAAACTGCCAATCTCTTCTAGAAACTCCATCAGAGACATATCTAGAAATAATATAGTAATGATATTTTACCAGCTATCTGGGTATCCCTTAATTGATCAAGTTCACATGTAAAATTAACCATCACACCTGGGGAAAGGGAGATTCCCAACTTAGGCTCCTCTAGCCATCCATTTGGAACAAGCAAAATGTCCAATTTAGAGACTGGGCTAAAAACTAAAAAGATTGAGACCTAATTATAGGACTGTATGATGCTTTCCTTCTCTCATCCCTTATCACTATACTCCTATATAATCACATGGGATTAAAGCTAAAAGATCTGCAAGACTTGCTCCCTAAACAAGGAGTCTCTAGGGAAACCCAAGATAACAGGGAAGATAAAAATAAGGGCACTAAAGAAAATTGTAGCCTGTGAAACAACTGCAACAAATCATAAACACAATCTAACTTCTAGCCAGATAAATATAAACCTCATGCTAATGGCCAATCTAACTCAGTCCCTTTGTCCTTGTACACTACATCCAACTTTCAACAAAAAAATTGCAAGACATGCTAAAAGATAAAACTAAATGATAAGACTGAAAAGACAAGGCAAGCCTCAGAACTAGATTCAGATATGGCTGAGATTTGGGAAATATCAGATGGGGATTTAGAATAACTATGATTAATGTGCTCAAAGCTCTAATGGAAAAAATAGACAGCATGCAAGATTAGATGAGCAATGTAAGCAGACAGGAACTCTAAGGAAAGAAGAGATAAGAAACTCTAAAGAAGAGATGTTTTGATTTAAGAAATAAGGATCTTCAGACATTGGTTTGCAAACAATTTGGATTTTAACAATTTAGCTATCATTTTGAAAAGAAAATATATGTAGATACTTAATATAGAAATTAAGTGGAAGTAGACAAAGACTGGGCAAAATATGAGCCAAAGAACCCAAACATTAATCCAGCATGAGCAGACCTATATCCCCATTTCTCCTCACCCCCACCCCATCCTACCGTTTTCCCATTCCCAAGGCTTCTAAAGGTAGCTCTAGGAATCCTGGGGAAAGCAATTTGACAACTATTGTCCTGTGGAATGAAAGAGGAGTGCTCTGCAAATTTGCTTGACCATTTGGATCCTTCCTCAAGGGAACTTGATCAAAGTCAGACACTCAGGCTTCTTCCAGGACTTCCTAACCAGAATATCTGGACTGACCGCAAGGCTTGCGCGTCCAGATTTCTAATCCACAGTCTTCATCATTTGTATGCTGAGACAAGTTTGAAAAATGCTGCTTTGGAAGATATCTTAGAGCAGCACTTTTCCAACTTTATGGGCAGACCCATTACAGAGCTTCTTTATAAAAGCCCAGTTTAAGAGCCCCGTTCCAGAAATTTTAACTCAGCATGTGTGGGGTGGAGTACAAAAATCTGCATTAACATTCCCTTGCATTGGGGTAAAAACCATGAAAGACTGAGGAACCACATAGCCCTATAAAGTCAGGGTGGGACTTAAGTTTCCTGACTCGACTTGAAGCTCCTTGTACAGCACTTTGTTCTGCTCATGTGAGTCATTTCTGATTTAGTTACAGATGACAATAGAATGCATTTTGACACATCATACATATCTTTTCTGGTTTTGTGATCAGTCTGCACAACTGCCATGTATTCTCCTGTTTTACTTCATCAGGAACCCATTACAAAATCAAGTTTCACAGGACAGCTCCTGGAGACACACTGAGCTACACAGCTGGGAAATAGTAAACCCTCTGGACACTCAGGAACTCTATTACTTTCAAAGACACTGTGGATTGTGTATCTTCCTCTTCCTCCTGATACTGTTGCCATAAGTGGAATGGTTTGAAATTTATTAACCCAATGGGATTCAGGTCAAAAGTGAAGTATCTCTTAAAGGATATCATATTGTGTCTATTTTTTTTTCAAAAAGTGCTTTAAAAAATCCAAAAAAAAGTCTCATCAATTTCAACAGGGATGTTTAGGCCCTACTACTATATCTACTAAAATAATGGACTAAAGTTTTTATTATATTAGAATTTTACTACATGAGATGTTTTAAAAATAATTTGTCACAAACTGGGAGTGTTGCTCAGTATGTAAGGCACTAGCTTACTATGCGTGCACAGAGTCCTGGGTTCAATCCCCAGCACCACAAAATAAATAAATAAAATTTTAAAATAAGGGAAATTCTAAATAAATATGCAATGCTGATGGGATGTGAAGAAACAAAACATCCATATCTTGCAGAGGGAGCATAAGTTGATCAAACACCTTGTAAAACTGTACAATTAGTTTAGAACATATGCTTACATTATGATGCACAGATTCTGTACTAGATATATATCCAATAGAGATGCATAATACATATGTAAAATGCAGGTGTGAAATATTTAATATGACACAATTTACATACCTAAACAGGAAGCTATTTGAATGTCCATCAATAATAAATGGATAAATATGTTGTAGTATAGTCACATTAAGGGATATCATCAGCTATGGGGATGAGCTAACTATATGCCATATAAATGAACTGGTTGAAACTTAGAAAAACTTGAGTCCAAGAAATCTGACATCAAAGAACACATGGTTTATGATTTCATTTACATTAAATTCAAGAACGCCAAATCTAATTTACAGTGTGTCAAGTCAGGGCAGTGATTAGCCCTGGGGGAAGACTGGATGGAGAGGGTGAGAAGGGGACTTCAGGGTTCCATTCTTTGATCTGGGTGCTGGTTACATGGACATTTTCACTCTGTGAACTTGAGAGTTTATAGCATGTATTTCTTACAAACTTTGGTGGAAATTCCTGTTTTATCTCTTCCTAGATTCTCAATACTGAAGTAATTTATCTGAACATATTTTCATATAAAATGAAAATAATTCCACCTACCCTGAATCATTACCAAGCTGGCTAATTGAAATTATTAAAGTACTTAGGATATTTCCAATACAAAACAGGTATTTAAAATTGTACTTATGTTGATAAGGAGATGCTTAGGGGAATATTTCTTTTTTCACCTGCCAATCTTTGCCCCTGATGAATACATTTACCTCACTTAGACTTACCCGACTTTTGGAAGGGTTTGGAATCAGGTGTGCTCCTTACATCAACTCCTTGATGAACCATGCTGATTTCTGACTTCCAAGGGACTCTTTCAAAACCTCATATATTTTCCCACTTATATAGAAAAACTCCATGTTTTTGTCACAGGGATCTTTCCTTTTGCACCTTCTGATTTTTACAATCCCACTTTTGAAAATGTTTATACTGCTAAACTTTTACTTGGTGATGCTACTAATAAAATTGCAGTTTCCAGGGAGTCAAATACCCTTTTTCTGATGCTGGTGTCTTATCTAATGCTTCATAAATAAGAGGCTGCCATTGAAGGGAAAGAGGGCACAAAGCATCTGCCACATGTCTCTTACCCAGGGGTCTCAGCTGCATATTTGTTTAACCTGGTTCACCTCAAATACTGTGTGCATTTCTGCTGCCACCTAAATGACCTTTACTTTTTTTTTCATTTTTCATTTGTATTTTCAAAGTGCTTTTCAAACATTCACTGCGAAACCTACTAAAGGCCAATAAAACAGGTCAATGTTATTAGCCCCATTTTACAGATGAGGTTAGCAGAGTTCCCAGAGGTTATAGGTGAGTTAGTGGGAAAGAGCTAGCTGTTGACATTTTCTGGTACCCATGGTGTTATGCACATAGGTTCCAGGATTCCAGGAAGAACACCATCCGCTGCTCGAGGAAAGTACAGAATGACTGAGGGTAAAAGTAGACTACATGTGAATGTTTTCCTGAACTTCTTTGTGTTATGGTAGTGTTATCACCATTAATTTCTTCTCTCTTTTATGATGATCTACTATCCTGGAATTTTATAATCAAAATGCCTCCTGATCTATCTACGTGTATATTATGAATCTACCTATTTATCTTTCTCTCCCTCTCATGAATCCACCTGCCTCTCTCTCCCATTTTGATGACATAGTATTTAGTTAATATTACCTCCAAATTCCTAAAGATAGACTTTAGGAAATAATGACAATTAATAGTTCTGATCTATTAAAAGATTTTACTCTTAGGGCCTATAAAGGGGAGGGAAGGGCTCTGGGAGGAAGGTTATTCAGCTTTTCCCACACTCCTGGAGGTGGTAGTTTCAAAAGGCATCACCAACTGCCTTTCCGATGCCCAAAGTCATGGAGGAGTCCTGCGTTATAGGGAATAGAAGTATGTCATGCCAGTGCATAGGCAAAATATTGCTTGTTACTGGGACTTCTTTCTCTCTAAACTAATAGTTCTGTGTTTCATTTAGGTATGTGTTTATTTAAAGACACTCATCAGAATGTGGTGAATCTGTGTAAACCTAAACCTCCTAAAGGTGTAACCCAGTCTTTATCTGAAATAATATCAGATAACCGTTATAATAAGTTTTTCAAAGTCCCAACCTAATGTTTTTACCCTCCAAATGTGCTCACTGAGTTAAAGGTAATAATGTCATAGTCTGCTGGCAAAGTTCTAAATACCCCGGTGTTCAATAATATATTAAGTTTTACTGTAAAATAAGATGTTTGTGTTTGAGAGTGCATGTATTGTGGGTAGGTAGAAACAGAAAACTGAAGAAGACATTACTGTATAAATAAAAGTAAAACTTATTTGAATATAATTGTTGAGTTAATATCATATATGAAGCAATGGAAAACAGTAAGTAGATCCTTAGAAAAATTAAAGTGAATTTTTCTAGGTTTGAAATATATAATAATAATCAAACAATATATCCATAATTTGTTTACTATGTTTTGTATAAATGGACTTGTACAATTAGCATAATATTATTACAGCATTTTAAAGGAACACAAAAATAATTATAGACACTACAGTATAGCAATACTTGTACATTATCATAAATACTTATGGCAAATACTTAAAAATATAAATTAAAGTTTTTTTTTTCCTTTGGTATATCTCCATTAAGAGAGTACTGTGTTTCTTTAAATAGTAAATTTAATATTTGCCCTTAAGTTACATTATAAAAAAATAGTTTAATATCTTTTTCATAAAAACTCAAAATTTATATGATACATACTTACAGGAAACTTTCTGAATATTTTTTAACTTATAATTCAACAACAGTAGAATGTTTGCTTTGGGTTTATTCTTGGTTAGGATAAATCATGCTAACTCTTTCATTCAATGTTTTCAGCTCTAATAAAATGACTTTTTCCCTATTCAGAAGTCTTTCTTCTCATGTTGGAGTTCTTGGCTATTTGTACTAGTATAGAAGTGATTAATTTTACTTGAGTATTCTTACCTCATGAATCCTTGAAGTTTACTCATTTTAATTTCTGTAAAGGCATAAAATATTTTATGACTTAATACCAATAGATTGTTTCCTTTTGACAGCATCAATTTAATAAGATTTTGTTAAAAATGCAAGTAATACATAAGGAAAATTACCTAATGAATGTCTTTGGCACTATGCCATTTTTCCTCCTAGAATATTAATTTTCAGTCATGCCGAATTTATTTTTAGATTTCCCTAGATTTTGGTGATGCTTTTTAAAATAAGAATCTGGCATCCTTTATGTGGAATCATTGTGTGTTATTCTTTTTAAATTTATTTTTATTTGTTCTTTTTATTTATACATAACAGTAGAGTCAATTTTGACATATTGATAGAAAACATGGAATATATCTTGTTCTAATTAGGATCCCAGTCTTGTGGATGTACATGACGTGGAGATTGATGATGGTTTATTCATAGCTGTACATAGGACAGTTATGTCAGATTCACTCCATTGTCTTTAGCTCCCTTCCCTTCATTCCCTTTTGTCTAATTCACTGAACTTCTATTCTTTCCTTCCCCATTCCTTGATGTGTGTTAACATCCATATATCAGAGAGTATAGTCAGCCTTTGGATTTTTGCGCTTGGCTTATTTCACTTAGCAAGAGAGTCTCCAGATCTGTCCATTTACCAGCAAATGTCATAAAGTTATTCTTCTTTATGGCTAAGTAATATTCCATTGTGTGTGTGTGTATATGTATATGTATATGTATGTGTATATATATATATATATATATATATATATATATATTAGTTTCTTTATCCATTCATCTGTTGAAGAGCACCTAGGTTGGTTCCATAGTTTAGGTATTGTGAATTGAGCTGCTAAACATTGATGTGGCTGTGTCACTATACTATGTTGATTTTAAATCCTTTGGATATATATGGAGAAGTGGTATAACTAGGTCAAATGGTGGTTCTATTCTAATTTTTCTGAGGAATCCCCATATTGTATTCCATGTGGTTGCACCAATTTTTAGACCCACGAACAATGTATGAGTGAACCTTTTCCTCACACCCTAGCCAACATTTATTGTTACTTGTATTCTTGATGATTGCCATTCTGACTAGAGTGAGATGGAATTTCAGTGTAATTTTAATTTGTATTTCTCTAATTGCTAGGGATGTTGAACATTTTTTCATATATTTGTTGTCTATTCATATTTCCTCTTTTCAGAAGTGTCTGTTTAGTTCCTTTGTCTATTTATTGATTGGGTTATTTGGGTATTTTTGGTCTTAAGTTTCTTGAGTTCTTTGTGAATTCTGGAAATTAATACCTTATCTGAGGTGTGATGGCAAATATTCTTTTTCAGATTACTGTTAAGAAAGATGGCTGTCATTGATAAAAAAAAAAACACAAGTTATCTGTATCAAAATTGAAGCTTGCTTCCTTCCAAGACATAAGAATTAAGCACTGAAAACACTGCAAAATGTGGGCTACCATGAAAATACTTCTTGAAGCACCACCCTCATCTCAATCCCAGTGTGGGTAGTGATATTTATGGGCCTTTCTGGAAACTGAAATGGCATGAAAACTCAGTAGTGGACAACAGTGCACACAGCTGAAGATTCAGCATTCCATAAAGAAAATGTCAATGAGACAGACAAAACCATAAGTCATTCATGAGAAGGAACTACATAGAGGGGCAGCAAAACAGTTATCAGGAATCCTGTAGAAACAGATGAGGACTGAGGTTCAAAATGTAGTGATGGAGGCAAGATTTCAAGAGCTGAACCCGGGGAAGAAGCTTACAACTTTTTGTTGACTAGCTATCATCCCAGAGGAAACACACACCTGGTCAGGGCACACACCTGGTCAGGACAAAAATCCCCTTATTTCAGTGAGAAATATTGTGTGGTGGTACACTCATGTGGTCCCAACTATTTTTCAGCCCCTCTTAATGAGATGTCTTTCGTTTCTGTACCACTGGAGTCTGGGTTGGCCTTGTGAACTGCCTTCCAAGCAGCTACAACAGATGATGTTGTTTGAGTTCCAGACACTCATCCTCCTAGTGGTCCTAAAACCTCCACCTTCTTTTTCTTGAAATTTGTCCTGAAACTTCCATGAGAGGAAGTCTGTTTAGCATTCTAGAGAATGAAAGTACAGAAGAAAAATAACTGAGTGATAAAACCAGGAGATAAAACCAAGAACCAATGGCCAAACATGGGTGAAGCCATCCTGAATCTTCCTGTTCAATGAACCTGAAGCTAAATTAATTCACATGAGTGAGCACAAGGAAGACCATGCAGTAACTCAAAGAATCCTCAGAAATTACAGGTCCTCATTATTTAAGCCACTAAGTATGGGTAGAGTTTGCTAGGCAACATTAGTTAATAGAGAAATCTGTTCTGGAAGTCCTACCTTATAGAAATTTAGACAGGTGGCATTGATTTTGGGGACTGGGCAGCAGGTGGTAGCTGGAGAAAGGGAAATAAGTCTATTGGTATAGATGGGAATATGGAAAAGGAAATACTGGAGTCTGCAGAGAAAGGCTGGCCTGTGTTATATAGTACAGAACAATTGAAAAATTATCACCTGTGGTAATTATAAAGGCAGGAAATATACCCTCCCCCAAAAAATGTGATTTCTTTTTCTTCATATTATAACTAGGACAGAGTGTTAGAAGTGATGATTGGCTTGTCTAAACCAAATATGGCTAGGATATGAGAAGAGTTGACCAAAGAAGAAAAACATGAGCCAAAGAAGGAATTATTTTGTGTGCAAGACGAATTTAGAAAAAAAAGATAAAAGGTCCAAGACAGATTGAGCTGGAAAACAAAACAGTCTCTTAGTCTCAACTTTTCCAGTTGGTAAAAAATTCTTGAATTAAAATAATTCTTGGAACCAAATACTGAGCAAGAGTGTATTAAGACTGAGCTGAGCTAGAGAAAGCTGAGCTGCCTGGGGTTAGAGTAGTCAATTAAGACAACAAGTTAAAATTAAAGTTAACTGTTCCCAGTGTTTTATTTCATGTGAGAAATCAGTAGAGGGAGCCCTCCAAAAAAGGCTCCTACCATTTTATGGATCTGGGGTAGAATGGATGGGGAGAGGGGAAGAAGAAGACCTAAGAATTGGAAAGTATTTTGTCCTGAGGGTGGAGAAAAAATTGCCTTCAAGGTACCACCAAAAAGAGGTCTTAGTGGAGATGAAGGCCCCTGATAAAGAACCACCTGGGCTAAAAGAGCCATGTTAAGAGCATGGGCCATCAAAGGGCTGAATCCTTGACTACAGCTCCCTCCAGAGACTGCAGTGCATTGATTTTGCTCCAAGTCTGGTGTAAGAGACCAGCTTTATACCTGCCAGGTAAAGCCTTTGCAATTTTTTATGGAGAGGCCTGAATGATCACACATGGGATTTTGGCCAGGAGCTTGGATACATAAGGATATAGCTATATGCCTTTTTTGTAACATGTGGAACATTTATGGTAGTGCCTATAGACCCTCTTATCACCTCTAAGTAACACAAGTCTTCAAGAAATTGTCCCATGGCAGCCTCAAACACAGAGCAGAGCAAAGATATGCCTGGCTCAAATAGAGTTATGGATGTGGCTTTTGCAACATGAAATGAAGACCAATCAGATTCATAGACAATACACACAAATTTAATAGAGGGTTACTGAAAAAAATACCCTGAGTTGCAGAAGTGGATTAGAGGTAAAAAATAATATGAAACATATGGATAACCCATTTGTTTATGGGTAGAAAACAGGCAGAGTGAACTACATAGTTGATAACACAAGAGGTTTCTTAACTAAAAGGAAAGACATTTCAGATGACAGAGCTAAGATTTAGTCCCAGGAACAGAAACAGACTGTTCTCTGCCCTGAGAGTAAGGGAACTGGACATTGTATAAGTTCCAGAACCCAGACCTGTAGAAATCTTGCAGCTTCACTTTTGTACTCTTACAAAATGAATACAATTTAAGAATCATTCTGATTTAATCTTGGCCTTTGTTGTGGTTTAAATGTGTTTCCCCAAAACTTCAGAAGTTGAGCTTAACCCTGAAGGTGATGGAATTAAGGTGTGAGCTTTGGGAAGTGATTAAGTATAAGGACTCTGCCCTTATAAATGGGGTTAGTGCCCTTAAAGAGCCTTGAGGGAGGCTGGTTGTCTCTTTTTCCATCATTTTAGGATGCAATGGGCCCTCTGTAGATATCAAATTTGCTGTAGCCTTGATATTCAACTTTCCAAGCCTTCATAACTATGAACAATGCATTTCTGTCATTTTTAAATTATCCAGATTAAGGTATTTTGTTAAAGCAACCTAGACAGAAAAAGACAGAAATCATGTAGATGCACCTTAATTTTCACCTTATTTTCAATTTGCAGATGAATATTTTAAATATATTTGCATATGTTTTGCTAACTTCTTTTAAATACTTTTTAAAACAATGCAGAATTGCTTCTCGGCCTTTTGGCTAAGATCAAGTATAAAACAAGGCAGAGAAAAAAAAACAAATACATAAATAAGCAAATATATGTCCCACAGACTTGCAGAAATAATTTTTCAAGAGAAAAGAAAACATAAAGGGATAACTAAAGTAAAATTATGGGAGATAAAGAGAAAAAAATACTGGTGGAATCATAAAATTGAACCAGGAATAAGACACTTAAAAATTTCTTACTTTAAACACTTGCTACTGGTAGACTGCAAATCTAGCTCTAAGCTTTTAACAGTTGGTGGGAAAATAGAATTCTGGTCAGTTACACGATTTACAAGGTATATAATATAAAATCAGAACAGTTGTTAGGAGAAGCAAATTATTGCTGCTACTGATACCCGACAGAAATTTCTCCCTATGGTCCTCATAAAACCAGCACCATGTAATATACTGGCTTATATCCTCAACCACACTTTTAGAGTAGACAAAGTGACAAGTTTCATAGTGTTGTTGGCATGGCTCTAAAACAACATTTCAGTAAAGGCAGCTCTATATACAGCTCTCAATATAACACCTTCCAGGTATGCAGCTGTCTTCTGAATCCATCATATCCAGGGGTAGATTTAAAAGCATCTGGAACAATGGATAGATTTCATCTTTTATTCAATCCTTTCTATATATTCTTTCTGTCTAAAGAACTTTTGATGAACATTAGGAATCAATGAATTTGTAATTATATGTTTTAGTAAGCACTCAATGCAGACAAGTTATTGTCCTGGTCAAACAGACCTGCACATTTCACCTGATAGTTGATCTGGTGGAGGGTTTTTCATGTCTTAAGAAAATTAAATGAAGAATCAAAGGAAAAATTTATGCCTAAACAAAAGTCCAATTTTTCTCAAATATTAACTCAGGGACTAGTCCTAACACTCAGAAAGTCTGTCTCAAACATATACAAACTGAAGCCATGAACTATATAGAAATGTCATAGGTCATGTAATAAGGCTTAGCTTCCAGATAAAGCCTCCTAATTAGGCACTCAAAGAATGATGAAAATTTTAGCTCTTCTAATAAGTTAAATTTGAATTTTTGTTCAATCCAAATCCCACTAATAACAATGTTTTAATAACATTTAATAATGTTTTCTGAAAGAAAACATTAAAGATGACTTGATCCAACAACCCCAAATGGTATATAGCATGGTATTTAATAGATAATAAACTTGCATCTCAAATAAGGGCAAGAAGTAAAATCACTCTCACAAGATCTGAAAAGTTACACAGCTAATAAACAAACACACACACACACACACACACACACACACACACAGTTCTTTTTTTCATGCCATTCATTGACTACTCCTCAATCTATGGGAAAAAAAAATGGACAAATATTCTCAACAATCTCAAGGAAACCCTGTGCTCACTTCCTCTCATTTGTTATAATTCTTCTTGAAAACTGGAATTCAAGGAAAGAACTTTAATATCTCAATTCATGTTTTTCTTTGTTTTCTTTTCAAGGCTAATATAGTATCACATTGAAGTCAATATGATTTTCATGGCTTACTCTGGAGTAAACAAATCATTGCAATTACCATATTACCATAAAGAGACATAATTATCTTATAAATGCATCCTTTGATTAACAGAGGGGGAAAATAACTGATCCTCAAGGCTAGCAATATATTATTGCAGTGACATACTAAGACAAGATGTGGAAGACCAGAAAATATTTGATCAGCTGCTCTACTGTGAGTACTCAAACCTATGAGCAGTACCCAATCAAGCCACTGTGGCTTGAGCTGTAAGTCTTTCCGTAGTCCTCTGGGTCACTCTGTAACAAGAGCTACCAGTTTGCCATCACTGTCACACCACATACTCAGTCTCTGAAGCTCTGCTCCTAGTTTCATTCTGCTCTATGTCTCCCCTAGGAGCACCTTCATTTTAATATAAATAGAGTGTTTCATCATGCGATGGCAAAGAATCATGGAAGGTATGACTCTCAATATCACTGGACGCAATACACACAGATGAATTCCAAAAGAGGTCTAAAAAGGCAAAAAGAAAACAACAAATTTATTAAAAATGCATTAGTATTATATATCTAAGTATAATGCAAGCCAAATGTCTGTAATAGCCAAGAGTAAAAACTAAACTGCAGATGAGGAAACAATTTTGTGTTTGTGGCTACTTCCAGGACATAAAGAAGCAGTTATCTAACAGATCCTATATCTCTTATTCATGTTTTTAAAAATCAGATTACCTTCATGTCTACCTGAAATGAGGTGATTTTAGATCCCTAGTAATTGTTTAATGCAATAGTATGTCCTTGAATTTAGGACAGTTAAAAGTATTTTCTGAGACATAACAAGAAGGGTGATTCAGGTTTGTGTCATCCCTATTGATCTTCTGTCCCTATTGGAGGTAGGATAGAAGCAGTCATAAGTGAAGATAACCACAACAGCATTTTCGTGCCTACATATGTCCTTCACAAGACCTTCCAGGGGTGTCACCAACCTTCCTATAACCTCTAGTGGTCTCTTGGGTAAGTCCCTTACCCAAAGTTATTCTCTCCCCACCTTCTCCATGGCCTAGTACTGCTCTAGTCACAGAACCCAGCCCTCACTGGAGGGAAGCTACCCATCACCAATATGAAAAGGTGACCTGTTACTGTACCTATCCAACCCCCCTCCCCATTAACACTCCTCAGTGTCAACATGTCTTTGAAAGATGATTGATTAATTGAAATTACTTAGTAGAATCCAACAACATGAACCCATTGCTTTATTTTTATTTGTAGGACACCACCAGCACCCTCCAAAAGAAAAAAAAAAAATATATATATATATATATATATATATATATATATATATATATCCTCTGTTTTTTTTCCACAGAGCTAAGTTCTAGAAGATGGAAGTATATGCAAGACCATCAGACTCAAAAACCTTTCTTTACAGAAACTATGAGTCAGCATCCAAGAAGGTAAGCCAGGCAAATACCTTAATTGTCTCCTTTACAGGCACCTTGACATCTGCCTGCAGGTTTTCCTCTATCCTTGCCCCAAAGTTGAACACTCTAAATTTTTGGGTTTAGGTATTTTTTAAAATTCATTTTTACTGTTTGTTTTCTGGTCAAAAATATCAAATTGAGTCCCAACGTCCTCCTCTCATTTTACCCAACTGGAAAGTTGGTGACATGTCACAATGATAAATGGTTCTCAAGGCTGGTGTACTTCTTAGGCTTCCTCTAGAGGTGTGACACATATGTTAGTTGTCTTTCAAACTAAATTATAATTGTTTCACTAGTTAATATCTCTGTTGTACAATGCATTTATAATACAAAATAATGATTACCATCCCCAACACATATTTTATACATGCACACTTCAAAATCACATATGACACTTTCTTCTTAGTGGCTCATGGAACCTTCTCCAAAATAAACCATATTATATCATATTTTAAACAACAAAGCAATTCTTAGCAAATACAAAAACAAAAACAAAAAAGGTATAATTCCTTGCATCTTATCAGAACATAATGGAATGAAATTAGAAATCAACAAAACAAAACCCTACAGAAACTATATAAACATATGGAGAGTGAACAATACTCTTTTGAATGACGAATGAGTGATTGAAGAAATCAAGGGAGAAATTAAAAATTCTTAGACTCAAATGAGAACAGTGATATATAATATACCAGAATATCTGGGACCTTATGAAGGTAGTTCTAAAAGGAAAGTTTATAGTTATAAGTGCCTACATAAGGAAATCAGATAGATTCCAAATAAATGACTGAATGTTGTATCTCTAAGTGCTTGAAAAAGAAGAAAAAAAAAAAAACAATTCCCAAGCCAGTAGAAGAAAGGAAATATTTAAGATCAGGGCTGAAATCATTGAACTTGAGAAAACAATACAAAGGATCAATAAGATAATAAATAAAATTGATAAGCCCTTAACCAAACTAACCCAAAGAAAAAAGGTAGAAAAACCAAATTAATAAAATTAGAAACGAAAAAGGAGAAATCAGGGCTGGGGATGTGGCTCAAGCGGTAGCGCGTTCACCTGGCATGCGTGCGGCCCGGGTTCGATCCTCAGCCCCACATACAAAGAAAGATGTTGTGTCCGCCGAAAACTAAAAAATAAATGTTAAAATTCTCTCTCTCTCTCTCTCTCTCTCTCTCTCTCTCTCTCTCTCTCTCTCTCTCTCTTTAAAAAAAAAAAGGAGAAATCACCACAAACCTCTCAGAAATCCAGCAAATTATTAAGGACTATTTTGAAAACTTATATTCTAATAAATTAGAAAACCTAGAAGAAATGGATACATTTCTAGGCAAATATGATCTGCCAAAACTGAATAAGAGGACAGAAAACCTAAACAGATTACTAACTTGTAATGAGATACAAGTTAAGATAAGCCAAGTACCAGATGGATTCTCAGCTGAATTCTACCAAATCTTTTAAAGAAAAACTAAGGCCAATGCTTCTCAAATAATTCCATGAAGTAGAAGGGGATGAATCATTTCCAAATTTATTCTATGGAGCCAGTATCACATTCACACCAAAACCAGATAAGGACATATCAAGGAAAAAAAACACTACAAACTAATATTCCTGATGAACTTAGATGCAAAAATAATTAATAAAATATTAGCAAAACTTGTTCAACACCATATTAAGAAGATTGTACACCATGACCTAGTTGGTTCTATCCTAAAGATGCACAGATTATTTAATAGACACTAATCAATAAATGTAATTCATCACATTAACAGAATTAAGGACAAAAATCACTTAGTAATCTCAAGAGATACAGGGAAAGACTTTGACAAAATTCAACACCCATTAATGATTAAAAAAAATCACTGAAGAAACTAGGGGTAGAAGTAACTTACCTCAATATCATAAAGACTATGTATGAAAGACCCAAAGCCAACCTCGTTGTCAATGGCAAAAAGCTGAAATCATTTCCTTTAAAATCTGAGACAAGACAAATATGTCACTCTTGCCCCTCCTATTCAATATAGTGCTAGAAATTCTGGCCAAAGCAATTGGTCAAGAGAAGGAAATAAAAGGGATAAAAATGGGAATGGAAGTCAAATTATCACTTTTTTACAGGTGATACGACCCTATACCTAGAAGATCCAAAAAACTCCACCTGAATACTGATAGAGCTAATGAACGAAACTGGCAAAGTAGCAGTTTACAAAATCAGGATACAAAAATCAAAGAAAAAAGGTAGAAAAACCAATTTAATAAAATTAGAAATGAAAAAGGAGAAATCACCACAAACGTGTCAGAAATCCAGCAAATTATTAAGGACTCAACTGAATCTGTTGAGAAAGAAATCAGAAAAAAATTACATTCACAATACCCTAAAAAATAAATACCTAGGAATAAATCTAATCAAGGAAGTGAAAGATCTTTACAATTAAAATTATAGAGCATTTAAGAAAGAAATTGAAGACAACCTCAAAAGATTGAAAGAACTCTCATGTTCATGGATAAAAAGAATAATACTTAAAATGGCCATACTGCCAAAAGCAATATATATATATATATTTTTTTTTTTCAGTGCAATCCCCATCCAAATACCAATGACATTCTTTATAGAACCAAAAAAAAAAAGACTTAAAATTAATTTGGAAGAATAAAAGACCCAGAATAGCCAAAGCAATTTTAAGCCAAAAAAAGCAGTGCTGGAGGAATAATAACACATGACTTCAAATTATACTTCAGAGGTATAGTAACAAAAACTGCATGGTGTTGGCATTAAAAACAGACACATAGACCAATGGTACAGAATAGAAGACACAGACACAAACCAGCATAGATACAGTCATCTTATCCTTGACAAAGGTGCCAAAAACACACATTGGAGAGAAGACAACCTCTTCAACTATGGTGCTGGGAAAACTGGTTATCCATATGTAGAAGAATGAAATTAGACTCTTCTCTCTCAAAAACCCTATACACAAAACAACTCAAGATGGATTAAAGACCTCAAAATTAAACCAGAAACTATGCAACTCCAAGAAGAAAATGTAGGGTCAACACTCCAGCATATAGGCACAGGCAATGACTTTCTCAATAGAAATCCTAAAGCTCAGGAAATAATGCCAAGAATTAATAAAGGGGACAATATCAAATTAAAAAGCTTCTGCACATCAAAGAAAACAATTAGGAATATGAAGAGAGAATTCACAGAATGGTAGAAAAATCTTTGCTATCTACTTTCCTGACAGAGGATTAATATCTAGAATATATAAAGAGATAGAAAATCTTTACAACGAAGAAAATAATAACCCAATTAATAAATGGGAAAATGAATTAAACAGACACTTCTCGAAAGAAGAAATACAAATAGACCACAAATACATGAAAAAATGTTTGACACCATTAGCAATCAGGGAAATGCAAATCAAAACTACACTGAGATTTGATTTCACACCAGTCTGAATGGTAGCTGCCAAGAATACAAATAATAATAAATGCTGGAGAGGATATGGAGAAAAGGAACATTTTTACACTGTTGTTGGAACTGTAAATTAGTAAAACCACTAAGGAAATCAGTTTGGAGATTTTTAAAAGACTAAGCATGGAACCACCATATAACCCAGGTACACCACTCCTTAGTGTTTATCCTGAAGAATTAGCGATCTTACTACAGTGATACATGTATACTCATCTTTATAACAGCACAATTCACAATAGACAAACTATGGCTAGGCTAGGTGTCTGTCATTGGATGGCCAGATTAAAAAAAATGTGGTATAGATATACAATGGAGTTTTATATAATCATAAAGAAACATGAAATTGTGACATTTGCAGGAAAATGAATGAAACTGGAGACCATCATGTTAAGCAAAATAAGCAAAACTCAGAAAGTTAAGGGTCATATGTTTTCTCACACATGTGAAAGCTAGAGAGAAAAAAGGATAACAAAGTTAGGGGTGGATCTCCTAAAAATCCAAAGGAAATCAGTGGGGGAAAGGGACCAAAGGGTCCCATATACTAATATGGAACAACAAATCCCATGAATATGTAACAACAAACCCCATCAATAGGTACAACTTTAATGCCCCAATAAAAAATGTGGAAAAATATAAATAATCTTGTATGAGTCATTGATTTACAAATTATGTTTTCTTCATTTTGAAAATAAGTTAAACATTGTTCTCTATCCCTTTTATTTGTGACTACATTTAAATCAAAAGAAACAAAAAGTAGGATGTATGGTGTACCCATCTTTATAGACATTGTTTTTTTTAGTCCAGTAAGTAGAAAAGGTAAAAGAAAAAGTAATGTGAAATCTAAGCAAAAGAAAAAATAATGTGAAATCTAGCAAAACAGAAACATTCCCAAAACAAAAGCTATCATTTTTATGTGTCTTATGTTCTGATCTTTTCTTTCTCCCATTTTAACCCCTTTTGAATTTTTTAAATGAGTGTATTTCCTACTAATTTTGTTTTCCTGTTTTAAAATAGCTATTAACAAAGTGGTAATGCAGAAGGCAGGGGAGATTATTGTTATTTTAAAAGTATATATATTATTCCCAAATCATTTTGTTTAATTATTACCTGATTATTTCTGAAGAAACAGTGTTATATTAATTTGGGGTTGCATACTGGTATTTTGGGGGAGGCAGAATTCTATCTTGGATTTTACAATTCTTTAACTTAAACTTTTAATTCTATAATGTACTTATTCCTACACAAGAGAGATGAATCGTAACTCTCCTTCAATATTGTTAAGTATAGAGAATTACATATGAATAAATTCCAGCATAGAATATTATTTACTTAATGTCTTACATTTTATAAACTACTATTTCTTTCTCATCAATAATAGATAGATGCTTATTAGTCCACGTTCCCTTGAGGTGCCTATTTTAAGTTATTCTTCTAACTATCTTATAGTGTTCTTGTAACAATTTTATTAAGAATTATTTGTGATATATTGAAAAATAGAGCCAAAATGTTTTCCAGCTCCTTTTCCTCAAAGCATTCCACATCTTGATGGATTCCACCTTTCTCAATCTGGCTGGACTTCTGATTTGCTTTGACTAATGGAACATGGCCACATTAACATTTCTTGAGTCTTGGCCTCAGAGGTCTTGACTTAGGAAAGCACATGGAGAAAGAGATCCAGCTAAGACTCAGTCAGCATCAGACTCAGATGTGTAGGAGGGTCATTTTACACATTTCATTCACGCTTCAACTACCATATGATTACTACCCCAAGACTTCAAGCAAGACCAATAGGACTGTCCAGCTGAGCCCAACCAACCTATATAACTGTGGGAAATAATATTTCATTGTTATTTTAAATCACCAATCTTTACAGTAGTTATGCAGCAAAAGTTAACTGATGGAATGTTTATAAAGAATAAGACTTGGGTATATAGAAGGCACTCAATAAGGGTTAGTTCTGATCATTTATTTGTCTATTTTCTGTTTTTATATGCATACATGGTAATTACTCCATTGATTTAAAACAATTTAAATGTCTCTCTTGTGTGTAGATCCCATCAAAAGAACTCAGGAAATTCAACAGACATCTAAATAGACTAGACAGTTTTATTTTAATGTAAGTCTTTATGAATGAAAAAAATGTGATTTCATAATTTGAACCTCCATATAATGTACAAGTTATAATCATCTTGCAAGGAAAATAAAAAATAGCAGTAGGGTAAATGAAAAAGAAAATAATGGGATAAAAGTGTTGAAGCTTTTGGTGATAGAGTAACTTTTTTTTTGCCAATTGTAAGTTCCCACATGGAAATACATGACTTAGGAGATAAATGTAAAAAATGACATTTGTTATACTCAAAAGTGACCTATATAATAATGAATTCAATATTTAATATTATGTATATATTTAAATTTTACTGGTGCATTATCATTATTCATATTAGTGGGATTCATTATAACATATTCATATATGCATGTAAATAAATTAAAATACATGCAATTTGTTTCCCCAAAAAACTACTCCTGAACAGGAAGGAAGGAGTGGACATATGAGCAAAGGAAGTTTGGCTCCACAATCCCATATGGTTAGAAAATGCAATATTCTACATTGAGCCTCTCCCTGGAGTTTCATAACTAAGATATTAAACCCTGAGAAGTCTTTGACAAGGGGAATCTGTATGAATGCTAGTTTAACATAGAATTTCTTTGTAACATGCTGTAGAATACACTTCAGTAGAATATTTTTCAAACTGAAGATCATAAGCCATTAGTGGACTTCAATTTAGTAGGAAATTTAGTCATTTAAAAAACTCAAAAGGGGTTAAAATGGGAGAAAGTAGAAAATATCAGAACATAAGAAACATAAAAATGAAATTTGGGGGGGGAATGTTTCTGTTTTGCTATATGCATATGTGCATTTGTGTGTATGATACACTATGATATAAAAAGTATTAATTATGATTCAGGATAAAAATATCTTTTTGCCTTTTAAATGAATAAAACTTAAAAATAATCAGGTGATGCTCTGAATATAGTTTTTCAAGGAAATAACATTTATTTAGTTTGTATGAATAATTTGGAAATTTATTGTTTACATGATTCAGTAAATGAATTTTTTAATATTTAGGGCCATTTTTTCCATTATAAAAATTGGTGGCAGTTTGATTAAACTTTTCAGTTTTATGTTTACCATTAGATATAAATGTGGATACTAAAATCTGTGAATAGGAATCAACTAACATCATTTCAATAAGCCTCAAAATGATTACGAATAGGACTCAGACTTCTCTAACTTTTGTGTCCTTGATCTCATCATTCAAACGGATCAGTTGGAATTGAATAATGTATTTTGAGGCTCCGTAGAGAGGTTCAGGTTTTTCTATGTACTTATAAGCAAGTATTTTTTTATCAAGTGGGAAATATTCTTGAACAATGCACACTTCTACCTCTCATCCTACCCATACTGTCTCACCTTTGTGCCCAGCATGACCACAAGGTCAGGCTGAATGAGATCATTGAGAGTTTGTGAGGGTAATTTTAAAATACTTGAGAATGAAGGCAATATTAAGGAAAAGGCTATTATGTTCAAAGGGAAGTTGCAGCATTATAGCAAGTACAGTTCATTATTTTTCATAAAATGTTTTCTCTGGATATGAACACAGAAGATGATATATTGATTATACAGCTAGATTTGGATGTATCTTTTATCCTAGAAACTAAGGGGTAAAAAAAAGTTTCAATCCCTTGATTATTACTGACATCTAATTACAAGTACATGTGCTTTAAGTATTTGACTAATTTAGAAGGTATTCTTCTGTGTTGTCAATAAAACATTTGTGCATTGTCAATCTTCCATATTTCTGATATGGCATGAATTGAACTGGCAGATGAGCGTTTCTTCTTACATATTCTTGTCACTGTGTTCCTCCTTATATAAATTACCAAAGCAGTCTACAACTCATAATAATTTGAATATAAATGTGTTTCAGTCAGACTAGAAGTGAAACGATTAAGTAAATTTTTTACTTTAAGGATTTAGTAGTACCAAAGAAGGTCTGGTTGACATCCTATCACATTATTATTATTATCCTGGATATGTGCATCTTTCAGAATTACTTAGCTACTTTGGAAGTCTCATCAATTCTAGAAATAAGATAATAAATACCACTCCAGATTCAGAAGAAAGAATTCCAATTACAAATCAAGTGAACAGCTTAAATGTTACATCAGGGCTTCAATATTCTATCATGGTAGATAACTATTAACTTAAAGATAACAGGTTTGAGGCAAACCTACCATGATGTCAATTCATTCTGCTGTAATATTTGCAGTGTCTGATGAAGTGTGTCCTTGGAATTATAAGCATCTCTCTCTTGATCATTCTTCTTTATTGTACTTTTTCTTGAAAACTGTGGTTAATATATCCATCTGATTTACAATTTCATTTTGATAGTAATGATAGTCTTGCTAGCTTTGTGATGCTTTGGTGATGTCAGTGTTGGCAGACTGAACCCAGTAAACATGACATTTTCTTAGTGTCCCTCGTGGATCAGACTCCTATACCTGATGTGTTAAAATTTTAGGTTAAAATGTTATACATACATCGTGATTATAAGAAATTCCAGTGAGGAACTCACAGAGGGTAATTTTGAGGCAATTATACTGAATGGCATGAATTCCACAAAAGTTTCTTGAAATGTTCATAAGATTTTCTTATGTGTAGAGATGTCAGAATTCTCTCACAAGTTTGAATTTAGCACATAGACAAAAAGGGTTGTGAAACACAAGCAGATTAATCTATTCATTCTGTCATCTTCCTTCTTTCTTTCTCTCTTTCTTTCTTCTTCCTTCCTTTCTTCTTTCTTTCTTTCTTTCTTTCTTTCTTTCTTTCTTTCTTTCTTTCTTTCTTTGCCAAGGATTGAACCTCCGGGTGCTTAACCACTGAGCCACATCCCCCATCCTTTTTTAATTTTTATTAGAGACAGGGTCTCTAAATTGCTTAGGGTCTCAATAAATTGCTGAAGTTAATTTGGAACTTGCAATCCTCCTGTCTCAGCCTCCTGAGCTGCTGGATTACAGGTGTGTGCCACCACGCCCAGCTCGCTTGGTCTTCTTTTGCACCATTTAGAATAAGTTCTTTTTGTCAGATCCTTAGAACCTGAAATTTAATGGTTACAATAAAGCCTATGATAAACGTGAAAATTCCTGAATTTCCTACTATTCATGGTGCTATCTGGGGAAATATGTGGCTTCATAACCGTTCAGATTTAGTAGAAATGATACCAAAATTACTTTCATCTATTTCTTTAGAATTTATATGACCCTGCATTTTAATGATTAGATGAACATCTTTTATTTAGAATAATACATTATTTAAGTAGCACTCAAAAATATTAACTAAAAGTAATTTCAATATGTCAGAACAGGACTTTTGAGTTCAGTAGGTGATGCAATGAAGAAGCCAGTCAAGAGAGGCTGGAACTAGGAAGCTGAGAGGTAAATGTGCCCACTGTTGGGAATCATGCACTGGAGAACAACACAGAAATTGCAAGGCGTGGAAATCCGATGCTGGGCTTATGGTAATTCCAATAATGGGGATTATGGTAATTGAGATATTGGGCTTATGGTAATAAATGATAGATGGCAGTGATCAGGTAGTTTCCAGAGTGATAACAGGTAGTACAGTATCAGGGAAATAATAATAATAATAATAATAATAATAATAATAATAAAGCAACAGACACTCTATATGTAGAAAATTAGCAGAATAATTTGTAGTTGACCTACTCAGTAAACATTTGCTAAGCAGCCCCTGTATTGTGGAAAATATAAAACAGACTATGCCTGATCTTTGGAGACCAAAATCATACCTAGGAAACCAGGTGAGTAAACAAAAATGATGATACTATTCGAACCGACTAAAAACAAGGGCATAAATTAGAGAGCTATGGTCCATGTTGCTGGGTATGGATTCAAGAACATAGTCTCAGATCCAAAGAGTAGATGCAAGGACACAGAACTGCCCAAAAGGAACTATATGGTCATCCAAGATCAAGGTTCAAGATAGACTCTAAAGCATGGAAAAATAAGATAGGAATCCAAGTGAAACAAGTGGATTTAAGGCAGGGACTGGTTACAGAAACAAGGCAGAAACCCAGTTACTAAACCAAGAGATCGGGACAGATCAGCAGTAAAGCCAACTCTCTTCTGTCCCTTCTCAGAAGCTGAACTTAGCTGTGTCAAGTCCCTCCCATTAGTGGAAACTTGGATCCAAATCCTACAATGTTCTTTTGAAAAGGAAGAAAAAATACAACTGGCTTAAAGGAAAAATGACTGAATAACTCACTAAAAATATGCTGGCAAATAGACACACATTTCCATGTCCATAAGTGAGGTATGGGGTATGGCAGCACCTGGCCCACACATGCCATTCAGCATTGTTATAAGTATTTAGACAACACCAAATATAACAGAAATAAATAAGTCAAACTTACCAATGATTCAAAGACAGATATAAGTGTATAGCATCTGATACAAAAAGATCCTTAGCAACACAATCAATGTACTTTATCTAACAAGAAGATAATGAACACCAAACAGGTGAGTCAAACAGCACCAACCAAAAGATATAAGTGAAGAGGTATTATGTGTCAGGAAAACATGAACAATACTTCAAGTGACAAAGGAGGCAAAGATGAGAGGTATATAATCCAACAATAGCATAAAAATCAAAGGAAGATGGATATGATATTTTAGCAATCAAGAGGAAAGTAGGAATGCACTGGTACCAAATACTGCATTTCAAATCCAAAACTTCCCATTTCACCATTAAAATATGAATACAATAAATTGAGGGCAAGTTTTGAATTATATTATTATGTACTTTGAACGTTGTAACAAAGGTTGCTTAATGTGCTTAGGTAACTTCTTTTTCTTTTTCTTTTTTTATTAGTTGCTCATGACAATACAATGATCTTGACATATCATACATTTGAATCAAATGGTAACTTCTTTTTCAAGTATAGAAAATTTTTTTTAAATGAAACTTGTTTATTGATGACTTTCAAATTAATGTCCTCCCAGGCTTCTTTCAGAGGAAGGCTGCACAGCTACTATTATCTTAATCTTCCCCTTTTCTTGCTGAACTAGAAGCCTTTTTTACCACTTGAATCCTTTTTCATACTCTATAATTTTGCATGTGGCGTTCCTTCTATCTTTACTTCTTGTCCATCTAGCAAATTTCTATTGATCCTTTTTTTAAAAATTTTATTATTTTTTTATTGGTTGTTCACAACATTACAAAGCTCTTGACATATCATATTTCATACATTAGATTGAAGTGGGTTATGAACTCCCAATTTTACCCCAAATGCAGATTGCAGAATCACGTCGGTTACACATCCACAATTTTACATAATGCCCTATTAGTAATTGTTGTATTCTGCTACCTTTCCTATCCCCTACTATCCCCCCTCCCCTCCCCTCCCATCTTCTCTCTCTACCCCATCTACTGTAATTCATTTCTCTCCTTGTTTATTTTCCCATTCCCCTCACAACCTCTTATATGTAATTTTGTATAGCAATGAGGGTCTCCCTTCATTTCCATGCAATTTCCCTTTTCTCTCCCTTTCCCTCCCATCTCATGTCTCTGTTTAATGTTAATCTTTTCTTCCTGCTCTTCCTCCCTGCTCTGTTCATAGTTGCTCTCATTATATCAAAGAAGACATTTGGTATTTGTTTTTTAGGGATTGGCTAGCTTCACTAAGCATAATCTTCTCTAGTGCCATCCATTTCCCTGCAAATTCTATGATTTTGTCATTTTTTATTGCTGCATAGTACTCCATTGTGTATAGATGCCACATTTTTTTTTTATCCATTCATCTATTGAAGGGCATCTGGGTTGGTTCCACAATCTAGCTATTGTGAATTGTGCTGCTAGAAAATTTTTAAAACCTAAACACATACCTTAAATGCACAGAGTTAGCAAAGATCTCGAGGCCAACTCATGTACTACCAGTGATGATTTGTAATTGCTGTTCTTATAAGCGTATCTCCAATTTTACTCATGCCATTTTTAAGCTATCATTAGTAGTGAACTGTGGGATAGGACATGGATATAAAAATTCAAGAATGGCAAACTCGCAACAGTGAACAGTACTTCTCATGACAACTGTTGCTAGGCTGGACCTAACCTGAAAACAAAGAGCAAGAATCCAACATCTAGAAATTATACAGATGACCAAGACCAGATACATCTTCAAAACCACATTGAAGGAATAGCATTGAGTGAGTAATGGTATGATTTGATGGGAAGAGCCCCAAGTGGAGTGACCACCAATCTTACTGCTCCTAACCACCACTCATTAGCTATGTGACCTTAAACAGTCACAAACCAGATCCTGACATAGGGCAGGGACATAGTAAATGTGATATGGTAGAATGAATGAATAATCCTAACTTCTAAGGCACTAATTTCCTCAAGTTCAAAATGAATTGGTTGAATTAGATGACAATGAATGTGGCCTCTAATCTAAACTTTTCAGAGTCTCTCCCATGGCATGGGTTGCTCAGACACCCTAATTCCCAGCCATTATCAGTTCAGGCCACTGAAGCCAGATGGAATGGGAACTTATTTCACAATGTGTTCCCAAGGAGAACAGAATGAAAAATAATCTCGGTCCAGCAATTGCCACCCTACGAACATGCTTGTTTTGTGTTGTTTTGAGCATTGAAACCACTTATCTATTGTTCTGAGGTATACCTGCATGCAGACAGCCACAATGCTTCAATTGCATAGTTTTAAAGTACAGATACTTATGATCATGCTGTCAATAACATATGAGCAAAAAATTTAAGCGTTCATGTGTTTTTATTTTTCTTCACTTTATTTGTATAGTTCATGTATCAACCTGGCTTTCATTCCCTCTTCTTTGAAACCATAATATTTATTTTTGTTGAAATAATTTTCTGCTTGGTATGAAAATATACTTTAGTAAGCATTAATACAAGTTAGGGGTTCGGTTTTAATAAAATCTTAAGGCAAAATAAAAAATCTTAAATCCAGCATGATTTACTTCAGAAGCATAGGTCAAATATCACACTCTTCAGGGAAATCTTTTTCCCACCATTCTTTCCTTTACTCCTTAAACATTTTGACCCTCCATTAAAGTTACAATATTAGGTGTCACTAAAACAAATAGCTTTTTTCTAGTCTCTATTGAGTCTTCCTTTCTGCTTTAACTTCTTATCTCACTTCCATCCCATCCCCATCTCCTTCATCTATTTCCATTATTTCTTCCTTTCACTCTTCCACCAGGATTTTAAGGTTACAGGTTTGTTTCTGGAGCCAAATTGCCTAGGGTCCCAAACCCAGCCCTTACTAGATGTGACTGTGAGAAAGTTACTGAGACTCGCTGCACATCACTGGAAAGTGGGTGATAATATTTAATAATAGTACCAATCACAAAAGGTTGTTTTGAAGATTTAATGAGTTAATATTTTCAAAACCTGCACAATGATGAAAACATGCACAATGGTGCCTAAAGCACACCAATTTCACAATGGATACCTAATATTGTTGTCATTACTTCTTAAACATGCACTTGCCTCCTCTGAGTGCCTTGTTCTGCTCAAGATGCTATAGGGTTTCCATCCCCATCACTATTGGTTGTTCTTGGTGTACCTGACACCCACTTCCTCCAGTAATATTCATATAGATATTGAAATGATCAAGAAATTATGTAAATATAACATTTCCCAGTACCATCCACCACACCCTGCCCTTCTCCTTTAGCTTATAAGGAGATAAAGCGTTCTCAACATCTGCCTTCAATAGTAAACCTTTAAGGAAAGAGCTATAATTCACAGCCATGTATCTATTTGTGGCTCTGATTCTTTGTATCACCTGTGTTAAAATATCACAATATTTCAGCTGTTAATTGAAGCACTCTGGCGTCTTGAGTTATTTTTATAGTCAACTTGAGATGACATGTGATAGTTCAGATTCATGGAAGCTGTGAGTCAGAAATTCTGTCTCTAGTTATGGTTATAACTTTTAACATGTGCTAACATGTGATATCTATAGATCATGTGACCTGTACTTATTTCTAAAATGGGTATTTGAAATACTGAACTTTGGTCATGGTAGTAACACTTTATGCTAAATAAAAGAAACACTTTAGTCTCGTAATTTTCTTTTCTCCTGGTACCACATGTCTTAATAAAAAGCAGTCATTCTAATGTTTTTCAGATGTCTTCAGAAAACCAAGGGTATTGAACTAAAATAAGCAAATACTAGGTGAAACAGGTTTAGCAACCTTTACAAGATTATTTATAAAATGCTGATCATGAGTGAGAAAACAAAGAAAATCAATTTGTGGTAAGGAAGTCCATCGACTTTTAAAGTTCCTCCAAGAGGAAACGAATAGATTGTTTCAGAGCCTGAGATGCATTCAGAAAGCCAGTGCATAGCAAGTGTGAACTCTCTAAGAAGGCAGGCTGGAGATCCTTTTAAGTGATGTGAGCAGAGAAGCTCTTAAAATGGGGCTAATTAGCTGTTTGATGTACTTGACAGAGAAAGATGTATGCAAGCAGAGAGAAAAGACTGCAAACATAGATATCCCTGATTGCATTATTGTCCAAAACTTTAATTAATTTCTTGAGGACTATCTTTTCCATAATTTAAAATGGTTTAAAAGATGTACAACTAACAGGTTCAAAGTGTTTCTTTAGCTAATCACTTGCACTGCAGGAGGCTGAAAATTATAGAGCACATTTTACATACTCCTCAAGCCATCCAAGAATTACTTTTGTAGGCTCTGGCTTTTGCTCTTCCTCTGTTTGCGTAATGGTATTGAGAAATGTGTGACTTGACTCCCCTAATATGATGTTCAAGTCCAAACAGCCACCACGGCTCTCTTTTAGGACAGAGAGATATAAATGTCTTTTGGCATGAAAATGTTTTCTTGGCTCATATGTGTTGAAAGAGATAAAAATCAGATCCTGGTTATAACAGAGTTAAGAGATGAACTCAAGAGTTTAAAATAAAAATGTAATCCTATATTATACGTTACTATAAAATATAGTCCATAAAGAAAATAATTGAACACCAATAAGGGACAACTTTTTAAATAAAAATTTTAATTGCAAGTTCTCCACATGTAGTAATCAAAACATAAACATGTAAACATGTAATTAACTATGAAGTTCTTTATATTTATTGCTCAATCATAAATTATAAGCATTGCCAATTTTGCTTATGTTCTCTTGGCAGTTTTTTTTTTCAATTTCATGGCATTTTATTAGAAATCATTACTATAAAATCATTCTAGTGTATTTGGGAAAATAGCAAACTTAATAATCATTGGTAAAATGAAAAACAAAAGTCAAAGAAATAATCACCTGGGATATGTGATAATAATGACCTTAATATCTTCCTCACAGAAACTATAATGTCATCTTAGATAATTATCCAAGTTTAGTAAGTAGTCAAGAAATTTTATTGAAAGGAACTTTTATCAGAAATATCCAAACTTTTTGCCAAAGGCATGGATGTCATATAGTCTGTGCTTACCAATCTCTATACCATTCATAGGAAAATTCACTAATTCATTCAATAGATATTTATTGAGGACACACTTGGTGTCTTATTTACTAGGAATACAGCAGAAAAGTAAACTCAAGAAAACTTCCTTCATGGATCTCTCATGATAGTTGGGGTGAGAGATTAAATAAACAATATAAATTCACCAATCTAAATATTGCATCAGAAGGTAATATGTTCAGTGAAGGACACAGAGCAGGGTGATCATTGTGGGCTATGACCCATTGGAATTTAAGAGAAAGATGGCAGGCCTTGATCAAGGAGTAACAGGATCTGACCAGCATTTTAAGACTCATTCTTACTGCTGGGGTAAAATTATTCTAAATGTACAAGCGTGGAAATAAGAAGATCACTTAAAAGACTACATTATAGTGATCCCAGCAAGGGGATTTGATGGTTTGGGCCACCATTCAATTGGAGTGGGGAGAAAAAGAAAGGAACAAATGGCTATGATCCATAGGGGCTGTGTATGGGCAGGAAGATCAGGCTTTCCTTCTGTGCCTTTGATCTTGCCCTTTATCATCTCCTTCTGGACTGGGTTCCATCCATTATCCCAGGCTATCAATCTCTCCCATTCTCCCACCTTCTATCCTAAACAGACACAAACTCTCTCATTTAAAAAAAGAATGCATTGAACGACCAACAATAAAAAATAAAAATTAAAATTAAAAAAAAAATAAAAAAAAGAATGCAGTGCTGGGGTTGTGGGTCAGTGGTAGAGTGCTCGCCTAGCACGTGTGTGTCCCTGGGTTCGATCCTCAGCACCACATAAAAAATAAATAAATAAAGGTATTGTGTCCAACTACAACTAAAAAATAAATATATTAAAAAGAGCATTAAAAAAGAGAGAATACATGTTTTTCCCCCTTTGGCCTTTGTAAATGTCAGGGAAGAGGTTATGTTTGAGTTGAGAATTAGAGAATGAGTGAGAGTTTAGTAGGCAGACAAACAAGAAAAATCCATACTAAGATAATCACAGCAAGTACTATGCACCCCAACTTGAAAAGGCAGATATTCAGAGAGCTGTGAGTAGCTTGAATTTGCCATTACTGGACTATCCTGGGACAGAAAGAGGTAGGCAATTGGAGATGAAGGTGCCACGCATTATTCGTAAACACTGCTCTCCAGATTTTGATGTTTGTGACTATATACTAGTGTGTTGGGGTGGAGAGAGCAGCAAACAACTCACACTGGTGGAGAAGGTGGAAAATATTGCCCTGAAAATCTCATCCCATCAGAGCACAGGAGGATGAGAGTGGCCCCATCCGGTCCCAGGATATGCAATAGCAGCAGGCTTTTCTTAGAGGGGATGCTGTCAATAACACAAGTATTTCAAGCATGGCTTGGTGTCTAAATTTAAACAATTCTACAAAGAACAAGTAGCACTTGACTGCTTTCAGGGGACAGTCTTGTGATCAAAGAAAGCAATTCTCCCTAATAAAAATGATATTTTCTTAGGGTATCCTAGGCCCTAACACAAGGAGATTTTCAAGGGACCCAAGGAGATATATAAAGAGATATTTTAAAAGAAGACTGGATCTATATTTTAGAAAGATGCTTCTGGAAGTAAGGTGGATTAGATAGGATGAAGCTAGTTACATTGAGAACTAGACAGGGGCTATTGCAATACTTCAGACAAACATGATGGAGACTTAAAAATGCAACAGGCCAACCCACGGCCATCCATCAGTATAATATACAAGTGTTGGTTATAAGCAAGGAGACATTTGGAAATAAATTTTGGAGAGGAAAACCTAACAATGGGAAATCCTGCTAGCATCCAACTTCCTTAATAGTAAGAGGCTGAGTACATTAAAGTAGCAATTTATTTGATGGGCAATTGATATCTGGCAGGCTAGTGACAGCCTTGTTGCCAAGAGAGCACGGTTCCAGTCTCAGCCTGCGACTTTAAAAACTTCACTGGGGGAAAAATTACAGTCAAGCCAGCAGCAGCAGGCCATGGCCTACGGCACAATATGCCGATAACTAAGTCCCAGGGAAAACTGATTTGTAGCTTCTGATCACATGCGCTGAGAGCCGCTGCTATTGACTAGTTGTGGTTCATCGGGATGTAGATCTATCTTGGCTAACAAGAAAGCACTAGAGGTCTTCATTTAGCCACTGAGCCCTGTCTCCGGGGACTGTGTGCAGCTGTCTTTACCTTCCTACCAATCAACACATCAAAAGCTGCAGAATATATTTTCACTTTCAAAAATGCAAACTGCAAGCAAGATAAAGTTGCCAAACTAGACTTGAAAAGGGGTGAATGATTACAGCACGGCTCCAGATATAAAGAATAAATCATGTGTGCCCAGTTGGAATTTTCTTATACGTGTCAACAAGAAAGATAACTGAGTCTGTATCAGCAAGACAGCCACACCATATTAATTTGACTAGAAAGGATTAAAACATTTATATTGGATTTCTTACTTGAATAATTCTAAGCAGCACATCTCCTCAGAATTTCTCACTGAAGATAACTGGTTATAATGAAATTATTAGAATATTCATTTTAGTAACCCTCAAATAATTACTTGGCAGAGGGTTTTGTGTTTTTTTTTTTTTTTCTCCACTCCATCTGTATAAAGGCAAGAATACATTTTATTCTTTCATTTAATTTGGGCACGTTTTTTCCTTTCCTGGGAGTTTGGGCCTTCGCTGGAAATGAACTCCAAATCTTTAAATGTTTTCTCAAATTATCAGTTCTTTTGACATTGATTTCAATATCATCAAGACCTTTCCTCCCAGATGTTTTCCAGGAAGACTTAACTTACAAAAGGTCAACGTTGTTTCCCTGCTTTCAAGGATCATTTAGTTTCCGCATTCTTGGTTTGGGATGTGTGCAGGTGCATGAAAAAGAGAGAAGGTTACCCTTTGGTAAGCTCTATTTAATTCTCTAAAATGAGTGAAAGGTCATGATGGGGAACCAGGCTCCCGATGCATTTTAAGTAAAAGCCAGTTGCTTTAGCTTGAAATTCCAGGTGGTCCAGTAAGGACTGGAATGCGCAGTTTGGACTGCTTCCCTTTCAGTCACCTCTTAAGGGAGATGCCACTTTGATTTACTGGACTGACAGTGGCTTCTCCTGAGCTGCAGGCAGGGCAGGTGCTGGACTGCCATGTCAGTGGATGCCTCACCAAGGGCTGTCAGTTCCCCACCTGGGAGGCATTCCACTCCGCCTCCCTAACTGTCTTAGAGGCAGCTCCTCACAGCATTGCTTCCTGGCTCCATGGAAACATCACTATCACTTCACTATTTCTGATATTGCCAAATTGATGGTTCATGAAACCACAGTGTGCCCCAAATTCACTTTCATTGTTCCCTGCATGTAAAAAACTGATTTCATTAGACATTGTTGAGTGATGCAAGGACAATTTAAAAAAATTATAATAGAACTAAACTCATATGTAGATTCAACATGCAAACATCAGACCTGCATTTTAATTCAAACAGCTTGTTAATTTCTTCATGTAGATTTCTAAATAAACTCTGGGTCTCATTTCATCTCCTTTATGAAAAAAATCAAAGTTAATAGCTTTTCAAGTCCATTCATTCCACAGAGGTTCCAAAAAAGCTTAAAAGAATGTCTATCTCCACTGAAAGACCAGACAACACATAAACTAAACTTGCAAGACATGCCATTTTACATACCTTTGTAACATCCGGATTAGACTATGACAGTGCCTACCTCCTGGGGCAATTCTTATAGACCACCCAGGAAACCCAGCCACTACAGAATGCAGCCAGTCTATTGATTTAAGAATGAAGAACACTGCAATTGTGTCTATGTTATAACATCAACCTGTTTACTTAGAGCACAATTAAAACCTGAAAAATAAAATTTTATAAGTAAAGTTTGACTTTTCTAGAGTGTGGCTCTTTTGGAAGCCGATTTTTTTACCTTCTGTCCTTTGTGCCATTGTGGTTCTTGTAAATCAGGACTTGGTCCAGCTGTGTCCATGTATACAGACAACTCAAGGGCTTCAAGTGTCTAATTTCATTTAATGCAATACCTAAATATAAATAAAATCCGTATAGTGAAGCATAATTATTATCACCTAAGTAAGCATATTCTATCTATCTATATATAAATTTAAGTAAATAAGTGAAATATGGAAAGCTTATTAAGATTTATTGTCAGTGTTTCTAATACCCATGTGGGTTTTCTTTGTTAGCTTAGTTAAGGTCAAAGGTCATAGAGTTTGAATAGAAAGCAAACTTTCACTTCACATTTCTCTAATAAACAAATTATAGGTTTTCAGTATTGTAATCTTTCTTCTCCTTAAAACATTACCTCTTCTGCACAGAAATTGTTAGAGCCAACTCTCTGAACTAAGATGCAGGGAGCTGGTGTCTTTTAATTGGTTATTATATCAATTCAAGATTGTCTCGCCACCATCACATGCTTTACAGAAGATCCCAGCAGCATCTACAAGAAATGGAGCCTCAGAATCTGTACTTAGATGTCAGATCTCAGTATTCACATGCAACTACAGAGCTGGGCCCCAAAACAAGGCAATTTATAGTCAGAATTTTCCAGTTATTTGGAGAAATAACTGCATGATATATCATGTGATATTGTGGTGATCTCAAAATATGGTGGCCACATAATCCTACCCAAACCAAGACCACTTGAGAGCAAGAGGGAGAACTGTGGGGTCCATGCAAACATATAAGCAGTCTCTCTACAAATAACTTCTAAACTCCTCCAAAGATATCGCTTTCCTATGGTAAATAATTTACTTCATTTTCATGTTAAATTTATGATTTAACAATGATCCAATTACCACTCTAATCCACCTAACAATCTAAATATTACCAAACAGATTCCCAAATCTATGTTTTCTCATATCTTTTGCAAGACACCACAATAAACATTTGGCTTCCATAATCTCATTTTTACCTTTTAAAATAAGTATTTTTAGAATTCTATTATTTGAAAACATTTTCATTGCCTTAAATTGCTTCCCAAAGTTACAAATAAAATTATGAAATAAAATCAGTGGCTATTCTTGAATTTTAACCAATAAGAAAGGCAATTTGTAGTCATGCAACACTATTGCACATAATAACTTGAGTGACAGCATGTGTGTCCAAGCCTGAGTTTGTGGAAGGGTTGGGCCTGGGAGAAGAACCATTCCCTCAGTTTTTCTTTGAATATATTTCAAATTCAACTGTAGTAAATTTTCTGCTCCATTGTTTATGGAGGGGTATGGTGGGGAATGGACACTAATTCATTTAATGCACTTTTTACATATAAGCAAGTAGTTTAATATAATAGAAGGAGACTGAGCTTCCAACTGGACTAGAACTGAATTCGAATCCCAGGAAAATTATTTATTTTTATAACTTTAAGCAAATTGTTAAAATACTTATTCTCATTTTTCTAGTTTGTAAAGTGGGGACTATAATACCTGTAGTAGAAGGTTGTTTTGAAGACTGGTGGCACATAGCACAGTGCCCAGCTTACAGTGGGCACTAAAATAATTATGCTGGACTATCAGATATAAAAATAAAATACACTTTGCTAAACAATACCTAATTTTGAGCAAATGATTCAGAAGACATTTAAGCATCTTATAATATTTTGTCAAGCATTGTTATGATCCTTCATTTTTAATATAGTTTTAAGTCCCAGCTTAAAAATATGATTTTAGAAGAGAATGCTAGAAAGGTTCTTATTTCATTATTTAGTAACTTGGGAAATTTCTGAATTGTAAACAAATTAACAGAGAAACATTGGTTTCTTTAAAAATACAGGTCTTTTCTTCTTTTGATAGGTGAAACCTTGAATTAGAAATCATTAGAAATTTATTAGAATAATGTCTATAATCTTAGACAAATTAAATCTTTCCAGACCTTAGTTTCCTCCTAAGTAAAGGATTTTCAACAGGTAATCTTTTAGGCCTTTTATATAGCAAACTTCATTATATTTATTACTTTTATTTTCAGGAAATAAGCAGATCAAAATAAAATTTCAAAACTATTATTTTCTAACTCTTCAAAACAACCATTTCTGCCACTTCCAATATCAACAGGGAAATAAACAGGAGGTGAAACAGCTGAGCCAAAAGATTCACTTACGTTCTGTATTTTTTCTATAAAATCAGGTTGAAAGGGATAGAAGTTAGGGAATCAATATGAACAGTAGTGAGCTGGCCTGATTTTTACAAAAAGAAGAAGGAAAAAAAGAAGAAGAAGAAAAATGAAAAAAAGCACCATTAATCATAATGGCCCCGACTGCAACTTCTTGATAGAAGACTTATCTCGCACCTTCTTGGTCAAAAGAATTAAAGGTCGTGGGTCCAACCTTTTCCACATGTGCTGCATTCCACCTCTGTTAAAATCCTGCCTTTTGTGTCCAATTCAAAACTCTCCAGGAAATGACCCAGGGTGCATAAGGAAGATGGTCTTCTATTTTGCCCTCATTTCCTGCAGAAAATATTTAGATTTTTGTCTATAAAAGAAATATACATAACATTCTGCTTTTAAAAAAAATAAGGCTAAAAAACAAAACAAAAAAAAACCCATTCAATCATACACACATTGCAGTCAGTAGCTATGCTTTAGCCCACAAATCATAGTGAAAGCCAGCTTCTATCTATCTACGTAACCCATAAAATTTCTTTTTAACTCAATATTGTTAGAAACATTCTATTCCAGATTTGAAAGGATTTCCCTATTATTTTCTACCCAAAAGATTAAGTATTAAATAATGACCCAAAAAATAGATACCGCCTTGTTTGTTAAGGAGACCTGTCTTACACTTTCCTAACATTATAGCCAGATTTCACGGTCACAGGAAAACAAAACACACATAATGGAGTGGTTATTAATTCAATAAATCCAGCAGCTCTCATGCTCTGGGCAAAAGGCAAAGTTAAAAGCAGCTGTTCATTGACGACATATGGGACATGGCCAGGGTGAGTAGCTGCTTTAGCACATCATCCACCACTTTTAAGGCTGACTGCACTCAATTTCTTAGACAATCTACACACCATTTTCAGTTCTGTACCTCCATAATTTATCACAACAATCCCTCAAGCACACAGATCGGAGGGGGAAAATGAAAGCAATTTACAGTATCGAGATGAAAGTATCTAGGTGGATGGAGAAGACCTACTATGTAAATCATATCCACGACTTCAAGGAATGTTGACATAATATTCTGGAATTAATTTTTTCCAGCATTCCTATGTAGGTCATACAAAGGTAAATCTAGTTTCTCCTCCCTACCTCTTATATCTGGAGTTGTTTATCAATATGTTAAAGAGGAAATTGATTTTACCTCTCCCTTCTACAGAGACAATAAGAACCTTATGTATAAAACTTACCAATAACAATGAAAGGAATCAGTTGAAACATTAGCATGCAATCTTTATATATGTCTCCCAGTTAAAGGTCATAGGAAGAGAGCAATGAATAAAAAAAAAAAAAAAAAGGTAGACGCACAGACAAATAAGGGATAGCAATCTATTTGAAATAGTAGTCTGGATTATTGTAAACTAATCTCATTATGTCTCCCTTTAAAATATGTCCATAAAATCTGCCTCAGATTCATATCAGTGAACTACACTGATGACAAACACCTTACTATAGAACAACTTAAGGCATGAAATTTGTACATTGTCTTATAGTGTACACTTCTGGTAAGAGTCTGTTTTTACACTGTAATGAGAATAGTATGCTGATATCTTCATCAAAATCTAGACAACTGATTGCTTCAATGCCGACCACCCCCCCCCTTTCCCTTTTCTCCTTCTATCTCTTTCTCTCTTAACCTTCTTGGGTTGATTGAAGCAGGACAAGAAGGAGCAGTTACAAGATGAGAAAAGATATTACAAGAAAGCCAGTGTCTCGGGACTGAAGGTAATAAGAAAAGACCAGGACATGTAAGAACATCCTAGGAATCTTTAAAAATACTCTAAAGGAATCTCAATTTCCTGAAGGCATGCAAGACAGGGGATTAAGCCCTTTAATTTAGATAGTAAAGGAAAAGTTGACCTTGGAATTGAAGAATTTGCCAACATATTCACTTACATTTCTTGTTCTATAAATAAAATAAATAATTCCCTGGTTGTTGTTGTTTTTCGTTGTAGACAATTTGAACAATTAAAAATGAAGACGCACACTTGATTCTAATAATTAGGAACAACCTTAATCTCTGACTATAGTTTGTCATCAGTTGTTTATTGTTTGAAATCCATACTCATGATTCATCTTTTTATTGTAAAGGTGTAAGAAATCATTTATACATAAATGGTGTAAAATCTTTGTATATCAGACATTTTAAATATTTCTCCTTTTCTATTTGCTTTATCACTCTACCAAGTATTTAATGACCTTTTTTTTCCCCACAAAAACCCTCATGTGGTGTTCATTGTATACTTCTAGTAACAATGCTATTATTGCTAAGTAGTTTGTGGATTAGAAAATTGAGGCATATAGAAGTGAAATGCCCTGCCTGGAGCTTAAACATAGCAGCAGAAAGCTTTTAAAAAAAAAAAATTTGCTCTAATTAGTTATACATGACAGTAGAATGCATTTCAACATATCATACATCCATGGAGTATCACTTCTCATGGTAGACAAGCTTTTAAAAACCAGATGTTCCTTTTTCAAAATTAGAGCTCTGCCCACTAGGTATATCACAATGTTCATGTTTTTGCTCTATCAATTTTGTGAATTATTACTTTTCTTTCAGTTTATGCCTACAACAACCCTCCTTATGATCAGATAGAGTCATCTTCATATTTCTTCTATTTCTTTTATTTCTTCCTTTACCTTATATTTCTTTGAGTACCTATATTTTATTTTAGCAAATGGCGTAAGGCATCCTTATTTTTCTAACTGTGTAGCTAACCTAATTATCCAGAAAAATTTATCTACCTATATTTTCTTTGATGCTCAGAAATTCCAACTTATCAACCTTAGAGATCTGATGTGTTTTGGTTCCACTATTTTAATTGTATGATGAAATATAACAGAGCAAGTCACCCATTCCTCTATTTTAAGTTATTTTGCATATAATTTATCTGTTTATCTTTCCATATAAATTTCACAAATGCTTGAAAATCACAATATTTGCAATGAATTTTGTTGTTTATAATTAATTTAAAAGAAACTATCTGTTCACATGACCAATGTTGACCTTCATGACATAACATCTCAGTAATTGTCTTTGTTTTTTATAGTTTAAGTGCAAATTTTTAAATTTTTTTAAGAAGCTAAATCCTATTTGTTATTATACTTTATTTGTTTATTGCTCAAATCAAAGAATTTGTAAGTTTAGGCAGAATTGATATCTCATTTAATGTCTCTTGTTTTTTACAAACATCACATTGTTCTTCATGCATTAATGACTATATGCTTTAGTAATGTTTTATATTTCTTTTTGAGTATAACAACAAGATGACTTCTGTTTAGAGTTACCTTCGGATTTTTCATATAAGTGAACTTTAAAATCACTCATTATTAGCTGAATGTGCAGCACACTCCTGTAATCCCAATGGCTTGGGAAGCTCAGGTAGGAGGACCACTAGTTCAAAGCCAGCCTCAGGAATTTAGTGAGGCCTTAGGAGGTAACTTAGTGAGACTCTGTCTCTAAATAAAATATAAAAAATGGAAGAATAGAAATTCACTGGATTAGACAAGGAGAAATGAAGGGAAGGGAGGAAGGTTGGAGACTGGAAAGACAGTAGAATGAATTAGTCATAACTTTCCTATGTTCTTATATGAATACAGAACCAGTGTAACTCCACATCATGTACAACCACAAAAATAGGAAGTTATACTCCATATATGTATGTCAAAATACATTCTACTATCACATATAACTAAAAAGAACAAAGGAAAAATTTTTTTTAAAAAAGGTTGGGTATGTGGCTCAGTGGCTAAGTGCTACTGGTTTCAACCCCTGGTATAAAAAGAAAAAAAAAAATCACTTGTTATTAGAAAGCCAATATGTTTTAGGTACTATGTTCATTTGGAGGCAGAAAGATGAATAATTTTTGTATCTAACATTGAATTCATCTAATATGAATTCATAATACATGCCAGAAGCTTTTCTAAGAGTTTTACTCATTTAATCCATTAAATACCTGATTAACTAAATACCTACTACTATTAGCCTCAGTTTACAGATGAGTGATTTCTTTACTTGTCTGTGCCCATTTGGCTAGTAAGTGCTGCACTAGGATTTATCCCTGCCCTGTGATGCCAGTGCATGTCCCCAATATCTAAAGGTTCAGAATCCAGTGTAAAAGACTAAAGGGCAAAGCTACAATCTCAAGGATGTGATAAATGCCAGCTTACAACAGACTTAGTTGAAGTCTAAGAGAGGACGCGTGTAACAACTCCAGAAAGGCAGGAATGACTCAATGGATGAAGGAGACATCACATGAGTTTTAAAGGCTGAGTAGAAGATCACCAGGAGTAAAAGAGGAAAAAAAAAAGTCTGTTTTAGACAGGGCATACAGCACGTGTGAAGGCTGAGGCTAAAGGAAGACCACAACTCATTTGGGAATAGCTACAACTCAGAGCAGCAGGAGGCAGAATCAGAAACCTGGACAGAGTGCGTGCACAGGGACCACTTTGCATCCTTTGATCTTGCTGAGATATGAGGAAATATACACTCATATTCATTTTGTTCCCTGTTAAAAGTCCTCTATATGAACCATTGTTTACTACATCAGATTGATTAAAGAAGCTAATTCACAAACCAGACCAAAACAATACTTTGTGGGCCACGTAAACACCTATTGTTTGGGAAGGATGTCCCAAGCAATCACCTAATTACTAACCAAAATAAATCGTCCATTACCAAATTGGATAAGAAGTCAAGGTTTCTCTACTGCTGCAAGGAATTATGACCAACAAAAGGATTTTATTTAAATTACAATTGGTGAGGTGGCTTTTCTAGACAGGATGTGGGGTATTTAAAATTAATTTCATGCTATGGTTTAATTACTAATGAATTTGCTCTTTAGAAAGTCTGATGACAAAGATCACACCTATCTAATTTCAATGGGAGTATTAGTCATTGAATTAGTTAATTAAGAATATTACAAAATCAATTTTAATTTTATTATTAGTCTCAGTGCGCAAATGCTTTTAAAATTTTTTTTTTCATTAGCTCCTTATCCTACTACAAAATATTTTGAGGAAAGAATAAAGTGAATTTAGCAAAATAAATTGTTTAGGCTTCTATTCTTCTGAATTTCATATAATTTTACAAACATTATTTCTCTGAGGGTAATTTCCATAATTATATCTGTGTTATCTATCTGGTTGACTTGTTGTGAGGATCAACTGAGATAGTGTTTAAATAATCTTTTGAAAACTAAATATTGTAAGTCCAAAATATTGCAATTATGATCAAAGATCAAGTATGGAGTTTTCTCTCATACTGGAGATTACATAAAAGTCCTTTTTTAAGTTTTGTTTTTTTTTGGTACAAAGATTCCTAGGACTAAATGTCCAGGAAATTAAGGAATGGTGTATTTCATATATTTCATCAATTCTAGATTTAACTTAATTTCTTTGACAAACTGAAGTACAAAAGCTTTGACTTCATGACGTCACACATCAAAAGAGATGATAGATGTCAGGTAAATTCAAATACCTCTGATTGGATTATTTTAAGGATAAGTTGCATTTTTTTATAGAAATGATATTTTAGTGAAGATTCTAGAACCTTTGGAAATATGTGTTATTTTCATTAAATGTCCACTTTTCCCCTAATGTCAGTGTTGTGCCAGTAAGAAAAGAGATATGTACAGCTATCTACATAAAAATGAATCACTACTGGTCTCATTGTGAGTTGACTGAAATGGTTCCTGAAATACTGAGACAATTCAGAAAATTCATATTACAAATTTGAAGGGTTTATAATGAGTTAATAATATGATGAGAGCTAGCAATTGGAGATATCTTTTATCTTAGGTATTACATTTTATCTTCATTTTATTTTTGCTTATTTTATACAAGTTCATAAATATTGGGATTTATTTCCTTTCAGACAAAAACGTCCCCATCTGCATAAAATTTACTTATATCATTTATCTCCTTTGCAAAGAAAACTAGAATGAAATTAGAAAATTAAATTTCATGACTAAAAACAATTTCATGATGACATATATACAGTAAACTGAACCTTTCAGTTTAGGGAATAATCATATATTTAGCTCTATATTTACTAAGACAAGATTATTTTTATGGAAAAAAAATACCTGAAGTGGTTCCTCGGCAAACTTATTAATTCAGGTTTTACCTTTCTGATGCAAGATTAAGACTATACCTAGAAGGAAATGTACATTTATTGGCACAAAATTAATTGTACAGCATGTGTGCATCTTATTAGCTAACATAACAGTATGTAGAGAAAGTAAGAGGAACTTAAGTTATGTCAGGACTTCATGTTCAAGGACACTGAGGCTATGTTGAACCCAGAGAGGAAGAAAACACCCACAAATAGACTGGCCAAAATCTGGGTAAGTGATACCATTACTTGTGTTTATAAATCATTAGCAGAAGTAAAAAGAAATCACTAAACCACCTTACCTTATAAGATGCTCACAGAAAATAGTTATGTGGTATTATATAAGAAGCTGCAAAGGACCTTAAATTTATTACTCAGTATTTAAGTAAAAAAAAAAACCAAAAAACTTTTTCTGAGTGTTTCCTTTATGCTAAACCCTGTACGAGGTGCTAATGATTCTAAAGTGTGACATCAAGTACACATTTAAAGTAGAATCTGTCAAGAAACTGAAGTTGAACTTGTGGAAAAGTGGAATGGGAAAATGGACTAACAAGTAAACTGTTTAAAAAAAAACACTTCTGCATGAAAAATTTACAAATACATAGCACAGATAAAAGATAGTGATCATCCATTAGGTTGAACAATGGGCAATTTAGAGTTAGATTCCATACATTGTGAATGGTATATGTTTCTGTCAGCTTTTTCCGCTGCTGTGACTAAAGGACCTGACCAACACAAATGTAGGGGAGAAAAAGTTTATTTGAGGTCTTATGGTTTCATCGGTCTTAGTACATAGAAGGCTGGCACCATTCCTTCAGGGCTCAAGGTGAGGCAGGCAAAACATCAGGGCGGAGAGTGAGGCAAAGGGAAGCAGCTCACATCATGGTGAACAAGAAGCAGAGAGACTCCAGGTCCAGATACAAAATATGTAACCCAAAGCCACACTCCCAATTAACCACTTCCTCTAGCCACACTCCACCTGCCTCTGTTACCACTCAGTTAATCTCATCAGAGATTAATTCACTGATTGGGTAAAGACTCGCACAATCCAGTTATGTCTCCTCTGGAACTTCTTGCATTGTCCCATATGTGAGCTTTTGGGGAACACCTCACATCCAAATCATAACATTATGTTATGGAATATATGGACTTCATTATAGTTCTCCAGTCTATAATAAAACAATTAATGAGTTTCAGCCAGCCATTAATTTGGTTGGACTCCCAACCACAAACTCCATCTCAGATAGCAGCTCCAAATCATTTTCTTTCAAAATTCAATTGGTCTCCTAGAATCTGCTCTGAGCATGTGTGGTTCAGGAGCCAGCCACAGACTCAGGAGTATTTATACACAGAATGCGGGGCATCTCCTCTCCTTTACAACATTGGATCCTCATTCTCCTGTGATGGTTGTGCCCCGCTCCCGCACTATCCTATTCTTGAAGTCACAAAGACTGTGAAGCTACTTTAGCTGTTTTAGCCATCTGAGCCAGTGACAGTTTCAGACTACCCTCTAGCCCAAATCCACAATAAAAGAGAAATTCACCCAGTGTCAATTCCCTCTTATAAGTTTCAACTTCCTTCTGAAAGTGTCCTGTTATTCTTCACTGGCTAGGTCCTTGTGGTTTTGTTTTTATATTTTGTTTTCAGATTACATAGGTTTTATTTGCAAGGACCTTTGGGCCCATTAAGCACTTAAAGCATTGAGAGTTCTAGCAAAACTGCCTTTCAGTTTCAGGATTTAGGGGCTGATGTAAGAGCTCCTGTCTCCCAGGCAACTAACATAACTAACATAACTATGATCCGAAGCCACAAGACTCTAAGATTTGATAAGGTTTGACTTGTTCACCTTGAATTTCCTTTACATAATACAATACGAATAACATAGTTGGTATTCAACAAACATTGGTTAGAATCTTTTGGTAACTAAAGAATGACAGTATAAGGGGTAGGGTTGTGGCTCAGTGGCAGAGCACCTGCCTGGCACATGTGAGGCACTTGGTTCAATCCTTAGCACCACATAAAAATAAATAAATAAAGGCATTGTGTCCATCTACAACTAAAAAAATAAAAAAAATAATTTAAAAAGAATGATAGTATAATGAAAAAAAAAGCACAGTATTTGGGATAAAAGTCTACATTTAAATCCCAATTGTACTAGTGACATTTTGTGCAAACTTAAACATTTTAATGAGTCCATAGTTCAGTTGCATTTTCTATCAAACACAATACTACTAAATATTCTAATTATGCTTACATTTGTGGATTGTGAGATCAAAGGATCTAAATCTAAGCAGCATAAAGGCTGGTCCTCATTTTTACTATTAATCAAGCATTACTAATAGTGATATCTTGAGATTAACAGCAGCATTAATAGAACATATCCAGAAAATACCTTGCTGATAAAATAACAGAGCTTATTTTGTTTAGAATTCTCATGAGTAAATCAGTCTATCAGTCAGTAATGACTATTACTAGAGCAAGGTAATTCACTTAAATATACTTAAGATAGATAGCATTTTTTTCTGATTGCCAGAAAATCGTTTGAAATTATTAATTGTTTGAAATATAATCCCAAAGAGATGTTTTATTGACCAAAATGATTAAGTTGAAATTTTTAAAAAATATGAAATATGCAAAATATTCTTAGATTAGTAGTCTCTTTAAATTTTTATTTATTTTTATTAGTTCTTTTTAGTTATACATCACAGTAGAGTCAATTTTGACATATTTATACAAACATGGAGTATAACTTATTCTAATTAGGACTTCAGTCTTGTGGATGTACATGATATGGAGATTCATTGTGGTGTATATATATACATACATAGCAAAGTTATGTTAGATTCATTCCACTGTCTTTCCCCCATCCACCCTTTTTCCCCTTCATTTCCCTCTATCTAATCCACTGAACAAGTAGTCTTGATTTAGTATAAAAACATGTTATAGATGTATTCCAGAATTCTCTTGTTGATTTGATTTCACCAAAGAAGTATTTATTTTTGGAAAAAAAATTACAATAACATTCTTTACTAAATATAGCTGAAAACTGCATGTTTTAAATTAAATCCTTTTAATTTCTAAAAATGGAAAAAATTGGGAAGAAAAATTTGGTTACTCTGAAATTTTCAAGAAAGTGGAGAGAAAGCAAAAAGGAAAAAAATATTTTTCAATAATCTCCAAAATAATTCATACTGCATATCAGTTTTCCTGGATTTCTTTGTTCTGCAACTGATTTACTAAGATCCCTATTTTGTTAAAGAAAGTGTTAGAAACTTGAATATAAAAATCCTCAAATCCCCCTCAGCTTTTCTTTGACTATTGATTACCACCCTTAAAAGGAGATTGGATTCAATTTGGCAATCCATGTACTAGTACTTCTTCAGGAAAATAGTCTTATAATGTCCTCTGTATTATTTTTTATCTTTTATTTTTTAAAAAATCAGTCTTAAAAATATGCATCATTTGTAAGGTAAATCATTACAGCATTATTATTATATATGAACTTCAAAATATCCTGATGGATTTTCATTAACCCTATTCTGAATACTAAAAATGTTGAAAATTTTTAGGATAGGATATAAGCAATGAATAAAATTGACTCTTTTGAAACAGTGTTAAGTGTGCCTAAAAAATATAACAAAAAATCCCTAAAGAAAAAATAAAAATGTAAAGACAACCTGAGAGGCCACGGAATGTCCCCAACCAACTCTGGCAGATACTCATGTGTGGATCAGATTCTTACAATGAAAGCATCTTATTTCAAAGTTGAAACACAAAATTTTTACATTCAAATTTACACACAACTTATAATTTTGAAACAATAGTAAGATTCCCTTATCTTGTAAATTCCCTTTATCTTGTAATTTCAAGAGAACTATGAAATATTCTGTGCTGACTTGTAATTTTATATTCTTACTCCTAATACTAAAATTATAATTGATAGGCATAAATATTTTAATCTTACAGATAAATTTAAATTCTGCTCTATGATTGCTTGTATCTGCATTTATACACCTACTCAAGAAAATCATTCTATATTGTTTCATAGTAGATCGGTGGTGGTGCATGCCTGTAATCCCAGTGGCTCAGGAGGCTGAGGCAGGAGAATCACAAGTTCAAAGCCAGCCTCAGCAACTTAGCGAGGCCCTAAGCAACTTTTCAAGACCCTGTGCCAAATTAAAACATAAAAACAACTTGGGATGTGGTTCAGTGATAAAGCATTCCTGAGCTCAATTCCTGCTATAAATAACTAATAGATTGGTAGATTTCATAAAAGTGCTCAAAATATTGTTGATAATAAAAAAGTAAAGATTACAAATAAACATGGAACACGTAGATACTGGTAGACATTTTTGAGTGTGCATGTGTGTGTACAATGGGGATCATTAGTAGTTATATTTAGATAGTGGTATTAGGTATTATTTGTTTGTTTGTTTGTTTTGGTACCAGGATTGAACCCAGAGTGCTTAATCACTGAGCCACATCCCCAACCCTTTCTGTAATTTGTTATTTTGAGACAGGGTCTTGCTAAGTTACTTAGGACCTTGCTAAGTTGCTGAGGCTGGCCTCAATCATTTGTGATCCTCCTACCTCAGCTTCTGAGTTGTTGTGATTACAGGCTTGCACAACCATGCCCAACTATTTTTTATATGTGTAATTTTTCTCTAAGATACATGCACTAGTTTTACATAAGAAGACATTATATCTAAAACTTTTCTTATTATGAGATTATAGTAGCTAATTATAACCTTATTATTCCAATCATATATCCTTGTGTTTGCAGGACAAATAATGAAGTAACATCTTCTGTGAATATTTAAGTCATTCTTCAAAATTACCAGGAAAAAAATAATTATTTAAAAATCCATTTGTTCCAACAGTGTCCAAAAAATGAAAGGATATATTTTAGAAGAAAGAAAGAAAAAACGGAGAGGAAAGGAGAATCATTGATTGAGTGTTATGTGTCTACCTTTGCAATGATGTTGGTGGACATTCTGTCAACACTCAAACCTAGACTAAGCACTGGCAGGATGGTGGAAATTTCATGTTAGTTAAACTGAAGAATTGTAGCAAGTCATTTATCTCACAAAGGCTAATAGAACAAACTCTATTGCTCCATTGGGCAAATAGAGTCATTTAATACAGATGGTGCAAATTGCCAGGTTAGAAACTGGGGAAATAGGGGAATTCATTCTACTCTTTGTATTCCCTAAAAAAAGCATCCCTTGAATGAGCAGAGGGGATTTTTTTTTTAAAATCTTGTAACAAGATACTGGCTTAAATGTTTTCCTACATTCCAGTTTTCCCACAGCTGAAGTCATTCCTCATCCTTCAGATCTAAGGCTCAACTTCTAAGATGCCACTTATAAAAACTAGGTTTCTTTTGCAATCTTTTAATGATTTGAAGATAGTACATCAAGCATGAAAGCAGCAGGTGGTTTAAAAACTAAAATGCATACAAGAGAAATAAGGCAATGCCAACACGGTTTTCTGAGAGTCAAAATTATCACAAGCATTATTATTGAGTGCCATAATGTCTTAATTTAAAAGCAAATTAAAATCTGAGTTTTCTCCAAAATATTTGTATGTTTTTCAGTTCTTTGAAAGACATGAAGAATTAACTACTGAGTATCCTGTATCAACCACCCAGTTTACTTCTTAATTAAAGACATCATTCTGAAATTTCTTGATTTTATTGAAACTGTACAATCCCTATAACAAAGAGCCTTCTTTACATGTTTATGAATATATATATATATATATATATATATATATATATATATATATATATATATATCCCCATACCATAAGCATTCTTCTGCTATTTGATTTCTTTCATGTCATCTCTGATTCTTAATTAATTTAGTATATTTGTGTTTATGGCATTGTTTCTACCATAGTCTTATATGTATTCTAAGTATCCTGGTTGTCTGTGATATTTTTGCATTCTTTGGGATTGATTTTTAATTCCACTTTTTAACCAATTTATTTAGAAATCACATGCTATTTTAATCCTTTAGGAGATACCCTTAATTTTATCATGCATACTTTAATATAAAGATTTAGCTAGTTTAAGGTATATGGTAACTCAAAATATTTAGCATATTATGCTATAGTTTTTGGTTTCTATTGTTAGACTATGAATTCTGCTCTTATTCTGATATCATTTCTCAGTAGGTAATTTATATTCCCTCGAAAGCCACATTTTTTTCTTTTCTATTTTTTTCAGTAAATATTATTTACTGAGTTACTACTATATTCCAGGTCCTACAACAAACAATGGAACAAAAAATGAATAAGGTAGCATTCCAGTCCTCAAATAACTGAGTATAGTGATGGTTATGTACATATGATTTTAAAACAATGAGCAATAATAGACATATACAGTGGATATTCTGATAAATGAGTAGAAGATACTTAACCCTATATGGGGGGGTAGAGTACTAAGGAAAGACTTCAGGTCAAAAAATGATACCTGACCTTCATGTTAAGAGATGAACACCAGGAAAAGGACAGAAGACAGAGTGGTAGGTGAAAAGTCAGAAGAAGCAAAAGAAAAATCTGATTTGCATAAGAACTTTCAGAAGTATAACATATTAGCTCAATCTCCCTTACCAGACTGGAAATTTTCAAGGACAAAGACCATACTTAAATATTTTTGTCAGTCTTCCCACTTCCTAGTCTAGTGTATGAAGTCTTTGCTGAATAAATATACAATGAATAAATTAAAAATCTCAAAATGTTCTGATACTGCTCTGACATTAGGTAGTCCCACTGAACATGCATAAGTGGACATGGGGATTGTTATATATCACAGAAGACCAGCTCAACTAAAGTTAATGTACAATTTAGAATTATTTCAAAGAAAGGATAGCACTATTGCCCTTACAATTGCTAATATACTATTACTACTACTTCGACAAATAACATATACTTTACAATTTTAAATTACATTCATATACATTATTTCATTTGTTCTCCATAAAGTCCTAAGTATTGCTTGTGGCTACACTGGCCATATAAATGATAAAAAAAAGAGGGAGAGAGAGATTATGGTCATTTGATAATGGTTGCTAAGCAAACACTTTCTATCATAACTTCATTAGCCATTGCATGAGAAATATAGTATTTGGAACAATACCATATGCAGCTAAGATAAATATTTAGTCCCAACTTCTCATTTTATAGGAAAGCACTGACAGTACTATTTCACCTACATTTAAGGTCACTTTTTCTTTCATTAATTCTGAGAAGTGCTTAGATAAAATCACTTTGTTTTCTGCTTATAAAATGTCCTCTATTTTCTCTCTGTATTTCCAGTTAAATATGTTATCAACCTCTCTTCCATATTTCTTAAATTTTCTTTCAAATTTCACTTCATTGTGTATCTGTTTTAATTGATAATTTCTTTTGATCGCTTTTATAATTAATTATTCTTATTTTAATAGTGTCTAATCTATTGTTTACCCTAAGTATTAAGTTTATTAACTTATATTTCTAAACTTTTAATTTCTAAATTATGCTTTTATTTTCTTAATCTTACTTGGAAATTTTTGATAATATAAATTTTCCTTAATTAAACAGAATGATTTTCTTATCTTTTTTAAACATTTAGAAAGATTTACTGTTTCTAATTGACATTCTCAATATCTAAATTACATATACAAATGGTTTGTTTATAGTTTCTGCTGACTCTCACTTACAGTAGCTTGATTCCAGATATAATTTGTAATTTTATATTAATTCAAGTTCAAAGAGTCAGAGTTCATCTCTGGAAATCTTTGAACAAGAACTCTTCCACTGAATGGAAGAGTTGTACACACTAAACTCTGTGTCTAAATTATTTTTTAATGGGAATTCCAGGAGTTTTGTTTCCTTATAATTGCAAATATAAATTAATAAGATTGTTATATTCTATTCAAAATTTCTAAATTTGTTTTTTTGGTGCATTTATAGTCTACTATAATATAAATGGAAATTCTGTCCTTTAATTTTATATTTTGTAAATTTAGATTATTTCATTATAGCAACAATGGATACTACTACCCTACCAGAGCCCCCATCTAGATGACTATTGGCATTCTGTCTCTCCTATTAATTCTAACAAATTTTAGGTGCTTTTTAATTACTTAAAAGTATCACTAACTAAACGTAAATTATTGATACAATCAAATTTTATTAAAGATAGTTACGGCTTTCAAAATATATCTAAAAAACACTCTTGTAGGAAGACTGAGGACTTGATATCAAATATATTACCATCCCCAAACACTATAACTATACATCATTTTCTTCAATTAAAAAGCAACATGAAAATGCAATTGATTTACACATTTTTAATCAATGAGAAGCTAGTTATTGGAAATAATCTGAGTCTGGGAAGTGTTATATTGACTATTCTTGATTTAATTTGAGCCAAAGAAAATCACAATCTACAGGGGAAAAACTGTTTTTAAAAATCTTAGGTCCAGTTCTGATATTTAAGGAATTTGAAAGTTGTCAGTTGTTCCTAACAGAAGTAAAGGCTGAAAAATCAACAACACAACTTAGATCTATCAGGGAAGTGAGGTTACAGTGCAAACCACCATGCCTCAAAACTGGGAAAACAGACAGGCAGATACGTAATATCACAACCTACTGGAGCAGAAATTTCCATAGAAAGCAGACCGAAATCTTCACAAGAAGCAGAGGTATGCTAATTACACTGATTTCATCATTACACTATGTACGTGTATTGAAACATCATATGATACTCCACAAATATCAATTAAGCTTTAAAAACAAAGGTATGGTAGAAAAACTATAAATGACTTTCTGGAGGCAAATATGATCAGACATTAAACTACCAATTCAGTGAGGCTGAAGACCAGAGAATACAATGCAGAATAAAAGCAAAATAAAACAAACAAAAATATATACATAGGCAGCATATAAGTGTGCAGAAAATCAAATTTAAAGAAAAACTATTAAAAGAAGATGGAAGAAAATTCTTACCTATAGAAAAGCAAAAATAAGAATGATATCTGCATGGTCCTAAGGAACAATAAACACAAGGAAGAAGAGAGTGACAGTGAAATATTTAAAGTGTCAAGAGAAAAAAAAAACAACGTAGAATTCTGTGCACTATGAAATTACTTTTCCAGGCAAACTAAAGACCTGTCTTGCAAAAATTGTTAAAAGAAGATTTTCAGAAAGAAGTCAAATTATATTGGCCAAAGACTCAGTACTATGTAAAGAAGATTATTAGAAAAAGAATAAGTAACTGAATTTTTTTTTGAAAAATTACCATTCTTCTACTTAATTTACCGAACAGATAAGGTTAGTTAAAAGTAATAATAGCAACAATGTTTTCGGTTGTGAATGTTTATGTGTATAATAACTAATGTATATATGCTGATAAAACACATGACAACTGGGATATAAAGGAGAAATTAGGATCATTTTGTCTGTATAAATTACTTGCACTACTTCACACAGTTATAAGGTTTTTTGAAAGTAGACTTAGATTAGTTTTAAATGTGCAGGGGAAGCTGGATTAATCATTGAAAGCATCGAAGAAGAAGAAGAAGAAGAAGAAGAAGAAGAAGAAGAAGAAGAAGAAGAAGAAGAAGAAGAAGAAGAAGAAGAAGAAGAAGAAGAGGAGGAGGAGGAGGGGGAGGAGGAGGAGGAGGAGGAGGAGGAGGAGGAGGAGGAGGAGGAGGAGGAGGAGGAGGAGGAGGAGGAGGAGGAGGAGGAGGGGGGAGGAGGAGGAGGTGGAGGAGGAGGAGGAGGAGGAGGAGGAGGAGGAGGAGGAGGAGGAGGAGAAGAAGAAGAAGAAGAAGAAGAAGAAGAAGAAGAAGAAGAAGAAGAAGAAGAAGAAGAAGAAGAAGAAGAAGAAGAAGAATCACTGATGCTAAGAAACAAAAGTGAAGTCACCCAAAATGCTCATTAAAACCACAAAAGGCAGTAAAAGAGCAGAAGATGAATTAGAGTGAAAACCGTAAGTATGGCTATGGTTTACTTAAATTGAATGTATACATTAGAAAAGGAAGATATAAAATCAGTAATCTAAGTAATAGGGACCACAAATAAAAATAGTAACAAATATTGTAAATTTGAACTCAACTATATCAAGATCACTTAAAATACACCAACTTAAAGCACATATGCCCCAACTGTATGTTTTCTATAAGAAACTCAGTTTAATATAAAGATACATACAGATTAAAAACAAAGAGATGGAGAAAGATATACCATACTAAGGCCAATTAAAAGAAAGCAGGTATAGCTATACTAATTTCATGTAGAGCAAACTTCAGAGCAATGACAACTCTCCGGGATAAAGAGAGCCATCATTTAATGATGAAGAGGTTAATTTTTCAAGAAGATACAACAATCTTCAACGTATCTATGCCTAAAAACAGAGGATCAAATTGCATGAGACAAAAAGCTACAAGCAGAAAGAAATAAATGAAATCACTATACAGTTGGAATTTTTAATGTCCCTTCATCCATAATGGAACAGATGCAGAAGACCAAAAAAATGGTAAGGACATAGCTGAACTCAACAGTACCATTTATCAACTGGACAAAATTGTCGTCTATAGAGTAATCCAAAACAGAATAACACGTAGTCTTCTCAAACTCACATGGAATTCACTACGTAGGTCACAGTGGCTGTGAACCACAGATCCCAGTAAATCATGTTATCAGATATGACCAGATAGTTCATAAAACACTTCTTAACCAATTTAAAAGAATACAAATGACATAATGTCTGCTCTCACACCACAATGAATTAAACTAGGAATCAATAACAGAAAGCTAGAAAATACCAAATAACTTGTAAACAAAACATTTCTAAATAACAAATGGATCAATGAAGAAATCTTTAGAAAAATAAAATACATCTTCAACTGAGTTAAAATGAAAATGCAATTTTTGAAAATATGTGAGATACAATGAAGCTGTACTTTGGGATAAATTTATAGCATTGAGTGCATACATTAGAAAAGAAGGAAGATAGGAAATCAGTAATCTCAGCCTCCATTGTAGGAAACTCAAAAAAAAGAAGAGTAAATAATCAATAAAAAATTAAAAAAAAAAGAAGAGTAAGTAGAATTCAAAGAAAGTAGAAGAAAAATAAAAATTAGAGCAGACATTTGTAAAATTATAAACAAGAAATCAATAGAGAAAATCAACTAAATCTGAAAGTTGTTCTTTGAAAAGATCAGTAAAATCAATAAGCCTCTAGACAGAGTAAAAGAAAGAGAGCGAATACATTATTCATTAGAAATGCAAGATATGACAACACTACAGTTGCAAAGGACATTAAGAGTACAGATGATCCCTGAATTGTAATTTCCTGACTCTATGATGGTGTGAAAGTCATATGCATTTAGTAGACACCATACACTTGAATTTTGAATTTGGGTCTAATATGCACTAGGACAGTCTCTCACTATGGTGGGCAGTGGCAGTGAACCACAGACCCCAGGCAGTCATGGTATCATGAGAGTAAAAAACTGACACTCTGCAGTGTTTGTGTGGTGCTGTTATGATGTCTGGTACATTAAGAATGTTAATGCATTTTTGACTTAATGAGATTTGCAGCTAATAAGTTTGGATGCAAACCCATTATAAGTAAAAAAATCACCTGTATGATAAAAGAATAACCGACAAGCTTGACTTCGACACTCACAAACTTGAGTGTCTAGATGAAATGTACCATTTGCTTGTAAGACTCAATTTACCAAAATTCACACAGGATGAAATAGATATATTGAGTAGGTCTATGTCTATTAGAGAAATTAAATCATTAAATAATAAACTTCTAAACAGAAAACACCAGGGCCAGATGAGTTTACTGATGAAAACTTTTAAGGAATTTCTAATTCTCTACAATGTGTTTCAGAAAGTAGAAGCAGATGGAATACTTCCTATCATTTTCTATGAGCTCAATATTACCATAATATTAAATCATACATTACAAGAAACGTCTCCAGAACAATATCTTTCACAAAAATTGATGCAAAAATCTTCAGCAAAATATCAGTAAATTAAGTACAAAACTATATAAAAAGAATCACAAGTAGCTTTAATTTATCCCAGGTATGCAATACTAGTTCAACATCTGAAAATCAATTAATGGTGTCAATCATATCACCAGGCTAAAAAAGAAAAATAACATTAGTTTATCAGTAGTTGTGAAAAAAATCACAAAATCCACAATGAACTTGTGATGAAAATTCTCAGAAAATGACTAAAACTTGTTAAATTGAATTTTTCAAGGAATCAGTCCATTTCAACTTGAAAAAGAACACCTACTTGTATAAGCTCTCAGGGTAATTCAGTGCAATAAATATATGGATAAAAACCTCAGTTGGCCAAGCACAACTTAAATTTATTAAGACCAATTTTCTGCCATATATATAAGGTAAGGGCTTGATATAGTAATTTAAGTTCATTTCTAGGAAAAGCTTTTTTACAACTAAGCTTTTGGCATTATATTTCTATCCACCCTGCCTGTAATAGGTATAAACTATTAAAGTCACTCAGCAAGGCCTAGAAAGATTAAACCTAAGGTTTATAAAATACAAACCCACTTGGTCATATGCATTATGATCAGAAATAAAAAAATTATTCATGATTATAAATTATGCACTGCTGGAATATATAGAGCTAGGAGGATTGGATGGGTGATCCTTCCAATAATAAAGATAACAAGTCTAGAGATTAAGTACAGCCACAAACCATGCAGGAAACTTGAGGCCAAATGCCACTGGGAGAGTAACTAGAACAATACCCTCCAGGAGAATATTAATTTAGGATGCATATAAGCATTTGTAACCAGAGATGATAGAGAACCACTGTGAAAGCATAGAGAGAACAGATTATGAAGCCTATTCTGGCAATCTGATAGGAAAGAAAAGAATTTTTCTACTAGAGACTTCCTGTTGTAGTTCCAACATATAAAGAATTTGATAAATATCACTCTAGGCACAAACATGAAACGCCTGAAAGAAATTAAAACCATTGTGTTTTCTTGATCCTGTCAAACAAATAAAGTAGTAGGGAAAACCATCCCCCAAATCTGGAGAAACAGGTAAACCCAGAGTTCTATCTGACACCTGCTTACCTAGAACAGAAGCCAACAGAGTTGTAGACATGAGAAAATACTTAATGGTGATTTTGACGAATTGCTGGAGGCTGAATGTAGAATGACACAAGAAAGAAGTTTCTAAAGACTACAGTTTTAGTGGGATCTAAGAAACTGGTTCACCATGCAGTAGATACTCACTTAACTGAGTCCATGAGATGAATATATGCATAGACAACGTAGTATAAATTGGATTTATTTCATATATATTTAAGCAGCAAGGGACAAAAGGAACTGAGGATCCATTATGAGCTGAGTCTTAGAAAGCCAAAGCTAAGGAAAGTTGCCCAGATTGGACAGAAACTTACCAGTGCTCACTTATACCACAGCACAGGGATTTTGAAAGGGAGCCTGTCCTGAGTTACTGCAGGGATCCTGGAACTCACTGGCAAAACTTGGAAGAGCATCCTGCTTTCAGGTGAGAGGGAAACAAACTGGGGTTGACTTGTGCAGTTCCTTTCTAATTCAAGATGCTACATTCCCTCAGAGAGACAGGAACAAGCCCTGGGCTATTGGGGTAAGTTCTTCCTTGACTCTAGATATTATATTTCCAGCACATACCATGGTTATTCTTAAGAAGTATAAGCAAGGAAAGAAGGAGAGAACTAGGTCAGTCTCAAGGCCACCCAGAGGACTGCTCTGCAGGTCCCTACACTTCCATGGATTTTTACTTTTAGGAATCCCACCAAGTTTTAATGGGAAATTTCTCTCCTTGCTCTGCTGTGGAAGGAGAAGAGTAACCACGGGGGAAATAAAACCATGGGTTCTCCATAACAGAGACCTACACTTCAGGGGAACAGATTTTCCCAGAGTCTTCTCTCATCTGGGGCCAGATAATTTTCCTCATTCTAGCTCTCTCTTCCTGTCTCACCTCAGAGGGGGGACAGGAAGTAAGACACTTGTGAATGTCACACCCAGGACATAGGCCCACTAAAAGACTAGGACAGAATCATAAAATTTAGAGGGCACTTCCCCTCCACCATACCAGAACACCAACAAGTCTCCAGTGTAGTAGCAGAGAACCATACCTCAAGAGCTATAGGACTCAGACTCTGGATAAAGGAGACTTCTTAGGGAAGCTCACAGGTAATACAGGAGTCAAGCACAAGTGCACTAAAGGTAAACCTCTGGCACAAAAACATGAACGCAGTAAACATTAATAGAACCTAACTCATACTCATATTAACACAAATCTTCACAGTTAAATTCCATGAACTCATTACTAATTACTCAATGCAATAAGCCTAGTTTTCAGGAAAAAAAAAGCTAGAATCCATAACCCTCACACAAATTAAAAATAATTTGAAGAAATAAATCATCAGAGCCACACACAGGTATGATACTGATTTGAAGTTATCAGGTAGGGAATCTAAAATAGCTAGAATTTATATGTTAAAGGTTCTACCTGAAGAAGTTGTGCACATGAAAGAACTCATGGGTAATATGCACAGAATATGGAAACTATAAGAAAAAATCTTCATGCTTTGGGATATAACAATGGATTCTTTTGTTGAAAATATTTTTTTCTCAACAAAGGGCTTTATCAAGAAAGTGAAAAGATAAGCTATAGAATGGAAGAAAATATTTTTAAATCCTATCTGATAAAATTTAATATCCATGGTATATAAAGAACAGTTACTACTCAACAACAGAAAGAGCAACAACACAATTTCAAAATGAGCAAAGGACCTGAATAGTTATTCCTTCAAAGAAGTAGGGATGACCAACAGGTATGTGAAATGATGTTCAATACCACTGGTTATTATGGAAAGCAAATCAGATTAGGATAATTTTAAACAAAAACAATGGGAAACAACAGGTGTTGGCAAGAATGTGGAGAAATGGAAATGGGAACCATTGTACATTGTTGATAGGAATGTAAAATCAAGCAGCTGCTGTAGAAAGTTTGGCAGCTCTTCAAAAGTTCAAATATAGAATTATCTTATGATTCACAAATTCTACTATTAGCAATATACCCAAAATAATTAAAAGCATAATTTCACAAAGGAATTTGTAAATGAATGTTTATAGCAACATGTCTCATAAAACTAAAGTAAAAAAAAAACAAAATGTTCATCAACAGACTAGGAAAGAAACAATTTGTGTTAATACATACAATTAAATATCATTCAGCCATAAAAGTAACAAAGTACTGATATATGCTGCAATTTAGATGAACCTCAAAAACATTATACCAGGTGAAAGAAACAAAATACTAAAATTGCATATTCCATCATCCTTTAAAAAAAAACACTTTATCAGCTGTTGATGGACCTTTATTTATTTATATTTGGTGCTGAGAATCAAACCCAGTGCCTCACACGTGCTACAACCCCAGCCCCTCCATCATCCTTTTTATATGATATATCCAGCATAGGCAAATCCAGAGATAGAAAGAAGATCTGTGATTATTATGATGTGATTGGTAAGGGGAAATGGGGAGTGATAACTTAATGACTATGGAGTATTTTTCCAGGGATAGAAGTTTTGAAAATAGAGAGAGGTGTTTTTTGCACTACATCATAACTACACTAAATGCCACTGAACTGTACATTTCAAAATGGTTAATTATATGTTAAAGAATTTCATTTCAACAAATCCAAACACTAGATATCAAAAGAACAAGACAGAAACGAAGAACAACTATGACAAACTCATCAGCATACTGGACACAGATAAGAAAAAAAAAATTAGTTAACAGTAAGATGAGTCGACAAAACTTCTCAAATGGAAATGGAAGAGAAAAAAAGACATGAGGGAAAAAACAGAACAAAATATCTTAATAGGACAATTTCAAAGATATAACACATGTAATTAACATATCAGAAGAAAAAGAGAGAATACAGCCGAAAGATATTTAAGGTAATAAAAGCCAAGAATGTTCCAAAAGTAATAGCAGATGTCAAACTACATATCTAAGAATTTTGTAGAACATCAAATAGGAAAAACATTTAAAAAATCGTACATTTAGGCATACAGTATTCAAAATGCAGAAAACCCAAGACAATGAGCACATCTTAGAACAAGATGAAAAAGGAAAGCCAGATAAGCTTACCTATAGAGGAACAAAGATAAATATTATGAAGGGCGTCTCATAAGAAACCATACAAACAATAGAGTGTAGTAAATACTTTTAAGTATTGAAAGAGAAAACCACCATCCTAGAATTTTATATCCAATGAAATCATCCTTCAAAAGTGAATAAGAAATAAATCATTTCTCACACAAACAAAACCCAAGAAAATTAGCTGGCAGCAGGCCAGGCCTGAAAAAATAATAACAATCCTTCAGGTATGAAAATGATAATAAAAGTAATAAGTAAGTAAGTAATAAAAGAAAGAAAGTCACTGGAAAATAAATAATTGAAGATAAAATAAAATATTTTATTTTTCTTATTCCTAATTGATTTTAAAATGACTATAGTAATTATAGAAACAATGTATTTTGTGAATGCAGAGTATGTTTAAGTGAAATGAATTAATAGTACTATCATAACAGAAAAGAGAACTTGAAAATATTCTGTTTAAGGTGTACCCCACTCCCCACAGCTGCAAAGAACAGAATATTGCAATTTTAGGAGAAACCACAAAATTTACATGAACAGCAACATGTTGGACTTCATTTTTTGGTTCTTTACTCAAATGTCATGTGATTCTTTTTTTTTTTTTTTTTTTTTTGCAGGGGTTGGGGAGGATCCAGGATTGAAGTCAGGGGCACTGGACCACTGAGCCACTGAGCCACATCCCCAGTCCTGTTTTGTATTTTATTTAGAGACAGGGTCTCACTGAGTTGCTCAGTACCTCGCTTTTGCAGAGGCAAAAACTAAAGTAAAAAAAACTTTCAACTTGCCATCCTCCTGCCTCAGCCTCCCAAACCACTGGGATTACAGGAGTGCTTCACCGCATCCACCAGTCATTGTTATTCCTGAAATAATTCTGAACTATGCCAAATTCTCCTTGACTTTAGAATAGAAGCTTTCAGTGAATCTTGCAAAAGCAAAACTTCAGGAAGAGAAAGTTCAAAGTAATTGAAATAATCAGATCATGTTGCCAATTTCAAGGTAAAATTATTAGTACCCTCTTCCCAAAACTGATTAACTGATCAGTAAATATCTAGCATTGTGTTTGCCAAAAGTGAGAAGTAAAAAAACAAAGAAAGAAAGAAAATAGGAAAGAGAAAAAATATGACATTAAACCATATTTTTGTCTTTGAAGAATCTGATTTAGATGGGAAAACAAATATTGTGCCTTGTAGGAAATCTCCCTCAAAAAAGGGGGAGAGGCTTCTTCAGGGAATAAAGTTGGTGTTTAGCTGTCTTCATCCTTTGTACATAAGGCTGAGCTGCATTTAGGAGAAGGATACTGCCTTCTTGTTATCAAGGAAAGCTGAAGTAGAAAACTGCAAGATGAACTGCCACACGGATTTGTTTGCAAGAAAATCCCCCACCCCCAGGAGTAGAACAGGCAGCCATAACCTAATCTCAGGCTCTAAATGAAGGAGCTCACAGTTGGAAATAGACATTTTCTTTTATTTTTTTCCAATCTATAGTGAAAAGGGGGGATAAAATTGAGGAAAACCGCTCTCTAAAACTTCTAAGTTAAGGGCTGTTATCATGTTACTTCTGTCTCAATAGCTCTCCCAGCTCTTCATGATTACTGCAGGCACTGTTTTATCCAACTCTATCAAGCCCAGTTTTTGGTCAATCACAAAAAGACTGTGACAAAAGAAAATAATTTTTAAAAATAAAAATTACAAATGGCAAAATTATTCTTTTAATGCACAACCCTTATGTTGGTCTATGCCTCCATTTCCTGAGTAGGTCTCTTGTTTGGCGTTTTGTGCTACTTTTCTAGTATCAACCACACCCATAGTGCACATTTTACCATTTTGACCCTTGGAGGAGAGCCTAAACTTGAACACATTTACAAAGCAACCCAAATAAAGAATGCAAGTGAAAATTTTCATTTTCCCCACCTATATTTTTACCTATATTGCTATTATCTAATTCTGTATTGATGTTTTTCAAATATGACTCATATCTAATAAGTCCATCCAAAGCATTCAACTTGGGTTTGGGACATGTGCACACACACCTGTGTTGTATGCACAGACACATACATATACTTTCTGCTTCTGTGGATTGGTTCATATATCATGCACTATACTGATCAAAGAGAATTTGTTCTGCCTTCTTATAGAATTAACTATTAAACTATGAGTTAGTGGATGAGGCAATCTAAACTATGAGTAAGTGGATGAGGCAATCTGAATATTGCTTTGAATTTTTAAACTTTTATCAAAGAAATATGCAAAAATAATTTAAGAAGTCAAAAAAAATAAATAATTTTGCTTGCAAAAAATATTGGGGGACCCATTTTTATACCACTCAGTTGCCAACTCCACAAAGGCAACTCTTCATACCATTTTTAAAAAATTTATTTTAGCTGGGCATGGTGGCACATGCTGTAATCCCAGTGGCTCAGGAGGCTGAGGCAAGAGGATCATGAGTTCAAAGCCAGTTTCAGCAAAAGTAAGGTGCTAAGCAACTCAGTGAGACCCTGTTTCTAAATAAAATACAAAATAGGCTGGGAAGGTGGTTCAGTACCCTTGAGTTCAATCCCTGGTACCAGCTCCCCTGCAAAATTATTTTACCTATGGGGTTTGTAATGTGGACAATTAAATTACGCTTTAATTTTCTTCCACTACCATATTCTCAATTCTATACTCATACACTATTAATTTTCAATCCTCCCAATATATTCACTTTTGTGGTTGAATGAATATTCTACATATATACATTCTTATGCATTTGTAGATGAGATTTAGAATCTATGTAACACATATTTTCTTTTCTTGGATATCTTTGTGCTTTTCTTTGAGTTTACTATAGTCTAGATTTTTGTTTGCTTTGCCTTAATTTTCAAGTAGCAGCAACCTATGCCAATTTCTCACACTGAGCAGGGAAACTCTAATTGCAGGTAAACACATCTGACTTTCTGACTCTCGGTGTCCTTTTAGGTCTATCCCTCCTGAAACTCTATCCTGATTCTGTAGGCTCATGCACAGCTGCTGACTCAGAAATAATTTTCCACATCCTCTATACTAGACGTCCTTTTTGTCATGTCCCATTTCTTTCTTATATTTTACTGATTTTCATTTACTGAAGTTTTATATGTCTTCCATTAATTTTTTAACAGAAGCACATTAGGAAAATCATTATGAATTCTTCTTGTTTAAGAATGTCTCTCTTTGGGGTGCTGGGGTTGTGGCTCAGCAGTAGAGCGCTTGTCTCACACATGTGAGGCACTGGGTTCGATCCTCAGCACCTCATAAAAAAAAAATAAACAAAATGAAGGTATTGTGTCCATCTACAACTTAAAAAATGAAAAAAGAATGTCTCTCGTATTTGTATCTTCATGTCTCCGTTTACAATTTGGTTGGATGAAGCATCCAAGATTGAAATCATCTTTCAGCCTCAGAACTGCTATTTTAAAATCTAATGATACACTTATTTTCAAATCTGTCTGCATGTTTCTTCCCTCTGTGGAAGCCTCTGAGGACTAAAATTCTATGAAAGTGTGCCTTGATACATGTTCCTTGTCATTTATTGACCTCAACTGTTTTTTTTAAATATATATCTGATATCTACATTCATCTCTCCTGGTACTTGTTTTTTTGTGTGGTTTTTTTTGTTTTGTTTTGTTTTTTTGTTTTTGTATTTCAGGGTTATTTTCTCTCAGCTGTTTTCTAATTCCATTTTACCACAACTCTATTAGACAGAGACAGGAACCTCTGAATTAAACTTCTAATTTTCTACACCTGTTTCTACAATATTCTAACCTCTCATTGTGCTCTTCCTCTTTCTGTGCCAGTTTCTCTACCAACATTTCTTTTGGCTGTGTAAATTTAAAAAATGTTTATTATTCCCAGAAAGTTATTTTTTGATTGTACTCTATCCTAGTTCTATAGATTCCATGTCTTCTTACATCTCTCTAAATATTATCATGGATCATCAAATGTCTGATAATGGAATCGGTTGAAAAAATAACATGACACATGTCCTGAGTATATATTGATTCAATGTGTCTCATTTATTCATGTACTTAGATCTCACTAAATAAAATATATATGTATTTGAGTATGTGTGCATCTACTTATATTCATACATGAAAATAATACTGTTTTCTAAACATATAGTGGATGAACTGAATAGTCTGTATTTGCAAAAGATTTTTGTTGGACTCCTTTAATTTAAAAAATATAATCTTTTTGAAAACAACTTGCAAATTACAAGACTTAATGCAATATTTCAACAATGCAATGTTAAAGTTAACAATTTTGTCTATGTAATATTAGGAGGAGTTGCATCGTATTTTATTCTCACAAGATCTGTGACTGTTTGTAGTATTTGTGGGTGGGTTTTGGTGATAAGATTAGAACATTCTCTAGGTAAGTCAAAATGAATATCAAGTAACATGTCTGTCTGTTGTAAATGATTACAACCAAAAGAATTTATTTTCTTCATTGACAATTAGATTAGAACTTATATTTTATACATATAACTACTAGTAATTATACGATTATCTATTAAACCTTTGGAACTCATTCTGCAGGTTCCAATAAACAACTAAAAGGAAGTTTTATCAAGTTAAGCTCGTGGAGGGAAAGCTTCTAGTACCAGGAGTATTTTGAATAGATTTTATGTACTACTTAGAAACATTACAGACTATGAAAATGTCATTTACTATTACTGAGTAGAGAAGTTCTACATATATTTAAATGAACATTTTCTTTGGCAATTATTTGAATATCATATATCATAATAAATTTGGTCAACTTCTTTTGAAGTCAAAACTTCTTTTGACAGTATAAAAATATATTGTTGTCCATAAAATAATAAAGCATAACATATTTATTATTTTAAACACTTAATAAATAGAAAGAATAAAATATCATAAATAGATACAAAATTAAATTTATGTATCTTTATGTTTGTATATGTGTATTTTCATGTGTGTGTGTGCGAGACTGTAGAGTAGTAACAACTCAACCCACAATCCTAAATAATGCTCAGATGCCTCTAAATGTTCTTTTGATGTTTGGATTTAAACTATATTTAGAATAAGCGTCGAGTGTTTTGATTTAAAAATTATTTGAATTTTTGGAATATAGACGGAATAATTATTTTCAGTTAGAACTCTCTTTTTTCTTTTATGAAATCATAGTTTATATTTTAAATTTTTAAAAGTAGCCCCAATATTAAATTATCAATCTTTTACCATAAATTGTTTAAATAATTTATGCTTCATTCTTACCATAATTTCTAATAAATCAAACATTCCTCTCTTTCATTTAACACTATGCCTTTAGTCTTCCTAAAAATGTGTGTAGGTTATTAATGTTTTTCTTCTAAATTTGAATTCCATATTACACCAATGGCATTGGCTCATATATTTAGGATAAAGCACAATAAATGCAATATAGAGAGAGTACAACGTTCTACTTTCATAGAGCAGTCCAGAACACATCAATAATTTTGCTCTTAACTTTTTCATTAAAAAAATAACATTAAAAATAAATTAGATTTACTATTGATAAAAATATGAGTTTAAAATCAAAATTAAGTCTAAATTTTAGATTGTATATAATAAATTGTTTGTAAAACTCACAATGCTAACATTTTGTCTCCATCTTTCTATTTTTATCATAAACCTAATTTGAATGTTACTGTACTTGTTTCTTTTTATACTTGAAATTAAATAATATAGTAGGTGAACAAGGAAAGGAAAATACAGAAATATTATTCAAAAGAGTAATTCCTCAATATTTCAATGACTTTTCAGTAGACTACCCTTCTGATAAATGTTCCTGTTCATACACTGTGAACACATGAAATTACACCCTAACCAATGTAGCTTTCACTTGCAGAAGAAGTAAGGAAGATAAATACATCAAAATACTATGTAAAATTAGAGTGCTATGAGCTGATGACTGTAAGTGGGCTGTTCTAACAATTGACCTTGGCTCTGTTTTAAAGTAACTTTCTCACAATGAATCCCATTATTGTAAAAACCTATATGATAAACGTGTGAAGCCTGCTCATTGTCAGTCCTCCCCCATCAGTCCTCCTCCATCAGAGGTCCCTGCACCATGGGTCCCATTTTTCTATAATAAATAAATAAATAGAGTGCTCAAGATTTTCATCAGTGAAAAAACTAATGAATGGCTTAAGAGGTTATTCCCTAAGTCTTTAAAACACCAAGACTGTATCATAAAGAGTGATTTTTATTATTTCAGTAACATAGGGAAGCAGCAGCTCTTCCTTACTTCCAGAAAACAGGGGGAAAGGATTCATTACTCATCACATTCAATGCCCCAAGAAAGAACACAAGTTTCCAAAGCTATGTGATGTGCCTAAGAGATCAATGAATTGTGAAGGGATCCAGAATATCATTTACACTTTGTGGTGTTCCACAGTCAGGTTGATTTGCTTCTGAAATAGTATCTTATAAGGTTCTATGCTGTCAGCTTGCACCATGGTGCCCAATCCCAAATTGCTTTCACAAATCTAAAACAAAATATAAATCAGTCTTCACGACAGAACTTTGACTTGCACAATACTAGAATTTCAGAGCTAATCCTTTTCTAAAAACAAACTTCAGCTCTTTAAAAAACCCAAGGAGATGACAACTTAATCTGGTATGAAGGTGGCGCAAATGAGAGGAAAAGGGGAGAGAATGACTCTATCTCTACTTTAGTTGAAGCAATGATATAAATTTTAAAAAGTGGTAACAATGCAAGTATTATTAATAACTCCAGTGGCTTCAGCAAAGGATGTACAGTATAGTGTATATGTAATTACAGTCTCTGTATTAATTTGGTCAGTTAGCCTGACATTTTTTGAATCCCAGTAATCTGGTTGATTTTTTCTTTTAATTGACTAGTATCTTGTTTCAGAGAAACTATCTATATTGAAAGCTCCAAATAAAGCAAAAGTTACAACAAAAATTTTGAAGTACAATTTCAACTTATATTACAATATCCTAAAATTTCCAACTATTAAATGTATTGATTTTGATTATGAATGTTTGAAATAAATTAACAAGTTGATTAAAAATGTACTGAAGAAGGTAAGAGGATCACAGCAGCTTCGAATACAAGCTAAGCTCTGCAATTTATTGTTTCTGCCTCAGCTTTCTTTCTTTCCTTCCTCCTCCTCCTCTTCTTTCTCCTCCTCCTCATCCTCCTTATCCTCCTTCTTCTTTTTTTAAAACAGTTCTGGGAATCAAACTCAGGGCTCTGCAAGTGCTCTATCACTGACCCACAGCCCCAGTCCTGCCTCTGTTATCTAAAAAATAAGATGAACATAATAACACACACTTGATTGGGGCTTTTGTCAGAACATAAGGCAATTAGTTGAACATCTACCACATCACACCGTGTGATAGTATTGCTTGCTATTTGTTCACAAAGTTTATTATCATTGATCATTCTCTGTGACATAAAGCGTATTCTAATAAGTGGCTTAAAAAGAAAAGACTATGACAGTAATGATCCATTCTTTTGTAAATGTTATTATCTACCCACTTCCACAAACTTGTTTAAAATGAAGTCAAATTATAATCAAAATATGATATTTCATATTTTCCATGTGTGGACTAGCATATGTAATACAGGTGTCTCAGTCTGTTCCTGCTGCTATAACAAAATACCACAAAGTGGGTAACTTGTAAATAATAGTCATTTGTTTCTCACAGTTTGGAGGCCAGGAGATCCAAGATCAAGGCATCAGCAGGTTTGGTGTTGGGGGAAGGCTCACTCTCTGCTTCCAGGATGGGGTTTTGTGGCTGTGTCCTCACTGGGCAGGTGGCAAACATTATTCTTACATGGAGGAAGGACCAGAAGAGACAAATTTATTCATTCAAGCTCTTTTACAAGGCACTAAACCCAACCCTGAGAGCAACCTCCTGCCATAACCACCTTGTAAAGGCCTCACCTCTTTAAAATGCTACATTGAGAATTAATTTTCCTGCATGAATTTTGGAAGAGACACAAAAGTTCAAACCATGGAAATAGACTTTAAAATCAGACAGACCTGATTTAAAACTCCAGCCTTGACACTTGGTAACTACTGCAGAGGGATCAATTTTACCATACAAATGGCCCCTAGATCTCAGTGACTTACAACAGCATGGGTTCATGTCTTGTTTTAACGATACACACGTGTCCAGGTTCTTTTCATTTTGGGACCCAGGTTCACAGAGCTTCCTTTACTGAGAACATTGCCAGTCACTCTGGCTAAGTGAAAGAAGCATGGCTGAGCAAGAAGCAGCTAAGAAACATTCAACTCAAAAGGACCCATTCTGAGGACATCACACGGCACACCTGAATTCAACTAGATAAGGAGGGGACATTGAGTCTGTTCCCTCTATGTCTTCCACCATGCAAGAACGTAGCATTTACCTCCATTGCTGAACACTAAATCTGTACACACCTTCCTCCTGGACTTCCCAGCCTCCAAACTGTGAGAAACAGATATCTATTATTTACAAGTTTTCCAGGAATTGAATTCATCGAAATACCTGTGTGATCCTGAACTAGGCAGTTATTTTCTTGGTTTCACTTTCTGTGTCTCTATACATTGAAGTAATAAGACTAACCCAGAAGATGTACAAAATATGCAGTGTCTAGCACATAACTGAACTATATTCAGTAAGTGTTTCTTTTTTTCCTGGCCCTTGTTTTACTTCTAAGTTTGGTCAGTGGCTCTGGGCACATAATTTAAGATCTTTAACCAGTCTTCTCATTGATTCAAAGAAGTTATGCAATATATATTTTCTCCAGTTTCTGAAAACTCTGTAGTTCTACTATTCTATGAATTGTGAACTACATGGAGTATGCTGAAATGATAGTTGAGGACATTTTACACAGAATCTTCCCTTGTAAAGGTTGGTTTTGGACTTTTAAGGTAAGAATAGCAATACTGAAAGGCTTCAGAGCCTTTATGACTTCTAGTTTATATTGTGGTAGGCTGTAAATATGCCTGTATCCCAATCCTGGAACCCCTACCTGTTACTCAAAAGGGCAAAGGGGAGTTTTGCAGGTGGCTAAAGAATTTGAGATGGGGAGATGCATTATTTGGATGAAACTGATATAATCATAAAGTTCTTAAAATAGGGATTAGAAAGAATCAGAGAAGCAGCTGTGACGACAGGTTCAAGAGTGCAGTGATATGCTCATGAGACAAGAAGTAACCTGTCCACCAACATGTCCACAGTAACTTATCCTTCTGGAAGCTGAAAGAAGTGAGGAAACAGACTTTTGCCTGGAGCCTCCAGAAGGATCTAGCCTTGCACACACCTTGATTTTAGCACCTCACATTCATTTCAGACTTGTGTCTGAAATTTGTGTCATTTTAAGCTACTAAATTTGTGCCAATTTGTTATAGCAGTTAGTAGGAAACTAATACATATGCCAAATGGGAGAATAAATTTTTTTTAAACTTGAAGATACCTGTATCATTTCAAAGAGTGAAGACTTTAATAAACTTTTAAAATAGATATACTTTGGAAGAACAAAAAATGTGTATTTTAAAATTGGTTGCTTGTTAAATTTTAAAGATTTTACTTACTTTATTCACTTAGGAATGGAAGTAGAAATCAAAGAAACCAAAGATTAACCTCTAATGCAATTTTAGCCATGATCTTGTATAATGTATTTAATCTTCGAGTTTCTTATTTTCATTTCTTTATTCCCATGCTGATATTAAGTCAAATATTAGAAAACTCCCGATGAAGGATACTGTCACACTTCCAAAAGATTATGACTGAAAGAGCCATATATAAAATCAACAAGCCACCAAATATTTCACCAACCTGACCACAAATACCAAGACTGTTTCCATCTCCCACAGTCCTTCTACCATTCTCCATCTCCTCAGTCAAGGAAAACATGTCTGGACCACATACACTCCAAGTGTAACTATACATAATGATTCCCACAAAATTCCCCCAAAAGAAGGAGGAACATGACCCTACCTATTAAAATCCCATCTGCCTTACCTGATTATATTTTCTCTTAACCAATAGGGCCAATTTTAAAAATCCACAAGTATTTAAATTTTCTTAGCCAAACAGTATGCTGTTATGAAGATGTAATTTTTAATAATTTTTATTAAAATAACTTTCTAGAACTAAGAATATAGATTCACATAAACTGATCAAAAATTATCAATGTATTTGTTCTCTAACACTATAACAAATTACTATAAATTTATTCACTTAAAAGAACACAATTTATTCCCTTACAATTCAGTAGGTCAAAAGTTTATCATGGGTCTCCCTGGGCTAAAGGAAAGTGTTGTTGGGTTCTTTATAGAGGCTCCAGAGGAGAATCTGTTTTCTTGCCCTTTTTACCTTCCAGAGGCCACTTGTAGACTTTAGCTCAGGACCTGGTCTTCCATCTTTGAAGTCAGCCATGTCACCTCTTTCTGAAAATGTCTTTCATTGTCACATCTCGTTAAATACAGATAGGAAAACTTCTCTACCTCTAAAGGAATCGTGTAATTAGATTGGAGCCACCAGATATCTCAGGGTGATCACCCCATCTCAAAAATCTGTATCCTAAATCACATCTGCAGTCTCTTTAGCTATGTAAGGTAACATATTCACAGTTTCATGGATTACAGAGTGGGAATCCTCAGGAACTACTATTCTACCTACCACACACAAGAACACACACACACACAGAAGTGAAATTGAACTCCGTGGGAGACTAGTGTAAGTAGAAACATGATGACCAAAACACCAGTCAATTGAGCCAAATTATAAGAAAGAACATATACACCAGTTATTTTGTGTTATCTGATTAAATAAAACAAGCAAGTGTTTCCTACCAGAATTGGCTTCAGTTGGTTCTTTACACAGCTACCTTACGTTCTCTGTACTTTAAATGTGTGACGAGGAAGGTGGAGAGATTGAGAAAAGAATTGGAATCAAAACTAAAAGAATATCATTATGAATTCTGAATTCCCCAATCTTGAGAAGGATAGACATCATTGAGAAGCAAGGTGAATGATTTGAAATGTTGTCATAAACATACTCGAATGCCTGGAGCTTCCTCCACTCATTCAATTAACAGAAATATTTTGTCCCTGAGATGCTTCAGGACTTGGATAAGGTACTACAAAGAGATGGATGAGCAAGGCGGAAATTGTCCTTGTCTTCATGTTACACATAGTTTAGCAGGGAAGGCACATGTTAAAGTCATGATATCCACACAATGAGATATTGGGCTGAGCCCATGAATAGGCAAAAGCTCTAAGTGGACATATAAAGACATAAAAGTGAAGAAAAAGCATTTTTTGAGTGATCTCTTTGTGACAAATAATAAACTTCTTTAATTCAAATTAATAATAGTGATCCAAAAATGTTGATAATGACTGATGGTGGAGAGATTTGACTTCTTGAAAGCAGATCTATACTAAATTCATCTCAGGAGCACAACTAAAACACAGTAACTTTAGCTAAAAAGCATCAAATGATGTTAAATGTATGCCAACATGAAATTACTTTTAAAGTATAGTATTTGTTACGATCAAGTAGTACTTTAGCCAAGACTAATACTGGGCCTTGAGGTATGGAAACTGCTCTCAGTTCTGTGGTATGCCATGGTTTCTGTCCTGTCCGTCATGTGGCATACCACCAATTAGAATGACTGTACATACTGCTGCCAATATAGCTAGTCATGTCTTTACATTAAATCATAACCCTCTACTTTGCATTGGCAGTATAACATGAAAGAGCAAAAGAAAATGTTGGAAAGTTCCTTTTGGTACACATAGACATTTCTACAAATCAAAACAATGTTTAAAGTTTCTCTCACGATTCCACCAAACTTCTTACCCGAAAGTACATACTTGGAATAACAATTTAATATCACTGTATCAATGTTTCTCTCTCTCTCTCTCTCTCTCTCTCTCTCTCTCTCTCTCCCTCCCTCCACCCCCCCACCCTTTTCTTTTGTTTGTATATGCCTGTGTGTTTGTGAGATAAGTTATGATACACTGTTTTGTATCTTGTTTATTGTTGTTTTTAAAATTTGTGGACCACTTTTTTACACTGTAGATTTTACTTTGGAAACTCCGATCATAAATTGACAGTAAAATATTCTAACATCAAAATTAAACTATAAGTTGACTGTAAAACACTCCAACAACCAGATTTAACCATAAGTTATTTAATTTTCCTTTCTTTGTGGAAGTTACTTAGTACTATTTATTATTAAGTAAAGCTGTGATGAACGCTGCTTTACTTAGTTTTGTGTGTGTGTGTGTGTGTGTGTGTGTGTATTCTTATGATAAATTCTAGAAATGTAGTTATGAGTCTAAAGGTATGAATATTGTATTGCTCTTTATACAAAATGTTCTCCAGGAAATCTATACCAATATTTGTTCTTAGCTTATATGTCACAGCACCCTTTACAATATGAAATTTTCACAGTTATTTTATTTGTCAATCTTTAATTTTTGCTGTTTAATGGAAAATACAAATGCACCAACTCCAAGACGACCTGCAAGGATTCCTGTTTTCTGCTATTCATATCCTTGCCTGATTCCTTCCCCTTGAGTTCTTCTGGATTCCTGTTCTGTCTGCTTTGTGCTGCTATAAAAAAAATACTACAAACTGTGTGACTTATAAAGAATAGAAATTTATTTTTCACAGTTCTGGAGCCCAGGAAACCCAAGATGGTGTCTTGAATATTATATTCTACACATGATGAGGAGCAAAGTTCTTTGTTTCCATGGCAGCAGAGAGGAAGAGAACAAATACACTTCCATAAGCCCTTTTTCTAGCAGCATTAACCCATTCATAAAGGCAGAATCCTCATGACCTAAACACCTCCCATTATACTCCACCTCTCAACACTGTTGCCTTGGAGACCTAGTTTCAATCTGCATTTTGGTGGGGAAAACAACATTCAAACAATAGCAATTCCTGATTTGCTTCTTTTGAACAGAATACTGCAGAAACAACAATGGGATGTTACTTCCAAAATTAGGTTAAAAAAAGACAGTGGCTTCCCAAGTAGGTGCTTGTTTTCTCTGTCTCGCTCCCATTCTAAACTCCGAGGAAAGCTGCCATTGTAATAAGCCCTGTGAAAAGCCATACGTGGCAAGCAACTGATATCTCTTGCCAACAGCTAGCAAGAGTCAGCTGAATGATATCAAAATCAGATCTCAGCCCAGTCAAACCTTGAGGTGATTCCAGCTTAGCTGGGTATCTCCATCACAGCCTAGTGAGAACAAAATAAGCCATGCCTGGATTCCTCACCTACAGAAAATATGAGGTTATTAATGTTTGTTACTTAAGCCACTAGGTTTGGGGGAGTTTATTACATATGAAACGTACAAGTAATGCAGAAGGTTAATGGTTACCTTATAACTATTTTAATTTTGATGGAGTCATGTCATTTACATAGATGGTGGTATGTTTCGGTGACTTACCCTTCTTTATACATTTCTGCTAATTTCTTATAGTGATTATCTCCTTTTATTTTAAAGAGTTTTTTTATATGTTAAAATTATACTGGCTTCACTGTCATGCATAATTATTAATATTTTTCCATCGTATTATTTACCTGTTTCTTACAATGGTGTTATAACAAGAATAATTTTTAAAACTATGATTGAAATTCTTTCTTTTTTATTTTTCAATAGAAACATCATTTCTTAGAAAACATGAAAAAACTCTAATTAGTAATTAATATTCCATATTTATTTTATATCCTGCCACTTAATGCCTCTCTTAGTTCTAATAGTTTATCAGCAGACCCTCTTGGGTATTCTAGAAAAACAATCACATAATCTGCTAATAATGATGAATTTGCATTCTTCCTGAGAGTTATAAGTTTTATATATGCCTTTGTCTTATTTTCTTGGCAAGAACTTTCAGAAGAAATTAAGTCATGAATAGTATTAATGATCACAGTTGTTCCTCATGTCTTTATTTAAGGGATTGGTCATAGTAGATCAACTTTAAGTGAAATCATTTATATAATCATATATTATATGAAAAGAGGTATAAGATAATATTTTTTAAAACAGATAATAGTTTTATATTCACTTAGCTGTTTTTTATTCCTAAGACACTAATAATTTCTATTTGTTTTACATATTGAATCAATGAAGTGTTAGGTGATACCTCTCCTTTGTGAAATGTACTGATGAGTTACAATAACTTCTGCTATGGCAAGCATTCTATGAATATATTGGGTCCTGATAGTTGCTTTTTATAAATGTCTACTCCCTGTAATTATAAGGTTTCATGAGTAACCCCTCTTTCTCTGTGTATGGGGATTTAATTGTTTTAGGTGAGCAATGACTATTTTTAAACATGAGAAATCATATTGCACATTTATGCTACTTTGATGGGCTAATTAGTCTTTCATCCAAACCCAAGGGACAATCCAAACAATCAAGAGGATCATATAAAACATACCTGTGGAGAGCCAACACTGCCCTTGGTGCATTTGATTGACTGTTCTCAAGTATTATATAGTTGTTCCTGCCCATGACATCCCATCCTTACTTGCCATCCAACCTTTCCTCAAAGGCTGTAGTTGCTGTTGCTGGTGAATCCCGATTGATGGGCCTATCCTTATCCTTATCCATATTCTATAAGTTTTCTCTCCTTTGTATCTTTTACCTTTCTCTTCTTGTCTGAGGATCTTTTAACTTCACGTTCATTTCCTTTTCTTCCTCTGAAAAATTATTTCCTCCAGGTATCTTCTAGTAAATACATTTATATTAAAATGTAAATGAATAACAAAAACTTTTCAAAAAATTTTAAGTATAACTTGGAATATTTACAATTAAGTGGTGTTTGAAAATTAAGGAGGAAAAAGTGTGTTTTTGTACAAACCAAGTAACTAAGACCGTTACACACACTGAATATCAGACTTATTTTGTCAACCAACTCACAATGCAAGGCCAAGCAAATACACATCATTTGTACATAGTAGAACACACAATAATAGCACAGTTCTTAGTCTTAAACGCATAATCAAGTGACAAAAGGCAATTTTTCTCTTTGCTATTATTCTTCCTTACAAGAATATGAGTGTATTATTATGAATATCAAGAGACATGAGTTTCCCTTCATTTCCTGAAAGATAAAGACATTCTTCAAACTCAAGAGAGCAACTGGGCATGGTGGTGCACAACTGTTACCCTGGCTATTCAGTAGGCTGAGATAGGAGGATCTCAAGTTTGAGGTTAGCCTCTGCAACTTAGTGAGAACCTGTCTCAAAATAAAAAAAAAAAAAAATAGAAAAATGATAGGCTTAGTGGTAGAACATCCCTGGGTTTAAATCACAGGTGTGGGTTTTTTTAATTTTTTAATTAAGAGGTCAATGTGTCTACAAATCTTTAGACTCACATTTTATTAAAAGATTGTTCAATGGGCTGGGGATGTGGCTCAAGTGGTAGCGCGCTCGCCTGGCATGCGTGCGGCCTGGGTTCGATCCTCAGCACCACATACAAAGATGTTGTGTCTGCCGAAAACTAAAAAATAAAATATTAAAATTCTCTCTCTCTCTCTCTCTCTCTCTCTCTCTCTCTCTCTCTCTCTCTCTCTGTCTCTCTCTTAAAAAAAAAAAAAAGATTGTTCAATTTGAATACTTTTCAAATATAGGGAAGCTAGTACTTTAGCCAGACTTATTTAAAAAGTCTTGAAATGATAATTTTGTTTTGAATATCTAAAAACAATACACCTGGAAATTGTTCTGTTTGGCAAAATTAATTATGCTGAAGTTAGTCCCCCTAAACCAAGGGCACCATATATCCCATTGACATAAATCTTGCCTTCTCTATGAGGCTCTCCCTAACCTTATCTTAAATCCTAATCCACTAGGCCCTTTTCCTAAATTTCTAACCTTACATTTTTCTTCATTGCATTTGCTAAGCTCTTGTACATTTACTTTTTATTTTATATTTTCTCTCTAAACATAAGAACTTAAACTTTGTAAGAGCAGATACTTTGTTTAGATCATTGCATATCCATAGCCCCTGTACCACTGTCTGGCAAACAATCGTCCCTTGGTAACACATCAGTTGCATAAATTAAGGACATTAAATATTTGTGAAAATATGGAGCAAGTGCCTAAATATGGGTGGTGAATGCTCAACAAATGTTTATGGCCTTTGAAAAACAAATTTTTCACAAGTACATATGGAAGCAATTAATGTAATGTAACTGGAAACACATCTGTTATATTTATAGCATGTGATGTTATATATTTATCCAAGGACAGTATTAGAATAAATTTGGATTTTGGTTAAAAATATATTGAAATATTGATCTATTTCAGTGGTGTTTATTAAAATATGCTTTATTAAAATATTTAATCTAATATTTTACGACTTTGAATATTCCAAGGAAAACTATACATGTTTTAAAGAGCATTGGACTCATTAGCTTTACATTCCATTAGTTATTTTCTTTAATATTCAGCAACGATATGTAATATGTTGTAATATAATTTTATTGTGGAGGAATAAACAACCATAATAATTGATTAAATGTTCAAATTCTTTCTTTATTTTCTTTTTTTAAATTTTTTTTTAGTTATTGATGAACCTTTATGCTATTTATTTATTTGTATCTGGTACTGAGAATCAAACCCAGTCCCTCACGTACGCCAGGCAAGTGTTCTACCACTTAGCAACAACCCCAGCCCTAAATGTTCAAATTTTAATTAAAATTCACTTGTAATGAATCGCATTTAAAACACAGTTTCTCTGTTGAATCAGAACAACATTAAGCTCAGTTACAAATGTACCTTCTAATTGTTTAAGGTAACAAATGGCTGCTTACTTTATGCTGGAGTTTTAGCAGATTTCAAATCCATGCTTATTACAACCCAGAAGAGATGCCACAAGGTCACAGGAAATATTTTTTCCATACAGACCATTGCAAGGCATGTTAATGTGAAGCCCAGATATCGTGGAAGTGTGACACGCCAACACAAAGCTGGAGTCCAGGAGCGCCTGTGGTGGTGGCAGGCTGCAGCCGTGCACAAGTGCTTGCAGCTGCAGTGACATGGTGCTAAGCATGTTTTAAGACTAGTCCCAGTCGAGCGGCATCTTATCCAACCAGAAACAATCCCACAATCCAGCTCTTTTTAAGTGATCATCCTTGTATCATAACAGATTAAGGTTGCAGCTACTTTGGATTATGTTTAATCTAACCTTTATCCATTCACATCTTCACCTGAAACTTACAAGGACCAAGAGTCAATTGCCAGGGCATAATTCACAATGACACTGATCTTTCCTTCCTCACTCTAATTATCTGGATTAAGAATAACACTTTTGAGTAATTATTTTCACATTGGATAAACATTAAGCTTTCCTGGATTTATCTGAGCTTTTTCCTAACATGAAATAGATCCAACCAGGCTTATAAGAACATAACTGACAGCAGTGACAGCTTAATCAAGGCAACCCTAAACAACTAAAACAATAAGGAAATGTTTATTTCTCATTGTTTAGAATATTCAGGAATCAGAAACTTAACAAATTAAGAGGCAAAAAAAAAAGGTTCACACTCAACAACCAATTGGAATGTTTTAACTTCCTTTTTCTTTCTATATAAGCATTCAGCAATTTGCAACTGAAGTTCAAACTCAGAGAAACCAAAAACCATCATTATGATGACATAAAATTGACAGACTGATACCAGCCATGAAAACTAAGTATCTTCATTTTCCTAAGCAATGTAATGTCCTAAAGAGAAGGAACACATTCCATTACATTATATTTGAATCAATGTTCTGAAATTAGAATTAAGGCACATAAAGTAACTTGCCATTATCACTTCTGATGGCTATTTTTGATCATTCTGAATTGTCTATCCAAGATTGCACACAATCCCTAAAATTGCTATCACAAACAGCCTGGAAAAATCTTCCAAGCTTGTCTTTGAAACTATCTAAGATCATATACAATTACACACTAAAATCACATCACAAAACCCAATTACACTTTGGCTTTGCAGATCCACAGATAACCTCTTAAAGAGCAAACTCCCTCACTGTGTCGACCTCTGACCTCAAGCTCTTTTTCCAATCTGCAGCAGCAGCCCTGCATGTTTTCTAGCGTGCAAAGAACCCAAACTCGGGTTAAAAAAAAAAAATATATATATACCCTGCAGGACTTTTGAAGGGTGCCAAGTGTTTAAGGTGAAAGTTAGTATTGCTAATGTTTTATTTCTGACCTTTTAATATAATATATATTGTTCTCTCACTTCCTTATAACCAAACAATTTTAATGGAGGAATTTTCATTCAGTACTCTTGCTTTTAATGGTTTCATAATTCATAGGCAGTAATATTGTTTAGCTTCAAAGAAAAATGATCACTGATTATTTTAATCAGATTGAAAAACACAGTGTAAAAGAGAGATTTCAACCAAATTCCAGATAAGCATTAAAATGAGAAGAATAAAATAAGTGAGCTGCCTTTTACAACAGCTATCTCCTACAAGTCTTTGATTACATGTTTGTTAATCTGAATTTAAAGCATTATAATCATGTAGTACATAATTCTCCATACAACCAGGATGGACTCTAATATTATATCAACTCTCCACCACAGAGTCTAAAGAAATCACCTAAGGGAAACTATAGAATGATTATTTGTGGCACTTTCTGTGGGTGAATGTGAGTACAAAGGTAAATAAGTCATCATCTTATTCTACGTGTGAAAAAAGGCTCAAATTTTTTGCTAGCTCTTCTTCTCATTTGGGGTCACTACAGTTTTACTTACCTGCTGAGTTATCTGTGCCCTTAAAATTCTTCACCTATCCCATAGCAATCTTGAGATCATACAACTTCTCAGAATTGCAATGGTACTTCCCAAACCTGACCTCTGTACAGTAAGCTAATGACTGGTAAAAGCTCCTTAGACTATCCGGGCTAACGATGCCAAGTTGGTAGCTAAGTCAAAGCTTTTCTTCTGCAGTTGTCCTCCTTTCAAATGAAATATCTAGATTTTGTCTGTAAGATGTGAACAAAATAAAACTGTCATATGACATTTAAATCATGGCATCTTCAGTAATTGGCCATTCCATGCTCAATTCCTTGGAGGTATTACATAACACATAGAAATACCCCTGTTCACCGCCTCAGAAGGTCCAGAATGAGTCAGGAAACACTGGGCCTCAAAAACCAAGGTCAGCCAGGCGCAGTGGTGCAGGCCTATAATCCCAGCAGCAGGAGAAGCTGAGACAGGAGGACTGAGAGTTCAAAGTCAGCTTCAGCAAAAGCAAGGCGCTAAAAAACTCAGTGAGACCCTGTCTCTAAATAAAATAGAAAATAGGGCTGGGGAAGTGGCTCTGTGCTGGAGGACACTTGAGTTTAATCTCCAGTACTCTCCCACAAAATAATGCAATGTCAGCAAGAATAAACCACTAAGAATTTTGAAAAATATTTCCTTAGAAGAACAATACACTGGAATAAAAAGGATGATAGAGAATCAATATGATCAAGATTAAATGAACATCCTTGGGAGTTCATAAACATGAGTAAGCACAAAAATTTGAGTTCATATCTGAATGATGTATGATTTAAAAATAATGTTCTGATTTTTTAACCTAGAATAATGTATCATTTCCAAGGTTTTTTTCCTTTAAAATTAGAATGCATGAATATTTATTCATCTATCAAGTCAGGCTAGCCAGTTGCTTTATGAGATCAGGAGCTATATTTTTGTGTTTAGTAAGCTCATTGACAGTTATTAGTCAAACAAAACTCTCAAGAGTACTCAGATATGTGAAATAATGTGAGCTGCAATTTAATTACTCTAATTACTGATATCCAAAATGCCATCTACCATTTGAAATCATTGTGAATTCCCCCTCATGCCCATCTTTGTCCCTTCTGTAATGATGAAAGAAAATAACTTTTAATGACTGAGTTTCTAAAGATCTGCCAAGGATGCAAGAGAAGCATCTGCAAATGTAGGTAAGATTTCTGAAATCTGAAAAGACCAAAATATATTCTAGGGTCTGAAAATAGTCTGACATTGGGAATGTAATATTAAAGAAAAATTTAAAGAAATCAAAAATAAATTAGGTGCTTGGTGGACAAAGGTGTGAAATCTCTAACTGCTGACGATGCTTTATAAACATTTATGTTATCCTGGGGCTGCTCATACTCACGGACTTCCTGAACACTATATAATTTCACCCATTGTTGTACGAGCCGCATTCCTCATACAAATGTTGTACGAGCAGTGTAAGGCATGTGTTCTTGACAATCTGGACAATTCCTTCTTGACAGTGCTTAAAGAGAGGCTGAGGCTACATGACAGCCCCAGATGGTTTGTAAGTGAAGAGTAGAAAAAGCAATATAATTGATTTGGTGCTTGTTGAGATGCCCTAAATGTTCAGTTTCAACTTGTACCTAATCCATCGATTCCACCTTTCTTATTTCTGCTTCATTTTTTAAAAGAAGCCCCCAAAGGGATTGGGGTTATGTGTCTAGTATTCTAAAAATATTGCAAAAATTTTGCTGGGGAAACAACTGCCTCACAACTTTACTGGTAAATTGCTAAGGCTGTTTGACATAGATGTTTAATCTCTAGAAGGCTCTACAAAGATGATTCAAAAGTCTTGGTCTCCCCCTAAGTAGTCTTCAGTGGGTTACTCTGGATAAACTCCCTACATTGTTTCTAGAGATACAGAAAATCATTCCCAGAAAATTTTCAAATTGGTCTTTGAAAGTTGAGACATTCCAAGATACTAGAAAGCAAATGATATTAATAAGCCATTAACAACATAGATATAGGAAACTCAGAGAACTATAGGACTTGTTATGTTGGAGTTTTGTTTTATTTTATTTTCACATCATTTGCTTTGATACAGTCGGATGTGGCTTAGTGTGGTTTGGTTGGTATGCTGGTTTCAGGAGAGGAAAGCTGAGGAGGATTGGAAGGGGGTTTTGTTCTGAGTAATAATCAGTATCTTGAGGATCCAGGGGCAATAAAAAATGTCAGAAACCCGCCCTCTTCAAACCTCTTCAACCTAAAACATGGAAGATGGTTGGGTTGAATGTAGACAGCCAGCATTGTAGTTCTCTAAGAAAGGATTAGAGAGGTCAGAGGAGGTGTTATGAAATAGTTAGGATCTTCCTTAGCTATTGTCTGTTTTAACTGTTGATCATTGAAGAAACTGTGCAAGCACTCATGTTATGAAATACATAGGTGTGTGCACCTAACAGAATAAGGAGATTAAAAGTATACACAAAAATGTTGTCATGCACACTTTATTTAGTTCCATTATGCTATTTATGTTCTACTTATAATTATTATATCTTTGTATCAAATTTTAATATATGGTAGGGTTAATACTCCCAATTTGATCCTAATTAAAATTGACTTGTCTATTTCTAGTCCTTTAAAATATATCATGGAGCCACCTTGCCAATTAACAATAAAATACAGGGGGAGTTTTAATTAGGATTATACTAAATCTATGGACCAACTGGGACAGAATTAATATCTTTGCCAATAGTGAGTCTTCAAAATCAGGAATATGGGATGCTTTCCCATATACTCTATTGTCTTTCAATTTCTCTCAGAAATATTTAGTGAAGATGTTGGGACAGATCCTATAATTTTTTTTTAGATTTATTTCTAAGCACTTCATGTTTTTATGCCGTTGTCAAAAGTACCTTTTATTTTATTTTTTCCAATTACCACTGATACATGGATATAAAAATGCTTTAATGTTGAACTATTTCTTCTTTATTGTATAATTCCTACTTGATTTATCTTGCCTTCTTATATTAGATAACAATATCTGGTTCCATGTTGAATTTTGAATGAAAGTCTTAAAGTAATTCACCATTAAAGCCATTGTTGCTAACTATAATTTTTGTGGATATATTTTATCCACAAAAACAATTCTCCTCTATTTCTATATGCTAAATGTCATTATTAAATGATTTGTAATTTTATCAAATATTTCCTTATATTTATTAGGGAAATTATATAATTCTTCTTTTTGTTATTAATCTGATGAGTTATACCAATTGATCATTTTATAATAAAGCTTTTTCTAAATCCCTAGAATGAGTTCCAATTGTCTGTGATGTATATTTCTCTTTATTCTACTATTTTTTGTTCCTACTTTCAGTAGTGTAAATCACATTTTAGAATCACTGCTTTCCATGCATGTAACATTTTCATTTTTTCAAATTCACAAAAGACACTAATCAAATAGAATTCATATGTCTTGCTGCTATAATTTAGACTTTAAAGGTCTTACAAAGGACCATATGTTAAATTTTTGGTTACTTATCTCACTGGGGCATGCCATCAAAGAGTACTGTAGAATTTGATCATCTCCTTCTCGTCTTCCTCCTCCTCTTCCTCTTCTTCCTCCTTCATTCTCCTCTTCCTCCTATTCCTCTGCCTTCTCCTCCTCCTTCTTCTTCTTCATCATCATTTTCTTATTCCCTTTCTGGAAGATGAGAAGTTTCACTCCACCACATATTCCCACCACAAGGTGCTATCTTGCCATAGCACCAGTGCAATAAAGCTAATTAATCATAGAGTAGAATCTGCCAAACTGAACCAAAATAAAAATTTTCTCTTTATAAGTTGATTATTTCAGGCATTTCATTATAGTGATAGAAAGCTAACACACTCTCTATCCCCATAACTATGCAACATTGCAACATTCTTTTTTTTGTTCATTGTTAAATTCATAATTATTTATGTTGACATTGACACAATTTTAAAAATAACTACATTTTGTAAAATAATTTAAATGTGCAGAAAAGTTTTAAAAATGGCACAGAGTATTCCAATATACTCCAAACTCAGTTTTCCTATTTTTAACATCTTTCATTAGTATGGTTTATTTGTCACAACCACTATACTACATCAACATGTTATTATTAGCTAAAACTTATATATATTTTTTTTCAGGCTTTCTTAGCTTTTACCTAATGTCCTTTTTCTGTCTCAAGACCCCCTTCAGGATAGTATATAACATTTAGTTATTATGTCTCTTTGAGTTCAGGTAGACTGTGGCAGTTTCTCAGAGTTTACTTCTTTTATATGACATTAGCAGTACTGAGTACTGATCAGGTATTTTATAGAATGCCACAGAATTGACGTTTGCCTGATCTTTTTGTCATGATTAAATTTAGATTTTCAGTTTCAAGGAAAAGACCTCAGAGGCAGAGTGCCATTATCATTATATCCTTACAAGAATGTGTTAGTAACAGAATATAAGAGTTTCCAGGACTCATGCCCCTAGAGAAATATCTGTTTGAACAATTATTTATATGCAAAAATACCTTCACAAGATCTAAGGAATTCAAGTGAGAGAATATTCTACTTGGCTGGAACAGAGAAATAAGAAAAGGTGGGAAGAGGATAGGAAGAACAGCTTTCACAGCCTAGTGCATGGCAGACACCATCCAAATGCTGTAAGGAGAGTAAAGTGAGGATCTAACTTTGCTGCAGACCCCAGCAGCAAGCCATCACCAGTGAACCCCAGTGCCAGACCATCCTGCATGGACCCAAACCAGGCCAGCACCAAAGACTCATTCTCTAGGTTCAGTCAAGCACCAAGTTTCTTCCCATTACCCCAAGCTCCAGGTCAACTCATAAAGACCAAGAATCATACAGCACTCATGAGCTGAGGCTCCAGGCCCAACAACTAAGGAGATAACATGTATACACAAAAACATGTTTATGGACTATTTATTTAGTTCCATCATGCTATTTGTGTTCTACTTGTTAATTATTATATCTTTGTATCAAGTTTTAACATGTGATAGTGTTAATACTTCCAATTTGGTCTTCACTGAAATTGTCTTGTCTATTTCTAGTTCTTCAAAATACACCTTGTCCATTGACAATAAAAAACAGAGCTGGGGCTGTAGCTCAGGGGTAGAGAGGCTGCCTCCCAGGTGTGAGACTCTGGGTTCAATCCTCAGAACCACAAAAAAATCAATCAATAAATAAAGATATTTTAAAAAAAAACAGGAGGAGTTTTGTGGCCCCATGATCTAGTTCTGTCTTAGTGGATCCTGTAACTAAGTAAACCTAGAACTAGGTCTATACCTATAGATTCAGTGATTTGGTGTGTCCCAGCCCCAGGCCAGCTCCTTGGTCCCAGACCAACCCTAGTGGACCCCAGTGCCAGGCCAATTCCTACAGACTTCCAATCCTGAATGCACCTTTAGACCTAGGATCTATTCCCACCCTCATAGAACTTAGCACCAGATCTGTTGGCCTGAAGACTCTAGAAGGAAGCCTGCTGATATACCCTGCCAGCCACCACCCACAGAATCTCTGGATAGATTGACTGGTGAAAGGATTTCCCCAAAGCCAGTATATAATGATTAGCAAAGTGCCTACTTCTTCAACTGCACAGACATGAATATAAGTCCACAAAGAATGTGAGAAATAGGGAAACAAGGCAGCACCAAAGGAACAAACTAAAGTGCCAAACTGATCTAAAGAAATAAAAAACTACAAACTGTCTAAAAATTGGTTTTAAATAATCATCTTAAAGAAGTCAATCAATTACAAAACAACAAAGACAGATAGCTAAGTGTAATCAGGAAAACAATATATAAACAAAATTATATGTTCAACAAAAAATAAATTGTAAGAAGAACCAAAAAAACTCTGGAGCTGAAAAACAGTGACAAAACTGAAAACTTTCAAGCAGAAAAAAAAAAATTAGTGAGCTCAAAGGCAGATCACTTGAAATACACAGAGATCTGAATATTTTTAAAATGAAAAAGAATGAAGAAAATCTGTAGAACTCATGGAATACCATCAAGTAAACAAATGTACACTTTATGGTTTCCAAAAATAAACAGAGAAAGAGAAAGCAACAGAAAACTTGCCAAACCTGGAGAAGAAAATGAATATCAGATACCTGAATCCCAAAGAACCCCAAGCAGATTAAGCATGAAAAAATCTTCACTGAGATACATTATAATCAAATTCTCCTATTGACTAAGATGTTGTTGTTCAAGCTTTTCCACTATAAAATTACATTTTTGTTCCCTTTTTCCTACAGTATCCTTGGGAAGGAAATCACAAGAAAATTGGATTATTTTTATTACTTAGTTTAAAAATTTTCTACAAGAGAAAATTTTGTCTATTCTCTCTCATTTGTTTATCTTATTTAAAAAATCATTTATTTTTGTCAAATCGAGTACATCATTTTTTTAATAAATAAGTATTGGAGATTTGACTGCTGTGACTTCTTTTCATTGGTGACCATCTGGATATGATATATTTCCATAATTTTTGCTATTGTGGTTGTCATTTATTGTTTGGTTTCTGTTTTAGAATTTTTTTTACTTTCTGTCACTATAGGATGCTCCAGACCTATCTTGGCTATCTTCTCTTCAGTTCTAAAATCAACCTCCTCCCAAAAAACCCTCATTGCTCTTATTGGAAATGATATTAGAAATACAAATCTGTGTGTTGCATTTGACCACTGGTAATAGGGTGTTGTTGCTTTGGAGATCTGTCAGATGACATAACAGGAAAATCTATTTGTTTATATAGGTATTTGTCTTTACCTAGATTAAGCTAAATATGAAGTCATACTGACAGTTTCAAACATAATCCAGTATGACATGAAATACAATTTTATTTTGTCCCTTGTACCTGTCAACTTCCCATCACTATAACAAAATATCTGAGAAAAATTAACTTATAAAAAGAAAAAGGTTATTTTACCACAGTTTTAGATTTTTTACCCCATAATCATTCAGACCCATGCTTTTAGGCTTCTGGTGAGGAGGCACATAGGAAAGGTGGGCAAGATAGGGCAAAACCACTCACCTTATGCCTGGATGCAAAAGAGAGAAGGAGGAAGCAGCCAGTGTCCCACAGTACCACTTGGGGCATATTCCCAAAGACCTAAATCGCTCCCACTAATCCTAGCCCCTGAGAATTCCTCCATCTTCCAAGGGTGCTACCTTAGAAACCAAACCTTTCACACATGGGCCTTTGGGGGACACTATAGATTCAAACTGAAGCTTCCTTCCCCCTTGCTTTTCCACCAAGAAAGCTGACTCCCACTATCTGTCCTTCTTTTGTTTAATTCTGATACATCTGCATAGTGGTTTCAGAATTATTCATCAGTACTCAGGTACAAAACAACTTTACCGACTAAAGAATGGTATGTAAGGCTGAGGTTGTCACTCAGTGGTAGAGCACTTGCCTAGCATGCGTGAGGCACTGGGTTTGCTCCTCAGCAGCACATATAAACAAATGAATAAAATAAAGGTCCATTAACATCTAAAAAACATTTTAAAAAAAGAATAGTGTGTATGTACATTTCTGTTTTAGTCAGCATTTTCACTGCTATAACTAAAAGACCCAACCACAGCAACCATAGAGGAGGAGAAGTTTATTAGAGAGCTCATGGTTTCAGAGGTCTTTGTCCATAGAAGGCTAATTCATTCCTTAGGGCTTAAGGTGAGGCAGGACATCATGGCAGAAAATTTTGGCACAGGAAAGCAGTTCACACGGTGATCAGGGAGGAGAGAGAGAGAGAGAGAGAGAGAGAGAGAGAGAGAGAATACACTATTCCAATATAAAATGCATACACCATAGCCACACCCTTAATGAACAACTTCCTCCAAGCACACCCCACCTGACCCAGTTACCACTTAGTTAATCCCATCAGGGAGTAATTCAGTGGTTAGGTTAAGGCTATAACCCAATCATTTCTCTTCCAAACCTTCTTGCACTATCTCTCATGAAACTTGGGGGGACACCATATCTAAACCATAACATTTCACCCATGCCCCCCCAAGCTTATCTGATAATGAAAAATACATTTAGTCCTTTCCCAAGAGTCCCCCTAGTCTCAACAGTTCTGAGATTGCTCAAAGTTCTAATGCAAAGTCTTCTCTGAGGCTCAAGGCAATCTTGCCTTGTGTGCTACTCTAAAATTAAAAGCGATTTACGAGTATACAATATATAATAGTACAGAGTAAACATTTCCATTCACAAAATTAGGGGCATACAAAGAAGGGATACAACCAAAGCAAGACTGAAATCCAGCTGGGCAAATAGGTCCCGTAGCTCCATGTCATCATAGCATCTGGGGCACAATTTATAATGCTTTTAAAATCATATTCTTACTGGGTTTTTGTCTGTTTGATCTATCTATGACTAAAGTGTTCTTAGGTCTCAAACTATAGAAATAGATTTGTTTCCTTCTTCGTGAAGTTCTACAAGTTTTTGTAGAACTTGTGTGTACAATGTTTTGTTGTTATGTACATACTGGTTTAGAAATGTATGTCTTCTACAGAAATGATCTCTTTAAAATTATGTAACCCCACACTTTATCACTAGTAATTTTCTTTGTTCTTAAGTCTACCTTGTCTTATATAACTGTCCAGCTTTCTTTTGATTAAAGTTATTGTGTTTAATTTTCTTGATAAAATATTTTCTCTTTTATTTGAGTCTTTTTATTTAAATTGGATTTCTATAGTTGGGTCTTGTTTTATTCACTCTAACAATCTCCACTTTTAATTGGTATATTTATACAGCTAACATTTACAATGATTATTGATATGACTAGATTAAAACCTGCCATCTTTACAACTGTATTCTATTTGTTATATTTGCCCTGTGTTCCTTCCTTCCTTCCTGACTGATTGCCTGCCTCCTTTCCTTCCTTTTTTCTTTCTATTTTCCTTCCTTCTTTCTTTCCCCCTCCTTCCCTTCTTCTTCTGTCTCCTCCTCCTTCTCTTCCCTCCATTCTTTGCTTCTGATTTTAAATGAGCATCCAATAAGATTTAATTTGATTTCCATTTTGATTACACTACTTGCATTTCCTTTAAAAATGTTTAGCAATTCCTGCAGCATTACAATGTATGCTTTTATAATCCAAGTCCACTCTGAAAAAGCATTTTACCATTTCATATGTAACGTAATGCAGGCACCTTATTTTTTTTTTATTGATTGTTCAAAACATTACAGAGCTCATGATATATCATCTTTCATACATTAGACTCAATTGGGTTTTGAACTCCCATTTTTACCCCAAATACAGATTGCAGAATCACATCTGTTACATACTCACATTATTACATAATGGCATATTAGTGACTGTTGTATTCTGCTACCTTTCCTATCCCCTACTATCCCCCCTCCCCTCCCCTCCCCTCCCATCTTCCCTCTCTACCTCCTCTGCTGTTGTTCAATTCTCTCCCCTTTTCCCCCTCCCCCTTGCCCCTCATAACCTCTTATAATTTTGTGTATCATTGAAAGTCTCCTACCATTTCCATATGCTTTCCCTTCTCTCTTCCTTTCTCTCCCCCCATTCGTCTTTGTTTACTGTTAGTCTTTTCCTCATGCTCTTCCTTCCTGTTCTGTTCTTAGTTGCTTTCTTTATATCAAAGAAGACATTTGGCATTTGTTTTTTAGGGCTTGGCTAGCTTCACTTAGCATAATCTGCTCTAATGCCATCCATTTCCCTGCAAATTCTATGATTTTGTCATTTCTTAGTGCTGCATAATACTCCATTGTGTATAGATGCCACATTTTTTTTATCCATTCATCTATTGAAGGGCATCTAGGTTGGTTCCACAGTCTAGCTATTGTGAATTGTGCTGCTATAATGTGCAGGCACCTTATAATAGAGTATTCCCAATTCCTCTTTCCCATCTCCTGTGACATTAGCTGTAATTTATTTCACTTAAACACATAATTACCCATTCCATACTATTAATGCTCTGAATTAACAGTTAAATTTAAAAATCAATTAAGAATAGAAATAAGATATTTTATCTTCATTAATTTCTTTCTCAATGCTCTTAATTTCTTTATGTATACTAATACCTGCCATGTAATTTTCTTCTGATGAATATATTTTATTATTTCTTGCAATGCCAGACTGCTGGACATGAGTCCCTCAGTTTTGTATAAGAAAGTCTATTTCTTCTTCACTTTTCAGTGGATAATTTCACTGGGCATGGAATTCTAGGTTAGTGGAGATAAATTTGAATTATTTTTTGAAAACTATTGGCCTTAACTTACTTCAGATATTCTTTTCCATTCTTTATGTTTTCCTCTTCTGGTATTCTGATTACTCATAAGCTACACCCTTTAATATTATCCCAAAGTTCATGGATGTTCTGTTCTTTTTATTTAATTAGGTTTTTTCCTCTTTGCATTTTAATTTGGGGGGGTTTCTACATACCTCTATCCACTGATTCTTTCCTTAGCTGAAGACTGATGTGCCCATCAAAGGCATTTTTTCTTTCTGTTTAGTGCTATGATGTCTAGTTTCCTTTTGATGTTTTCTTTCTAGTTTTCATGTTCTACTTACATTACTAATCTGTTCTTGCATGCTATCTACTTTTTAGTGAAAATCCTTAACATGTTAACTATAGTTATTTTAAATCCCTTACATAGAATTTTAACATCTGTATTACTTCTGAGACTGATTCTGATGTTCACTTTGTCTCTTCAGACAGTTTTCTCATGTTTCGGGCATAAATAGTAGCCTGTATGTTTGAGAAAGTTAGAAATACTCTGTAGGGTGATGGGAACTAGGCATTCAGGTCTTGTCACCCCTAAAAGAGTGGCCCCATGGAGTTTATTGATCCTGTGCAGGTCCATATTCAGTCTCCAGCAGTTCCTCAAAATTATCATTTAAGTGTTTTGTATCCATTTGGCTAGAACAGCTTCTATTCCAGATAAGCACATCTTAGTTGCCCTACTTCTCCAGTGTGCCTATCTCACAAGATTTGGGATGGGTGCTTTGCCATCCATCCAACCTCAATTTTTAGTGTCAGGTACAAGAAAAATCATGGATTTTTTTTTCAGTTTCTTCAATTTTTCATGCTCTAAGGATGTGAGTGATGATGTCTGAGTTCATTGTGTGTCAGGACTGAAACTGGAAGTTGCCCTAATACACACTTTAGAAATGACACATCTATGTTCAAAAGAAAATTTGGTCTGTAATTTTCCCTTTTTATAATGAACTTGCCAGTGTTCAATATCAAAATTGTCTTGGCCTTTGAAAAAGATCTGGGATATGTTTTCTTTAAAAAAAAAAATACTTTCCAGAAGAATTTATAAAGATTGATTATTTCCTCCTTAAATATTTATAGGAATCCAAATATTTAACTTTTCCAAAGTTTTTAATATATGTAATTTCTATGACATTGGTAATATAGCATAATTTTCCATTATTTTTAAAATGCATATTGAAGCATTTTATGACTGCTCTAACATTCCTCTCAGATAATTTTCATATCTGATTCATCTCACTGTTATTGATGATATATTGCCTTTTCTTAATTCAAGCTATGATTTTACTGGTTCTTGGTATTTTGAGTGATTTCAATTGTATTCTGACATTTTTGGATATTATGTTGGAAGATTCTGATCTTATTTAAATCCTCTATTTTAGCAAGCAATTACTTGTTAGTTTTATTGTGTTGGTCCTGGCTTACTTTTGTAGACTTTGATTTCAATTTTAGGGCTATTCTGCTTCATCTACATTATGGTTGATTTTATGTGTCAATTTGAGTGGGCTATAGGATACCTAGATTAAACATTTTTTTTTCTGAGTATCTCTAGGTGGAGGATAATGGTAGACATTAACATATGAATCAATTGACTCAATAATGTAGATCGCCTTCCCCAGTGCAGTTGGGAATTATCCAATTTTCTCTGGAAAATCCTTACTCATCAAGTCTACCTGATGCTAAAAGTTCTACCTGAATCAGTTTCTGTTGCTGGGTAGGTCTGGGTCCAAGGTACAATAACAGGAAGTAGGGTGTCTGGGACTCTTTCCTATACTGATAATGCCTGCTGGGAAATATTTTCTCCCCATTTTTCATACTCCCCCTAAAAGTGACCTCTCTTCTCTTAGAGATGCCTATCATCCTCTGCCTTCCAGCAGTAACTTTCAATTGATATTCTAAAGTTGTCCAAACAACATTTTCCTAAAATCACTATCATAAAAAATAACCTACACTAGAGAATCACACAAAAATCACACAAAAGGTCTATGACCTACCTGTCACGAAGATTGAAATAATAAAAAGCCCAGTCTCTCCTTCCCTGCCCCCAAGTCTGTGCTGTTACAATTTTCCTCCACCTAAGCCTCCAAGCCTCTTTTGTGTGAAGAGGTACCCTGTCTGACAAAACCCTAGCTACCAAAAAAACAACAAACCAACAACAAAAAAAGCAGACCTCAGGGAAATCTTTACTCCCAAATAAAGAACTTCTGGCCAAAACACCCCTGATTGCTTATACAAGTTACTAAATTACTTCTGTACAAGGGTGTAAAACAGACCTTTGTAACTTCAAGACACTTAAAGTATAATGGAGTAGACCAGTCAGTTACCCTAGAGACAACAAAATCTCCTTTGTCTTTTCTTTTGCATAATATTAAACTGTAAAGGTAACATCTTATTTTTTAAATTTTTAGTCAGTGGTCTTATTTCTAAAATTATATGAATAAAGGATGTTAACATTATATATCCTTTTCACATAAATGTTGGTATATTCTCCACACTCTTCTGAACTTTGTTCTTCATTTTATTACTATATCTTGGAAGTTGTTTTCATGAAATTTTATATAGATTTATTTTATTGGTGTGGAACAGCAGGTAGCATTTAATCATAAGTTTGTAACAGGGTCCATTTAATCTATCCCCTAAAAGGAGACATTTAGGTGATGTCTTGAATGTTTACTGTTACAGATATTGGTGAAGAATGTTCAAATACTGTATATACAAATGTCTGTAAGATAATTGCTGACATCTGACGAATTCTCTTATGTTCATCAAATCTTCACCTCATTCTTTGACCAGAGGCATCACTGCCACAGAAGGGAGAAAAAAAAATACTTTTTGGAAGGCCCAGTTGCTACCATCATTAAAGAAACTTAAGTATGTTAGGGCACTCATGTGCTGAACAACATTAAAAATAAATGAGATACATAATAAATTGGCCTTTTCAAATAAATACTGATTTTTGAAACTAAGCTCGATTCTATTTGGATCATTTTTAAAGTCAATCATTTATTTTTCTGCTTTCCAGTGTTATAAATCCTCTGGTTAAGGCTTTTCAAATGAGTTGCAGTCTTTGCATGTGTTGACTTCCTCTCACCAAACATTTGTCAGTATTCTATCATTCTGAGACTTCTATTAAATTGTTCCATTTGTTTCCATGAAGATAGCTTGGTCATCCAGAAAAATTTACCTCAGGAAGTTGTAAAACCCTGATCATGTTTCAGTTATTAGGAATTCCAAATTGAAAATTTATCTTCCTCAGACTTTTAAGAAGTTCCTCCTATCATGGAAATAAATTTGAAATCAACCTTTTCTTCATGTCCACCTGCCATCTTTATAAAAGTCAAAACCATATGTGCTCGGTCTTTGAAGTACAGTTTTTTTCTTCTAATGATATCCTTCCCATAACAATATTATTCCACTGGCCCTAACTTCCATTGCCCAACTGGAGCCAAATTCAGTGGAAGAATGACAAACACAAGCACAGATGGGTGATGTCAGGTAACAAATGACCAGAACCTATGAAGTTACACACACGAAAAATGTCAACAAGTCACCCAGACAAAATGGCACACAAAGTGAGCCCATAGAGGCTGAATATTTAGGGCAATTTCTGGTTTGAATTACAAAATCAATTTTTCTTAGATGAAATGTTTCTTGAAACAGAGGATCTATTGTTTACTTTTTTCAAAAAAAAATATATCATTGCCTTTTAGCAAGTAATTGTGATTAATGTCTAATGATTCGCTTCTTTTGTGCCATAAATGAAGCTTCATTTTTGTTTGTAAAATATAGACATCACTGAACACATACAGATTCTAATTCAACAATTGTAAAGTCTTCACCATTAATATCATTGCTAGAAACTTTGGGGTGAGTGATTTTGTTGTCTCACTTTAACTCAAAGAATCAAAATAAAAAAACCTTCCTCCTTCTAATATCAGCTGAGGGAATGCTGATACGTGGAATACAGTCAAATCCTACAGAGAGCCCAGGATGGGCTCCAGTCTTCAGAAAAAAAAAAAAAAAAAAAAAAAAAAAAAAAAAAAAAAAACTTCCATCAAATAGAAAGGAGACCATTTTGAGGGATAAATGATATAGCTCTTGGGTAGTTAAATGTAAAATCCAGATGGAAAAAAGAATCAAAAGGAAAGCTGCCCCATTTTTCAATCACACATCACAAAGGTAAGCACAGAATGTTTTAAAGCCTATCAGATCAGCTATGGGGCCTTGTTTTCTGCATACCAACCATTGTAATCTGAACGTCAGGGAATCCTGGAAACATATTTTACAGATTGAAATGTGCAATTTTCCTCCATGTTCATCATTCACAATGTACCCAGTCTATCCTTATATTCCTATTCATTTATAAAACATGTTTATAACCAACCCCACTAAAAGTTCTTTGGGTCTCAAATCCTTAGGCAGACAGATTTTGTGAGAAATTCCTTTTTGAAAACTGTGAAATCTATATAATAAGCCTCAGGTGGACAAAGTTCCCAGTGGAATGAGTCTGATCAACAGCACCTCCATCAGAATGCCAAAGAACATTGATGTTCCTCAAAGAAGTGACAGTTCTGCTCAAGACACTGAAGGGAGGCAGAAACTGGAGTGCACAGACCTGGGCCTGGGACCTCCACCCAAGAATAGGCTCCTGCATTGAGGTCTCCTTGAAGCTCCAGAGGAGCAGGTCTAACAGCCCAACACCCTCTCTTCCCAGGCAGGGCTGCTCCCCTGAGATGCACACAGCACACCCAGCAAGGCACTCCCCATGAGGGTATCTACTCCAGCAATGGGGGCAAAATGTACTTCGTGGAGCTGTCAGAGGAGTTTTGTATCCCTGGCATCCACTAGGAGCTGCCTAAAGCCCAAGAAGTAGCTTGTTAAGTTGGAAATAGAGAGTGGCGAAGAATTGTAAAATATATTATCCATTTCTGTGGTTTTCAAATCACATGATTATTCTAAAAAGGCAAGACATTCTGTAAATTAGAACTTTATCATTGTTTGATATGATTATGTGAGTTCATTTTGAAATCAATTCCAATTTAAAATGCTCAGTGTTGTTCTAATTTGCATTTTCCTGGTAAAGTACAATGTTGCGATAAGCAACTGAGGAAGCTCATGACATTTTGTACTTGAAATTGATGCCATTCTTGTGCATGCTTTTCCTCAATAAATTGCTGGAAAAAAATCATTATCACAAAAGTTTCAACCTTATATTTTGGAATGATATAAAAGAATTTTGCTTACATATAATTTAACTTGCTATAGATTTTGTATGTGTAATTATTTTACACATTATTAAAATTAATTTAAATTTTCTTCTATATTTTTATGAAGAAAAATTCACTCTGTTTACTACTAAGAATTTGAAGACATAAAACTTTGAGATTAAAAATAACAAAGATCTCATGTAGATGAGAATCCTTATTTCTCATTTAAATTTTAAAATATTTCCAAAATATCAAATTAAATTCAATCATTTTAAACAGAATTATTTTAAAATATTTCAAAAATATTTTTAAAATTTAAATGAGACAATATAGTACAAGTTCAAATTTTGTTGATTTTTCAGCAAAACCCTTAGAAACATCCTTCACCTTTCTTATAATTCTCATTTCCCCTGTTGTCCTGAGAATTAAAATTATGAAACTCCCTTCCCAAGTTATAAGTCATGCTAGCAGTCTATTATCAATACTTTTCCTTTTGACAGATACAAAGAAAATAAAAAATGTGTGTAAAGTTACAGTTTTATAACATAAAATCACAAAGATATCAATAATAACTGAATTATTGGATATGTCTAGTATATGTCTTAATGAATAAATGATGCCAATACAACTTTAAAGCATATTGTTTATAAACTATTAAAATAGATTTAATAATTTTCCTTTATTTATATAAAATCATTATTGTTTATGATCATATCTACCATAGAGTTTGTGTTTTATAATCTGTAAGGATCTAAAGATTTAAGTACATTAGAGAATTTATAGTATACACAAGCTTAATATATTTATATTTAAAATGTTAATTATATTAAATATAAACATTTTTAAATAATTTTTCTGCTTCCAAATAATGTTTGTTGGGCATGGTGGCACACACCTGTAATTTCACCAATGTGGGAGGCTGAGGCAGGAAGATTGCCAGTTTGAGGCTAGCCTCAGCTACTCAGCCATAACATATTTCAGCAACGTAGTGAGAATTGTTATTCAGTGGTAAAGCACCCCTAGGTTCAATCCCCAGTATGCCCTCCCAGAAAATCCTAAATAATCTATAAAATAATAGATAAAATATAAAGTTGGGGAGTGTAGCTTGGTGGTAGAAAACTTGACAAAGCTTTGGGTTTGATCACTGGCAAAAATAAAAGAAAAAAATGGAGAAAAGGAGAGGGGAGTAGAAGGGTGGTAAGGGAATATTCTCTGTGCTCCATCCACCTTTTCATCCCCCCACCAGTCCTGACCACTGATATTTTTATTGTCTCCGTTGTTTTGCCTTTTCCATAATGTCATATACCTGACACATAGAATGTAGCTTTTTCAGATTGCTTTCTTTAACTTAGTAAGTACATTTAAGGTTCTTCTGTATCTTTTCATGGTTTAATAGCTCTTTTTGTTTTAGTGTTGAATAATAATATTCCATTGTCTGAATATACCACACTATTTCTGCCCATTGATCTACTGAAGGATACCTTGGTGGCCTCTCAGTTTGGTAAATATGAATAAAGCTGCTTGCTATAGGAATGTCCCCAAAGAATCATGTATGAAAGGCTTGGTCTCCACCCATGGCACCATGAGGAGCCGGTGGAACCATTAGTAGGTGGTACCTAGTAAAGGGACATATGGTCATCAATGTAGAGCCCTTGAAAGACCCTGGCCCCTCCTCTCTCTGTTTCCTGACCACCACAAGATAAGGAGCTTTACTCCACCATGTGCTCCCTGATGTTCTGCCTCCTAAATGCAACAGAGCCAACCAACTACAGACTGAACCCTCTGAAACCATGAGTAAAAATAAATCTTTTCTTATTAAGTTGTTTATTTTAGGTATTTTGTCACAGCACTGGAAAGCTGACTAACTGCTATAAACATTCATATGCAAATGTTTGTGTGTTCAAGTGCAACTGTGGAAAAATATGGTAAGAATATTTTCATTTTGGAAAAATCTACAAAGTGCCTTCCAAATTAGCTATAGCATTTTGCATTCCCATCGTCCCATCAGCAGTGTGTCACAGCTCAGATGGTATTGTCAGTGTTTTGGATTTTGGACATTCCAATAATTGTACAGTGACATATCATTGTTTTAATTTGCAATCCCTTAATGACATATGATGTTGAACATCTTATGCCATCTCTATATCTTCTCTGGTAAGATGTCTTACCAGGGGTTGAATCGAGGGGCACTTGACAACTGAGCCACATTCCAAGCCCTTTAAAATTTTATTTAGAGACAGGCTCTCACTAAGTTGCTTAGGGCCTCCCTAAATTGCTGAGGCTGGCTTTGAACTCACCATCCTTCTGCTTCATCCTCCTGAGCCACTGGGATTGCAGGACTATGCCACCATGCCAGACTAGTGAGTTGTCTTTTGCCCATTTTCTTATTTTTGAGTCTTTGTATATTCTGGATACCAATCCTTTATGTGACGTGTCTTTTGAAAACATTTTATCTCAGTCTACGGTTTGTCTTCTCATTTTTCCTGACAGTATGTTTCACACAGAATAGAAAACTTTAACTGCAATGAAGTCTACCTTATATATTCTTTCTTTTATGGGCAGTGTTTACATTTTTGTATCAAACATCGTTGTCATAGCCAAGGTCATTTATATGTTTTACTTTGATATCTTCCAGAAGTTCTATAGTTTTGATTTAACATTTGGTCCTATGACCCATTTTGAGTTAATGTTTGTGAAAGGTTTTTCTGTGTCTAGATTCATGTTTCTGTATGTGGAAGTCAAGGTGTTCCAGCACAATTTATTGAAGTAACTATGTTTTCTCCATTGTATTTATTGTCTTTGGTCCCTTGGCAAAGATATTTTTCTTGGGTCTCTTTTTGACTTTTTGTTTTGTTTCATTGTTATCTACATTTATTCCTTCACCAGTACTATTCTGTTTTAATTACTGTCATTCTATGATAAATTTTGAAGGTGTGTAATATCAGTCCTCTGACTTTGTTGTTCTCCAGGGATGATTTTGCTATTGATTTCTAGCTTAAACCCATTGCAGTTTGAGACTGTTCATTCTATGATTTCTTTTCTTTTGATTTTGTGAATGTGTGTTCAATGTTCCAGAATGTGGTCTATCTGGTCAATGTTCCATGTGAACTTGTGAATGTGTACTCTCCTGCTGCTGAACTAAGTAGTTTATGTCAATTGTATCCTGTTGACTGTTGGTGCTCAAGAATTGAGCTATGTCCCTATTGATTTTCTGCCCACTGCATCATTTCATTTTTGAAAGAGGAGTATTGAAGTCTCCAACATGTATAGGGATTCATCTAACTCTCATTAAAGTTCTGATAGTTTTTGCCTCATGTATTTTGATGTTCTGTTGCAAAGCACATAAGATTACCAATTGTCATGTTTGAGGGTTTATTTTATTTATTTTATTTTAGAATTTCCCCTTTATCATTATGCAATGCTTCTCTTAGTCCCTCATAATTTCTTTTGTTCTTATGTCTGCTTGGTCTGAAATTAATATAGTTACTCCAACTTTTTTAGTGTTTGCATGGTATATCTTCCTTCATTCCTCAGTTTACAATCTACAGATGTCTTTATACTTAAGGTGAGTTTCTTATAAATGACATGTAATAGTGTTGTGCTTTTGATCCACTGTGAAGTTCTTTTAAATTATGTATTTAGATTATCAACTTTTAAAGTGATTATGATATAATTGGATTAATATCTGCTACATTCATTACTGTTTTCCATTGGTGGCCTTTTTTTCTTTGTTCTTATTTTGTTTTCCACATTTTTCTTGGAATTTTGGTTTTATGTTCTTTTGTTTTGCTTTGCTTTTGTTTTCTGTAGTTTTGATTGGGCAGTTTTTTGTTCCATTTTTTTTTCCTTTCTAGCATGCCAATTATATTTTTGAAAACTTTTACCAGTGTTTGTCCTAGATGTTAATGTATAAATTTACAACTATTCCAAGTCTTCTTTCAACTAACACTATGGGCAGTGCAAGTGCTTATAATAAAATCTTCCTAATTTTTCTTTACCTCCTTTGTATTATTGATGTCATTCACTTATTTTATGCACAGACATATCAAATACATTCTTTACATTCTTACTACTATTCTTGTGAATAAATTATCTGTTAGATCAACTAAGAATAAGAAAACATTTTTTTTAATTTCCTCACTCTTCTAATGCTTTTCCTCTGTTTGTATAGCTTTAGGTTGCTAGCTTATATAATTTTACTTCACTCTAAAAGATTGTTTTTAATATTCATTGCAAGAGAGATGTACCGGTAACAAATTCTCTCAAATTTTGCTTGTCTGAGAACGTCTATACTTCTTCTTCATTTTTGAAAGATAGTCTCACAGAGTACAGAATTCAAGGTGGGTGTGTTTTTTTCCTCTCAACACTTTTATTATTTCTCTACACTCTTTTCTCAGGCACATGAGGAGAAACTGGATATTAATCTTTAACTTTGTTACTCTAAGGGAAAGTGTTTTTATTCTTTTGCTTTTTTGTGGATATTTTCCCTTTATCTTTGATTTTCTGCAGTTTGAATATTATAGAGCTATATGTATTTATATCTAGCTTAGTTCCCAGGGCTCCTAATTTTGTGCTTTGATATCTGACATTAATTTGGAGAAATTCTCTGCTTTGATATCTGACATTAATTTGGAGAAATTCTCTCATTATTGTTTCAAATATTCTTTTCCTTTCTCTCTTCTTCTGGTGTCCTCATTACACATTTTATAGTTTTCTCATAGTTCTTGCATGTTCATTTTTTTGTATTTCATATTTAATTTTTTCTAGTCTTCTTTCCTCTTTGCTTTCTGTTTTTGAAGTTTCCATTGACATCCCAAAACTCAAACATCTGTCTCCAACCATGTCCAGTCTAGTAATGAGCATATTAAAGATATTCTTTTCTTTTTAACTTTTTTGGGGGGAAGGGTACCAGGGATTGAGTTCAGGGCCACTCAACCACTGAGCCACATCCCCAGCCCTATTCTGTATTTTACTTAGAGACAGGGTCTCACTGAGTTACTTAGCACCTCACTTTTGCGGTGGCTGACTTTGAATTTACGATCCTCCTACTTCAGCCTCCCGAGCTTCTGGGATTACAGTTATGTGTCGCTACACCCAGCTTTAATGTTTTTTAATATCTAGAATTTCTTTCTTTCTTTCTTTTTAATTTCCATTTCTCTGCTTACATTACTCACATGTTCATGCATGTTGTCTACTTTACCATATTAATCAGTGGGTTAGGGTTAAGGCCTTACCCACATTAATCTTAGTTGTTTTAAAATTCTGGTTTGATAATTTCAACTTTCCTACCATTTGACTCTGGTACTGATGGTATCTCAGTTTTCTCCAACTATTTTATGCCTTTTAGTGTGTCTTGTAATTTTTTTCTTGATAGCAATACTTGATAAACTGGATAACATGAACTGTTGTAAATGCCCTTTAGTGATGTGGCTGTGAGGTATACAGAGAGGGGGAGCATTCTGTGGTCTTATGATTAGGTAACAGACTTAGGGATGTCATGCTGTTAGACTGTAAATTTCACAAGTGCTTCTCCAGAGTTTCCCCCCTTCACATGAGGTAGGATTCCTGGAGGATTCTGGAGTCGGATACTTCTGTCCGGCAGGTCAGTTGAGCTCTAGTAAAGCTCCAGTGTTTCGGACTATAATAAAATAAGTTTGTCATGAAGGCAAGAATGCTCTAGCATATTCTAAGATGGCTACTTTCCCATTCCCCAGCTGCAAAGTCCAAGGAGTCACTCTGCCAGTTTCCGACCTTGGTTTTACTTTGCAATCAATCATCTGGATAGCTTTAGAAATGCTGATTCCTGATCCTGCCTACAGAGAGTCTTATTTAATAGGTCAGCTGTGTGGGCTTATTATCAGACTATTTAAAGTTCTTCAGGTGATTCTAATCAGTCCAGGTCTATGACTTTAATTATATCTGCATAATTATCAACTACTTTTATTTAGTAAAAGACACAAACTCTTCACTTTTCTGAATTTTAAACATTTTTTGAGACTTGACTCCTTGACTCCTTTGGCACTGCATTTGGCATCCAGCATTGGCGTTATCCAACTTGCATGAATATATCTGATCTCCCCAGCAAGAATGTGCAGTCTTTTATACTTTTTTAATTTTATTTTTAATTGGAAAGCAATAATTATATATAGTTATGGGACAAAATATGATATTATGCTACATGTATACATTAAAGAATGATCAAATCAGGCTAATTAACATACCCTTTACCTCTCGTGTTTATCCTTTCTTTGTAATGAGAACATTTTTTTGTTCTGTTTTGTTGTTATTATTTTTTACTTTTTGGTTTTTATTTCCTGGTTTTTAAATTTCTTTTGTTTTGTTTTGTGGTAAAACATTAAAAATCTACCCTTCCAGCAGATTCTGTATATTCTTTTTTTTTTTCTTAAAGACCATGACAGAAATTAGTTTGTCATATTCCTCACAATGCCTAGTATGATATTAAGGATGCCAATATATTTAATAATAAAAGAAAATATGAAATAAGAACATATATCACTTAAAAGAAAAAATATAATCAGGTTGTATTTTGCATGAATCTTCAGCCCTGAATGAAATGCTGATTTGGCAAATGTGGGTGTTTTTATTAGTTAAAGAAAATAAAAAGTATAATTATAAGATTTAAAAGTACGCAATTCAGAGCTGCTAATGAAAAAAGAAAAAGGTATGCAAAGAAATGATTACAAATAAAATTATGAGTTTTTTATGATAACGTAACTTATAATTAAATCAGTAATTTATTTATGATTGCTGTCATACATATTTTACATTTTCATGGGCTTTTCATTCTTCTGCAGCTATCTCTGTGACTTGTATATATCACAAAAAAAAATTTAATCTTGATATATACTTTTTAAAAAAAAAAAAGTAGACCACTTATGAAATTCAGTAGTTTTTAAAAAGGATATGTAAAATTTCACTGAAACCATAGAAGAAAATCTATACTTACTCCAAATTATATCCTCTTATCCCCATGAGTAAGAAGTCTGACAAAATTTTTGAAGTGTAAAAGAGGTTCTCATTTTTAACCTATGTGACCCAAAGTCTTAAATTACATATTAATTACAGACAGGAAAAAATTTAGATAATTTATATGCACATCTAGATTACCCCTAACCTTTTAATATAAATAAATATTGGCTGATATCTCTTTACTAAACAGTTACTGAACTTCTAAAATGTTCAACAAAGCATTGAACAGTTATGTCAGGGCATGCAATAAAAAAGTTATCACACATAATCCCAAACTTTAAAAGTATAATAACTAGGAGGAGAAATAATATAAAATATGTATTTTTGTACACTAAATGGTGATAAATGCCATGGGGAAGGTATTCTTAAATCATATAGTATTAAAAGTACTGAGAGATTGCTTGCAATTTATCATGTTAGGAAACTGAGTTTCAAGAAACTTGAGCTCAATTCTTGGTATAATTAAAACCTCACACAGTAGTCAGCCCTTATCTGTGGGAGACATATTCCAAGATCCCCAGTGGATGCCTGACACTACAACTAGTACAAATCCTATATCTACTATGTTTTTTACTACCCATACATGTGTATATCATTGCTTAATTTATAAATTAGGCACAGTAAGAAATAACCAAAAATGATAATAAATAATAAGCTATAATATTTATAACAATATACCATGATGGAATTTATTTTAAAATTTATGAATTATTTATCTCTGGGAGCCTATTTAATAGTTTTGTACTTAGTTGACTACAGATAACTGAAACTATAGAAAGTGAAATCACAGATAAAGGAGAACTAAGGTATGTTTTTGTGTAATTCTAAGGTATGTTTATGTGTAAACTTGACTGGGTTAAGGGATACCCAGATAGCTGTTAAAACATTATTTTTCGGTATGGCTATAAGGGTATTCTAGAAGTGATTAGCATTTGAATCAGTAAACTGAGTAAATATCTGCCCTCACTGTTGTGGGCAGGCATCCAATCCATTAAGGGCTCAGAATAGAGTGGAAAAGAGCAAATGTACTCTCTTTTTGTGTAGCTGCAGATAACATCCATCTTCTCCTGAGTATGTAGATCTTGTTCCATCAGGCTCCAGGATGTACATTGTCATGCATTCCATGTTTTCACCGAACCCCTCTGTCCTCAAGCATATGACCTTGGACCAAATTTACAATACTTGCTTATCTAGTCCTCTAGTTCAGAGACTGCATGTTGTGGAAATTCTTGGCTTACATAATCATGTGAAGCAATTTCCATAATAAATACCACCCTATCTATCACCCTACCTATTTACTGTTTCTCTAGAGAATCCTAACCCATTTTTGAAAAGAGTGTCTCCCTTCCTCATAGTCCCCATCTATAAATAGTGTACTAAATATGCTACTCTCTTTGGTATAAAGACATGACAACAAGTGCTTTATCAATTGTATAACTGTTAATGCTTGCTGCTGAAACAAATAAACCTCATATCACAGTGGTTTAACTCAAAGTATATTTTTCATGCATGTGAAATGGAGATGGAAGGCACTGATCAGTGGAAGGCTTTTCAGACATTCGACTATTCTTTGTTTGTGTGTCTATTGTTTTTAACATTCATCCCCTAAATTCCTGCTGAGAATTATCTCTATTACAAACAAAGAAAAAGAAACTAAAAGGATAAGTATGGGAGGTTCTTAGGAGTGAGGCCTGGGAAGTTCATCATGTGTTCATTAGGTAGAACTTGGTAACGTCAATACCAAATTGCAAGAGAGACTGGTCAAGAACAAGACGCCCACTCTGTTGCCGTTACCATTCATGGGATGAGGCCCATATGATCATGGATTGCTAAGAATCCATATTTTTCTTGATAACATGTGCTTTTTTATAGAATGCAAATTTTGATTTTTGAAATATCTATTGCTCTTCTCAGATCCCAAACTATTCTAGGAAATAGCACTATCTATAGTGAGCATGCTGCCTTTACTTACTGCAAATATAACCATGATTGTGGATCCTAAATTTTAATATTTATTATAGATGTTCTACTATATGCCATTATTCATTGACATCAGCATCTTCATCAGGCAGCATCTCAAACATTTTGTGAGTGCCTATGTGCTGACTTAACTATTTGGGGACAGATATTTAAAAAATTCTAACAACTATCCATGAGCCTCATCAGGTAGCTACCATCTGGGCCATTGAGTCTGATTTGCTACTCTTTAAATCCAAACACATTTTCAGTTCCTATCCTGGAAGCCTACTCTACTGGATGCTAAACAAAGTGAATTGGTAATAGTTTCCACCAGTGGGGACTTCCCTTCCAAAATTTTAACATAATATTTCCTGAGTTCTACACCAAGGGCTTGCAGAAAAAAAAAATGTATTGAAAACTGTTTGCCAAATTTGGTCAAAATGCAAAGTCTTTGAAGGTTTTTCTGTAAGAATGTTATCAGTTAGTTTGCAGTTATTATTTAAGCCATTAGCAGTTTAACATGAGAATGTTAATAAATACCTTTGTTTTAAGTGTATTATCCTTTGTTATATATGTGAAATATTAGAATTTGGAAGTATTTCATTAGGTAGATTTAAATTGTTTCTGCATATTAAATGATAGGACAGCATTGAGAGCATATGTGTCTTAATCCAATCAGCTGTGGCCCATATAAATGGTGGAGAGATCAAAGTGACTCAAATGTCTATGTCTTTGTAGAACATAATAACCACAGCTGATCTGTTGGATCAAAAGAATATTTTCACCTCAGTTCTGCATTTCTTCTTATAGAAATAGCCTTGGTTATGATTAGAGGCTTAGCATCATCTAGTTATTAACCCGAATTTTTTAAAAATTGAAGTTAGGACTCAAAAGTTCAATGTACTAAAAATATGCAAAAAAGAAATCACATTATACAGCAAGCATAATAAATTTAAATTTTATAATAATCGACTCCATTGTTTTCTCACTGAAGATATGCTAGCAGTAACATGTTGATGCATATCTTGGAATTTTAAGTTTTACTTATTATCATTCATTGAGTGTAATCTGCCAGGTCACAAACTAACTGTTCTCAGAATCACCAAGCTAATGTGGGTTTATATAAATTGTTCTCTAGTCACGTTCAAACTCTACCTGAAAGATGTCAATTTGTCTAAATGAAAAAACTGTCTGAGAAAGCACCGTCCATAGGAATATGGTAAATTACAACTATGATTCGTAGTAACCAACAAAACAGTTTCAAATACGAATTTTGTCCAGTTAGCCAAAATCTCAGCCATAGAAGCTGGGAGTGTATTCTTAACTCAGACACATAGATAGCATCAGTTACTGGTTACCATCCAGTGTGACAATTTAATATTCTTGCTACATACAGCTCTTAACTGCTTCAACTTCTCATTCTCTCCAGCTTGTTGTCAGCTGAAATGTTCACATTCCAACCTCCAAGTCTGATAAAAATACTACATGTTAGGGGCTTAGGCCTGATTTTTGTAGCATGGCAATGTGGCAGATAAATCCCTTCAAGTTACCCTATTCACAGGCTACATGGAGTTAAATTTTTAAAAAGCTTAATTTAAACATAATTGCACATATTTAAATTATACAATTTGATACATTATGACATGTATTAGGAACCCATTACTTCAATCAAAAAGATGAGTCTAGGGTAAGGATGTAGTGGAGCACTTGCCTAGTAGACTCCAGGTCCTGGGTTCAATCCCCAGTACTACAAAAAGTAAAGAAAGAAAATGAATCTGTCCATCATTGCCCACGTTTCCTCATGCCCCTTACTAATTTCTTCATACTCTCCCTGCTCCCTTCTAAAGCAATTTCTAATCTGTTGTCAGTCACTGTCACACTGAATTATTTCTTAAAATTATGAAAAAAAAGTGTCCCCTTAACAACTTCTGGACTGAGGATGTTGCTCAGTATCAGAGCACTCACGTGGCAAGCACTGGGCCCTGAGTTCAATCCCCAGCACTGCAAAAAACAATCAATCAAACAACAACAAAAAAAAAAACTCAAAGCATATCATCCACAAGATTTTTTTAAAGAGAGAGAGAATTTTTTAATATTTATTTTTTAGTTTTTGTTGGACACAACATCTTTATTTTTTTATTTTTATGTGGTGCTGAGGATCGAACCCAGTGCCCCGTGCATGCCAGGCAAGCGCGTTACTGCTTGAGCCACCTCCCCAGCCTAACAAGATTTTTTAAGATTCAATAAAAACCTAAGAAATATTGTGATGTTCCTAAGTAATATTCCAGATTTCACCAAAATCAAATACTCACAAGAAAGCCTAATAAATACAAAATACTAAAAGCTGAAATTTAAACAGAGATTTTCTCTTTGACAAAAAGCTGTGTGTGTCTCTTGAAGAACTGTCTCAGTGGAAGGAAAAGCCCAACCCATCCCTGGGAGGGTCCACAGAGCTCGCTCAGCCATTTCTGCCCCTTCCGTAGGTCTCTTTCTCCACAGTGATGAGTGTTGATATTACTTTTAAACTTCCAGGAAAGACTATTCCCAGCTAACTAACCCACTGGTTAATAACTTGGTTTTATATATAACACTAAAAATCCATCAGTCTCCTCTTACCTAAGACATTACAGTCCTCCAGTATTCTTCATAAAACATTTTCCATTATAAAAACAATATATACTCATTATAAGAAATTTGAAACAGAGAGTAAAAGAAAAAGGGAGAAATTACTCATGCACTCCTGACCTAGAAATAACATTCTTAATACTTAGGTATATTGTCTTTCAGCCTTTTCCTTTGCTTGCATTTTTTCTTTTAGATTCCAGCATGAATTCCACACTACATGACTCTGTCTTTGAAGGAAATAAAATTATGTATGGTGACTTATTCTTTACAGGTTGTAAATATAAAAGTTGGATTTTAATTTTTCATGTTTATAAACATGAAAAATGTTAATAAACATCTTATTCTCTTATTCTCTACAATTAAAAAAAAACATACTCATTGGGACTCAACTGTTATGTACCTTTCTAAAAAGAAACAATAAAAATATATACTCATTGTGAAAGAGGCAGCTATTGTACACATTTCCTCAGAAACTTCAAAAATATTGAATAGGTCTATTCTGAATACATCTGTGGCAATCATTAGTGCTGTTCCCCAAATATTTCTGGCTCTTTTGGAGCAAATGGTTGGATTGTACTCTCTGGACCCCCTGTCATGAAGTAGCAGGCATGTGACTGGATAAGTTGTAAACAGAAATGATGTATATCCTTGCTAAGCCAAGCCTTCTAGAGTCTCTTTTCTCCATCATTGGAACTGGATACACATCTGACATTGTGCTCTGCCAGCCTGAGTCCAAAAAATGAAGACAAGTGAGGACAAGTCCACAACAAATGCACAACAGGGATGAGAAGCAAAGTTTTATTTTTTGCAATTCATAAAGGACTGTGGGGTGGTTACAGCAGCATATCCAGCTATCCTCATTTATTTCACATCTGTCTTTCTAGCTTCTATTTCACCAATTACTAGTTTTTTCAAGTTTGACCCTTTTACTTTTTTCATCAATAAGTAATCCTCTGAATGCAGCAACAAAGCATACAGAATAAAAGAGAGTCATTTCTGATGGTTTTAAGCTTAGTGATAAAAAGAGTAAAAAGTTGGAGTCAAGAGGGCATACAAATAATTGCCATGGAGTCCCTATATTTAGAAGAAACATTGGTGCTTTATCCATGAGGGGTTAGAATAATGGGTAAAAAAGAAGTTACATATGATCTTGAGATCAGTGCATATGATAATTTTTCTACCTGGACATGAATGAGAATGTTCTAAAGTTAGCATGTCAACAACCTCATTCTGGAAGCCTAAACTTATGTAATTCCATGGAGTAAATTTCAGTAAAGTAAGGTCAGTCAGTAAAAGTCATCCACTTGCCAGATGGCCCTCCTTCAAATGGTCTGGCTGTGGAGCACACAACAACACCATGAGCCTTAAGCTCTTCCAAAAGTCTGAACAGCAGGCTGTTAACAATCGAAAAGTGGTCCCCAGGAGAAAAACAAAAGAGGATCGACATGGGTCCTAGTTTGGGCTAGGGACATCCCCTCTCTTCTTCCACTACCAATCAGTCCTGGGTTGTCCACTTATCAGAGGGAGGACTAAGAACATTCAAGGAAAGCAATCCAACTCACAACAGTGATTAAAAAAAAAAAGGTCCATGCCCTCCAAAAGATAATCATACAGCAGGAGAAACCCACTTGAAATTTTTATAAAATAAGTGTACTTTTAGAGACAGAGTTAAACTGCTTTGTCACACAAAGTCAAAATCTACAACCTTGACAGAGTTCTGATATAAGCACATTGGCTATAGCATTTCCATGTCCTCTGATAGATAACTTGTATTGTTTTTTTTTTTCTTCAAGGTTTATCTTAAGGACACATCACAATTGGAAGGAGAAGGAAGCAGCAATTATTCTTTTACCAATGCCTATTTCAATAGCATGGGATAAATCAATTATTCTAAGATTTTATTGTGCATAAGAATATTCCCAGACTATTTTGTAGGAGTGCCAGGCAACTCTATTTTTGAGACACACTTCGGGTGCTTTCCATGGGCCAAAGACAGAGAAACAGAACTAGGGACAGACTCAACAATTCCAACTCTTTTAATATAAAGAATTTTCTTAGGGCTGAGGATGTGGTTAAGCAGTAGAGCACTCACCTAGCATGCGTGAAGCACTGGATTCGATCCTCAGCACCACATAAAAATAAATAAATAAAATAAGGCATTGTGTTCACCTACAACTAAAAATAAATAAATAAATAAATAAATAAAAAGAATCTGCTTCACAAGGCAGAGAAATAATGTTGAATTCTAGAGCTGTTGAATTTAGACACTTAATGGTTGTTTTGGTTTATGTTATTAGCTACTCTGTGACTGGAAGACAAGGATTTAGAGCCAGGATCCATTTTTAGTAGTATAATGGATGACCTCTGTAGAGATTGTTCTAAAGGCTTTACATGTATCTCATTTACATATAATCTTTAATATTTACAATAACTCTAAGAGGTTGGTGCCATTATAATCACCATTATTACATCAATGAACAGAAAAACAGAGAGTATAAGTAATTTATCCAAGGTTACAAAACTAGTAGGTGGAGATCTGAGATTCCAAACCAGGCATTTCTACTCTAGAATCTATGCTCTTACCACTGTCCTGTACAATTCCTAAGAACATAAGCAGAGGTGCCAGCAACAAGCAATACAAACTGGCATTGACTCTCTGCATATGGTAGGGAGCATCCTTATAAACATCAAGGTACAGAAGTCATAATACAGCCATACAGTTTAGACATCTAGCCACATTGAAACCGTACTTCCCCATCTGGTTACATAATAAAATAACTTGGGGTGCTTTTAAGATATTCCAGTATCCAGCTCCACCAAAGACAAATGAAATCAGAATATCTACATGGGAATCCTGAAATAACTGCTTTTTAAAAGGTCACCAACTGGGTGCAGCAGCTCAGGAGGCTGAGTCCAAAGCCAGCCTCATTAAAAGCATGGCACTAAGCAACTCAGTGGAACCCTGTTTCTAAATAAAATATGTGGCTCAGTGGTTGAGTGGCCCTGAATTCAATCCTGGGGACCCCCTAAAAAAGTTCACCAGGTAATGTTACCATGACACAATTCATTGGAGAGTTAAAAGTACACATTACTTTTATTTACTTAATTAATTCTTATTTTAAAATATGCATTTAATTTTGCAAATAACTTCCTTTTTCTTTCCTTTAGTTTGAAGATACGTTTACTAAACATTCTACATGTAGTTTCTGGAGGGTGCAGAGTGGACTGAATTTAAATACTTAATTATCAAATATACATGATTTGACTTTACTTAGTCTTATGTGTCTCTAGATTTAGAGATAATTTGACATCAGTTAGATTGATAATTCATTATCATGAGAGCTATAAGGGAATTCTGAAGCCATTCTTTCCTAATTTACTAATTCTGGATAACTCCCCTTTACTCAGAGGTAAACTATGATTATTTTAGAGTGCACTTATGCATGCTGGATGAAATGTCAGATTTCTCCACATTCCTTTCTTGGATCCCATCCATCTGAGTAGCTGGGGTCCTTCATCTATATCTGACACTTTTAAAGCTTTGTATGAAACATCTGTTTTCCATTTTTAAAATGTCGACTTGTCCATCTTGAATGGGCATTGGGTAAAGGAGACAAATCCTGCTTTGTCTAAAAAGCCCATCGTGATTGTTATGCCAAAACCATATTTGCTCCATTAATCAGATTCCCTCACAACTCGCCAGAAAAAGCAGTGGGCAATGGTAATCCTACGTGCAACTTCTATGTTAACCACTCCAGAGAGCATTGTGCAGTGGGCAATAAAATGTGCTTTCTCTCCAAAGTGGTATTTTCCTGCTACACCTTGTTCTTTGCTCTACTAAAGTTAAGTATTACCATCACAAAGAGATCCAGGGAGATTTCAAAATAATGAGTGTTAATCTTTTACCCCTCCCATGCTCCTTTCCGGGCAGCTCTTTGTACTTGGTTCACCTGATAACCCTCAGGATTTCCTATCAGAAGGCCAGGCTCAGGGGTACAGCCTAGGATTCTTTTATAACTAAAGGTATCTCCACAGGCTATTTTGGGAAAGTAGACACTGAGCCCTACTATACAAAGACCCCCTTTACCTCCTTCTATTCAGCCCCAAGGATATAGAGCCTTGGAATTTTCCAGGAAGCAATAGAGATAAATTAGAGTAGGACTTCACTATGTCAGAATGTTCTCCATCCTGGTAAAAAAAAAAAAAAAAAAAATCTTGCTTTAACAAGGCCAATCCTAGCACAAGCCCAGAACTCTAGCCTTTCAGTGATGAAGATGACCAGGATTTGAGGATGGCATGCTTCTCACAGAAATTGGAATAAAATACCCAAGCAAACTAGGAGGAGTGGCCCTGGGCTGCTTCTGAGGTCTCACATTTCTTCAAGGGTTCTGGCTACATTTCATGATGCTGTGGGTCTTGGTCATTCCTCAATGTCCCCAGTTCCCTGAAACTAAGATTTATGAATGACCAACACTCTCTGCCAAGTCACATGCGTAAGCCGGCCTCCAGTTAACAGTGGCTCCAGCACTTCCACCATGCTTCCCCCGCGGCTCTGCCCCTCTGGTTGGCTGTCAGCATGATCTCGTTACAGCTGAGCCAGTGACCCAGGCCCGCCTGTGGCAGCTCATTCAGTTGGTACGCTGCTACCGTTTCCTTACCCAAGACATCTGCTTCAGCACTGCTTCAGATAATACTTCATTATGTCCTGGAAATGTTTCTTACCACTTTGTGTGCCATTGTGTGTCGTTCTCTTTGAAGTTAATGTGAGTCTTATGTGATGATATGATATACATCAGAGCATACCTAAAAATTATGACCCACTGAATAAAAAAAATTAGAAAGATCCCCCTTTTCATTTGTTTAATTCAAAACAAAAGAACTCCAGTTTCCTTTTATGCAAGCAGTTTGCTTGCAGACTGAGGACAGAAAGAAGAGAATATTTTTACTTATGGCAGATAAGACTTTCAAGGAGGATCCAAAATACCCATGCAGTTGAGTAAGTGATGGGCTTATTCAGTGTTTATAGCTCTTCAAAGTCCCTATTAAAACTCTTGGAATACTTTTCTAAAAATTACTTAAAATACCTGTTTCACATTCTACATAATGACTTGGGGTGGATATCTACTGGGACTCTCTTAGACTTTAAACCATCAAATTATAAGGGGTTGTGTGAATGGTTCTGATATCCACAAATATTTGATGTTAAGCAAAATATTAGACTTAATAATAGTTAATGTTCAGAGTGTACTTGCAAATTATTAGACTTAATAATAGTTAATGTTCAGAGTCTACTTGCAAAATATTAGACTTAATAATAGTTAATGTTCAGAGTGTATTTTGTAGGATGTAGTACTCTAAACTCATGGCATAGATTTTCTCATTGATTCATACAAAACCCAAACTATATGTTAATGTGTCATATTTTCTTCATTTTGCAGATGTGGAAAATGAGGAATTGACAGAATCAGTAATTTACCTGCCAAAAAAGTCATAGGGTCAGTGGTAGAATCAAATTCCAGTCCAGGCAGGCTGCACACAGGCACACTCTGTTAACCACATGCCTTAGAAATGACATTTAGACATGTCTGGGAAACAGAAGATCTGCTTTTGGGTCAGGTGGGACTTCGGTTTCTTTGTGTGGCAGTGATATTTTCCTATCCTTTTGGTTCCATCTCCATTTACGTCTATTCTATCAGCTTTGTCTGTGTGTTTGGAGAGATTGACCTGTTTTATCCACGTCACAAACCTACTATGCATAGGAGACATGGGAAAATGAGGAAATATCCACACTACCTTTGCCTCTCTACTAGCCAGTTTTTAAATTTTTATTTAATTAATTTAAAATATAGTACATAGCTATTGCATTCTGAGTTCACATGAAAACATCTTCTACTTGCCAGAGGATATCTGCCATGAAGGAGCTACAAATCTATGATTGCTAAAATGCCTTTGTCTACAAAATTAAGAATAATAACAACGTAGCTGTACTTAGCCATTTGACCTCATACAGCTAATTTAAACAAGATTGATATGTTGACAGCAGCTCTGAAATTCTTGAAATTCACTATGGAAAGCAAGTATTACTTTTTCAAAATGGGAAAAAAGTATTATCAGAGCTTAGGATGTAGCTCAGTGGCAGAGTACTTGCTTAACATGCACAAAGCCCTAGAAAAATAAAAAAATAATAATATGCTGAAGAGAATTTATTTAGATCCATTGTAAGTTTAGTCAAATAATGTTTTTGTGGCTTCCTTATCAGACTAATATTTCAGTAATTATATTTGGAATATTACTTCAACAGGAATTTTTCTGCTGCTTTCCCTTCTCCATAATTTCCTTATTGACCACAGAGTAGGAGCCTAGTTGACTGGATATTTTCTATTTCTGGAAAAACACATGTAGAAGAAAAAAATCCTTTCAAGTCATTTTATCCCCCAAACTGGTTCTGCTGTAGCTATAATATATATAATACAATAATTCTCCATTAGAAGATGACATCTACTTTGAAAGGTTAGCTAAGTGTTTCTTTCATTGAATTATTGGTTCTTATTTTCCCAGTGGTGAGAAAAGGGGAAAAGCAAGGGGGGAAATGAAGGTAGAATTCAACTTGAGACTGACCAAAAAAACAATAAAGATATCAGAAAATGTCAAGACAGCTTTTAGATTTCCAATTCCAAACCAGTACCCCCATCAATTACTAAACCTTAGTCATAAACCATTCATGATATCCCCCATCTGTAATTCTGAGAAAGTATAAACAAGATGGCAAAGATGATACATGTCAAAAATGACTTTGAACCAACTACCATACGTAGTAGATGCTCACTGTGGATATGAACTGAGACCTTAACAAATCTCCTAACTCGTGACTACCACCACGTCCTACTTTCCCCATAAAATACTCTGACCGATATGATTTATGGAGAAATTTGAGTCATGTCTTTGATCTAATTTGGAATTTTCATAGTGAAACCTTGAGAAAACCAGGTGGAATGTGATGGACATCATTATCCAAAGTATATGAATGAAGACACGAATTGGATGTCAACATACTTTATATACAACCAGATATATGAAAAATTGTGGTATATGTGTGTAATAAGAATTGTAATGCAAAAAAAGAACATGTATAAAGACATGAATTGGCATGAACATACTTTATATACAAGATATGAAAAGTTGTGCTCTATATGTATAATAAGAATGGTAATGCATTCTGCTGTTGTTTATTTAAAACAATAAAATCAATTAAAAAATGAAAGCTTGAGAAAACCCCATATCAAAGTAGATAGAAAGTAAAGGAAATCTCAGGGGATGGGCTGGAGAGTTGGGAAGGGAGATAAACCAGAACATTCTGAGATTTGAGATAAGAGAGGCTTACCTCCTGGAATACAGGAGTGGAAGTGAGTGAACAGAACTCAGAGGTAGTGAAGAGCCCCCAGGGAACACAGAGAGACCATGAAGTTTCACCAGAAGAGACAGTGAGTTAAACAGGTCCCACTAGGGCTGACACTAGCACCAGGGACCCAGCTTGAGGAGCACTACAAGATAATGCAGTAACCAGAAGATGTCCATTCCCAGTACAGATACACCTCTGAAGCTTCCTCTTGTCACTCAGGAGAAGCAAAGGGAGCAGGAGATGGGGAAGGCATAACAAAGTAAATCTATAAAAGTCAGGATGTTTAGATTAAAATAGACCTCATCGACTTGGTGGTCCCTGCATAAAGTGGCAATTACCAAACTACTCTTTCATAGTCAAGATTGAGATTCTTTTCAGGTTTTGATCCTATTGAAAGCAATCTTGTTCACTAAGTGACCCCAGGATTCAAAAGAAGTTTTCTACTCCTCCAGCACTTTGTTTTAAATGTATCATCTTCCACTCCACCCTGTTCGTGAAGTTTGTTGCGACTAGTTTGGAAGAGCCCCAGATCGAGCTGACTGAACGAGGGCTCTGACTTACTCCTCTAATCTAGTTCCCCTGACTTGTCCTCTCAGCGCTTCATATCCAGAAAGCTCAGCAACTAGTCCAAGCTTTTTGGCCTTCTTGGACCCCGTCAAAAGTATTCTTGTATCTGTATCTTCCTTTAGCCCATTTCTTCAAATCCAAAGACAGAAATGCCATTGTCAGTCTCACCGTGTGTGGCTCCATTTCTTTGGGTGTTTTTCACAGTCACTAGGCCATGCTCACGTTATTCCTTTCCTAAAGTCATGTTGTAATCACACCAACACAGATCATGATGCACATGAGCAGGTGCAATATGAGCCCTTGATATGATTCTCAATACCCACCGTCCTCATCTTGTGATACTGTCTTCAATAGTCTATGGTCTCCTACTAACTGAAGCTCTGGATGGCCAGGAAGGGATCTTCATTTATCTGAAACTCAGAGCAGTGGCTGTACCTAGGAGCTGGGTGCAGTGGAGAAAAATCAGATTAAGAAGATTTTTGACTGCTTATACTTGGAGGATTTGTTGGTTTATTTATTTGTTTCATCGGGTTTGTTTTGCTTTTTCTTGCTGCCTAGTTGCAATGGGGATTCAGAAACATGCTCAATTTAGTTTTAAAAAACTTAAAACAATACTGTGTTTCTAGGCATCTGTTTTGGGATTATGCTACAAACTCACAAAAAAATTCAATCATTGCTTGCTTTGCTGTATATTAGCTTTTTGACCTCGCATTTCTATAGCCCAGCTTCCTCATCCTCAAATAAAGATACTGCTTTCTTCACAGCATGTTGTATTAAATTAATGTAAATGCTCAATGCTGCCTGAACACATAAGAAACACTTAACAAAAGCTATTTTCTTTTTTTTTTTTTTTAATTTCTTTGTGGTGCTGGGGATCAAGCCCAGGACATCGTGCATGCTATGTACATGTTTTTACCACTGAGTTACATTCCCATCCCAATGGCAATTTTAGTTTACTCAAAAAGATCATTCCCTCATGTGAGAGTTAATTACCATGTGATCTGATGATCTGAGTGCTGATTTTGAAGACATGCACTTTGGATACATTGAAGACATGCCTTTGGATACCTAATACAGGATCAGTGAACTCATCAGAGAAAGTGTCTTTTAAACTGAAGGTAGAAAATATGGAAGAATCAGTCAGAAAAAGGGATAAATAACATCCCTAGAAAGAAGAAACAAAGCAAGAAATAAGAAGATGTACAGGTAGCATTAGGGAAATTGCCCAGATTGTTCCTTTTGGCTTGCATGCTGCTGCATTTGGGGAAAGGGTCAATGATCTGCAAAGTGGCTAAGGAAGACTCAGGGGAGATTCCTTATGAGGGTAGACCAGGAATTATGAGAACCTGAACTAAAGTAGCATTCCACAAGATAGGAAGAATTGGACTGTGAAGGGGTCTGGGAGGATGAGCATACATCTGAGAGATAGTAGAGAAATAATACTGATAGCATTAGGTAATCCTTTAGTCATGTGGAAATAGAAAATAAGAAAAAAAAATAACATACAGAAGGGTCAAAGATGGCTTTCTGGCTTGGTAAAATAACTAGTTAAATTACTAGATTGCCCATTAAGACTTCAGAACAAGGAACACATGAAAAAGAACAAGTGTGAGCGCAGATGTAATTAATTTGTAGGTAAGGTGGAGGTGGGGGAAATTATGTTGAAAAAATATAAATTAAGTATCCTATAATTACTTCTAAAAATGATTTTGGAATTTAGGAGGAAGGTCTAGTTTAGTGGTCAGCCTTTGGGGGCCATCAACCCTCATCTCACTCATAGATGAGATTGCAGAGGAAACAAGAACTTGGTAGAGGGGGGACTGACAACCAAACACTTGCAAACCTTGATGGTCAGTGTGAGCAGGACAGAGGATCCTGTCTGTGAAGGAGACTATGAAAGAGAGAAGCCAGAAAGTTCCATTAGGAATCCATACTGGAACAAGTTTGGGAAAGGAGAGTGCATTTATTTAATGGGCTACCTGCCTCAGGAAGTTCCAAGGTACCCAGTCCAAGACGACTAGAGAATAAGAAACAAAGGGATGAAGTTTGGGTTTCAGGCTTTCTGTTCTTTCTCAAACCTTTGCTAGTATGACCTTTCACAGCCTTCTTCTTTTCCCTCTGTCTCCCATATTTGGCCATTATAGCTGACTTTGCTGCCAGCTCTCAATATCAGGTCCACCCACCACTTTTGGTTTCATTCTGCTGAATTCATTGCTGCTACTACATTCTATTGCTCTTCCTCTCTCTCTCCTCTCTCTAGTTCCCATACAATCTATTCACCTCACCCATCTTCTGCTACCCTTCTTATTTTTCAAGTGTATTCTACCTGGACTTCTTATTCCTTTACAACTTTACTTCTCTTATTCCATATTCCTTCTCTTATTCCTTTACAACATTCTTTTTTCAAGATTTTTAACATTCATTTGCATTTAAAAAGTTACCCTGTTGGTGCATATCATACCTTCGGATATTTAAGACTACATAACACTCTTAACTCTAGTGGTACCACATGACCCCCTTCCTTTCTGGATAAGCTCACTTGCTGTAGCCCCAGGCTCCTTGCACATAACTTCCTGTTTCCTGTAACACTCTTCACCTTCGATTAACCTGCCTCTTACTTGACCTTTTTCCTCTCAGGTCGAATGCCACATCCTCCTTTGAGATCCCAACCCTGACCCCTAAAGTGGAGAAGCATTTCTTAGGTGTGTTCTCACCATATGCTTGTGCACATCCTATTGTATAAATTAGCACACTGAATGCTCATGATCTCTAAAGCTATTTTACCTGTGAAACTAGGAGTTCTACTACAATCCTATGTTGTTTATTCATATGTATGTAGCCTATAAAAGGAGTCTAGGGGAAATAACTATATAATCATATGGAAGATGATTACAATGCAGAATATGAAACTAAACTAAATGTACACAATTATTATAATTATATAAAATATATATTTTAAAAAAACAGAAGACATGCAAACAATGCTAAGATGTTTTAAGAGTAATTTAAGAGTTTGAGAGCAGGATTTTGGGAAGCATTTAGCTTTTATTTTTCTTAATTTTCCAAATTTTCAATTATTTCTTTATTTTTATCAGAAATACACAATAAATTTAACAATACATGACCATATTTCCAGTTGTCAATTGAGCACAATAACACTAACATAGTTAAATATCACTTTTTGGAATACTTTCTATTAAAATATTTCCAGGCATAAATTATTCTAATTCTAACATAACTCTGAATCTGGAAGACATAGGAAACTGGGATGATCAAAACATGAATTTTAAAATTTGCTTACACGGGTCCTATTTTGGCAGATTTCTTAAATTTTTAGTAATTTTTCTTTATGAGCCATCTCTTTCTCCTCATTTCTCAAATACCCTTGTCTAATCTAAGGTATCTGCTGTTTTAAGTTGCATGCTTATTTAAAGTTGTTTGTAATGCAAAAGTTTATATTTGACCTATGAAATAAACCACTAACTTTTTTGCATATAAAACAAGCTATTAATTTTGACTTAAAAAAAAAAAACACTTAATTTTCAAGACCTACTAACAGCACCTTTATCCAGTCTCCTGATCTTACCCTGTCTCTGACCCACCCATTTCTACTCCCTGGACTCAGGGACTTCTTGAGGACATTTTTAAAAATCAATATTTATCTTTAATTTTACTTAATTTTATTAATCTAATGGGCAAAAAGTTAGTATCATTTTATGTGATTTCTATAATTACTAAATCACAGTAAAAATATTAAACAATATAGAAACATGAAAGAAAAGTTAAATTCATCTTCCACCTTGCCTAATCTGTCCTACTCTGAAGAAATAATTGCTATTAATAGCATGGTTCATAACCTTGCAGATTTTGTATGTTTGTATTATAGTCTCCTGTCATATATTCTCAAGTATATGAGCATTTACAAAAGTGCATACACATATGACTATATATGCACAAATATAGATGTGTGAACATTCACATATCTACATATATAAATATCTGTAAGTGTGTGTACACATACATATGTATATAGGAGAAAGAGAAGAGGAAACGAGTAACTTATGGAATTTTGTTACAATTAACGCATACTGGGTCACAAAGGGTTAGGGTTAGGGTTAGGGTTAGGGTTGGGTTAGGGTTAGGCATATAAGGTTTGGCATCTTAGTAGGGTTTTTATGATGTAATAATTTATTTCAGAGGTTTGCCAACTCAGAAAATATAAATTTAGCTGTTTTGCCATTGTTTTTTGTTTGCTTTTGTTGCTGTTATTTTTTATTTTGATTATACCAGCATTTCTTTATTCCTTCCTCTTAGGTTTGAGCTTTAAACTCAACAATAAAGTAAATGCAATTACTATCTTTTCACTCAAATTTTTGTGGGCATATGCAAATAGATATGTGGGGAAAACTCTTGTGAATAGAATTGATGAATCAATTGACATGTTCATTTTAAATATTTCAATTTATTTGTAAAACATTTATATTACTAATCATTTTGATTTCCCAATCTAATTGTTTTTGAGAGAATCTTTGTTTTCTTTTCAGGACTATATTCACTAGTAGAGTTGAGTGTTTTTCAAATATGAAGTTAAAGATTGTGATTTTTTATTTTCTTCCTTTGCTTTTTCTCAGTTTTTTTGGATTTCTGTATTTCTCATGCTAATCTTTAGAAATTCTTTTATACAGTATTATTAATCCTAACCAAAATTCATGATTGATTCATCATAAGTTTCACATCTAGTTTTGTTGTTGCAGTGTGCATGTATTTCTGTTTTTACATATACAAGTTCTGTCACCATTCACTTTTATGGCATTATGACTTGGTGCTTTATTCCAGTTTCTACCATACTGCAAACTAAATGAGATGGTACTCTATTGATTTTTCTAATGTTCCAAACATTGGTTTTTATACTGAGATCTTTACTCAATGAATTGATTCAAATCTTATTTTTCTTTTTACTTTTTTAATATAATATGTTGTTATGGTTTTGATATCTTCTGTTGCAAAAGATTTATTTGCAAATGTTTTCCATTTCTAATATTCAGATTAGACAAATTTCATTTCTTTGTATATAAATATAAAACAAATATTTGTTTGATGTACAAATAACTAACATATATAAATATATGCATACATATTTTTATGTATCACAAATCTGATTTCACAAATATGAAAGACATCTGTCATAAACATGCCTTTTTATATGACTGGAGAAAACTTAGCTTATTCCATAATGCCTTCTTTTATTTTCTAAGTATATTACTATATTGACGTTTACTTATTGTTATTATTACTATATAAATATTTTTGGAGTAAAAGCAAGGAGTAGTGATGATATTCCTGGTTTTTACAACCATGATTTATTCTAGAGTTAATAAACACAATCTCCTTTTGTCTTTTTACTTACAAAAGTTTTATATACCTATCTTTATTATATGTATGTTTTTCCAGGTGTTCCATCACAACTGTCAAACTTCTTGAAGTCAGATTTTTCTCCAGTTGCTCAAATTCTTTTACTTTAGTTCCTGAAGATTTTCCTACAGAGTTCATCTTCTTACATGGTCAAGACTCTTGGCTGTCTAGATGTCAGGCCCAGTTGTCGTTTTCTTTCATTATTTTACTACATGACTTTTCTACTTCCTACCTCTTTCTCTTTCTTAATTTCCTATCTTATTTTAATTAGCATGCTTCCATCAGAATACATTTCCCTAGAGAACAATCAACAATCATTCTCGGGAGAAGAAATAGGGGAATTATTATGACATACAGTGGTTTCTCCTTCTCTGTGGGGCATATGTTCAAAGACCCGTAGTTCCAAGACCCCAAGTGGATGCCTGCAATCATCAGCTGAACCCTATACATACTATGTTTTTTCTATTCATGCCTAAAGTTTACATTAAGAATGGTAAGAAAATGATAAAATAAAATAGAATAGTTATAAAAGTTCTTTAAAACTCATACGATTTTTTTCTGGAATTTTCCATTTGATAGTTTTGGACAGTTTCTGTGAAAGCGAAACCATAGCTAAGGGGAGACTACTGTATGCTGGCTTGGCATTGCATGCAGTTCCCAGGGTGTCCTGGGCTCCCTTTGGATGGGCCCTGAGCCATAGGGGACTTGCCCTGAGTTGATTGTTTACTAAACCTCTCCACAGGCTTTATGGCTGCCATTGTCACTGTATCTCTCAAACATTAAGGTTATACATTAGTCAGTGCCTCTGTGCTTTTATTTCTGTTCTTGAATCTGCCAGTTTTTTATGTCTTTTTTAAAATTCCTTCTTTCTCCTGATACATAATACATTTCCTTTTCTCTAATGTTTTGAAAGTTAAAGGTTTATTTTTATTCTGCAAGCAATTTCCTTTAGAGTACAAAACATACTTTTCTTTAGTATAATTGTTAAAAATAAAATAACATCTATGAACATTCTGAGAGGATGAAATTTAACATACTTTCTTTCCATACTACCTTTTTTCCTGCACATTTCTCAATATCATCTACAAAATCTAGAATTTTTTCCCTACTTATCATAATTATATTTTAAACCTTATATGTTATGCTTTCAACAATTATTTCTGCTTTTCAAACTATTTATAACCTAACTAACAATAACTTTTTAAAACTCTTTTGCTGATGTTACTGCTGCTTATATAGTCCTTTAATACCTACACACCACATTTAACTTTTTATCATATTGAAAAACTGTAGTATTTTCTTTGAATAACTTTTTCCAAATGGCTCATACCAGCAGTTTATATTATAAAAAATGTTTCTATTTTCTTTGCATGTAAGTAGCAAAAAAAGAAAAATATTTCCATACTTTGAATCTGCAAATGAATTTGTCTTGAGGAAATTTCTCTTATTATTTATTTAAATAGTGCTTATGTTCTATTTTTGCCTTTTTCTATTTTCTTTTTATTTCTTTTTGTTGTTCTTGAAATACTCTGTGGATTATGTTTTAGCTTTTTCAAAAAGTTATTTTCTGTTTTGAATTCCCCATTATATGTGTATTAGATTTCCTGAATCTGGTTTTCATCTCCCCTGCCGGATCACTCTTCTTCTTCTTTTTTTTTTTATTTGGTACTCAGGGGCAGTCCACCACTTCGATCACTTCACCACATCCTTATCTTGTACTTTACTTAGAGACAGGGTTCACTGAGTTGCTGAGCGCCTTGCTTTTGCTGAGGCTGGTTTCGAACTCTAGATCCTTCTGCCTCAGCCTTTGGAGCCACTGGGATTACAGGCCTGTACACTCAACTCACCCTGATACTCTTCAATTTTTCCCCCTTTCTGTACATGGAAGACTTCATTAGTTCACTTTCTATTTTTTTAATTCTAATTTCTGCAAGTATCCCAAATTCTTATTATTGTTTTTAATTCTATAAATACATGTTTTTGTTACTGTTTAACCTTTCCTGATCAGATAGAATTCTTTCACTGGATACCAGATTTAGTTTCAGAAATTTGATGTCTCCTTTTATACTTAGGTGTGTAATTTCTAACTTGTACATCTTTTGAAAAGTCTCACTTTTTTGCTCTGTCATTGTGAAATTTTTCTGCACTTTTTATTGTGGAAGTGAAGAAGGAGGCCTATGATACGGAATTCCCAATTAGTGTTTGCAGTCCCTTTGTAAGGAAGCTTGACACATTTCTGCCAGGGCAGCAATCCATTATGCAAGGGAGCCCTTGTAAATTTCCCTAGTCCCCTGAATATTATTCAGGTGAAATCCCCTCTGTTGTATCAGTTTCCAGCTGGTTGCAATTGTCTGTGTGGAGACTTCATGGATGGTCCAACTTCGTATCTGCTATTCTGGTGGTTCTCTATTCTGCCCTCACCACTATGAGTTAAAAGACAAACTGACCTTGCCAATATGTCCTCCATGCATACTCCATGCATACTTTGCTTTACAAAGTAACTGAAATTCCTAGGAGATGCTCACTGTCCTTGTCCATTTCTCCATGGCTATCTTATACCTAACTAAAATTACTCAAACTTTTGCCGTGTAGAACTTGTACTCATTCAACAATTATTTTTTCGAGCTCAGATACTGTAATTACTGAGCCTCATAAATCTTGAACTTCTTCAATTACATATCCTAATCAGGAGGGGTTAGACAATAAGCGCACGAAATGCCAATGTTTACAATGGCAAATTGTGAGAAATGTTAGATAGAAAAACAAAGCAAAGTCAAAGATAAAGAAAGAGGCAGGCAGAGCACCATTTTGAAATTTCATGCTGCATTAGATCCTTCTCCAAAAAAAAAAAAAAAAAAACATGTTTCTACCTAATTTCTAGTTTCTCTGGGAGTCTGGGATAGAAGAAGAATGGCAGGGCACTGGGCAGTGTTGGATGTTTTCAGTCACATGGGCAGCATCCCTGTGAAGTCTTTGTCCATTTCTCTAAGGACCCTCTAATCTATAAGTCTGGTTTTGAAATATTTTATATTTCATTTAGTTTTTAGTACGTGTTCCTGATCTACATTTCTAGACATCTAGACATGACCACAACAATATATTGTGTGCACCAAAGACTTGTCATAGTCAAAGAGAAAACATCTTCCTATACAAACTCATTCCCCCTTCTGCATTCCATAGAGGTAGATGACATTGCAAGGCCCAGAATTTTTCAGATTTTAAACATTCTTCTTTAATTCCTCTTTAAATGTGGTTTCCAAAACCCAGTGTCTAAGCCCAATTCATTTGGATTATGAGAAATGTTTCATTACTCCCAGTATTTCTAATTCTGTTGCAGTGATCAATTTTCCCTGACTATAGCAGCAGCTGATGAGATTTTCTAATAACTGTTCTTTCTTCCCAATCCATTGTAAGTACTAAAGACAGCATTATCAGGATAAAAATACATATAACATATAATGACCTCATTATCTGGCTTCAGTGGCTCTCAACAAAGTATTTTGAAATCAAGAAGTTAAATATTTTTCTGTATTTAAGGTACATTTAATTGGACCTCTCTTTATTCTAGCCTCTTTGTGTCCTTAAAAACATGAACTGACTTTGAAAGTCAGTAAGACAGTCGAACAGCAGAGTTAAAAATTTCCAAAACACAGACTATAATTTTCAGCATTTAGAAATCTTTATGTTGTAAAAAATATATAATTGTTATTCTTTAGAATTGGTGTGTTCTCCTTCCTTGATGAGGACTATAATCATGTAGAGATTGGAGTTTATCCTTTGATTGGCTTTAAGTTAAAGGAGCCATATAAAGTTCAAAACTATTTTCTTAAAAGAAGAATGATTGCATTCATTTTATAGTTGAATAATTTCAAATGCTTTAAGTAACTTAGCTTGACCAAATGAAAGTGGGACAAAGACAGTACCTAATATGAATTTTTGCCCAAGAGAACAGTTTTTGATGAAATTATGACCAACTGAAATATGAAAGAGAAAAACTATAATCATCCCATCTTTTATTTATGGTATCACCTATATAGCTATAAATAATAAGGATATCCTAATCATTTTAACTACTATTGGAATGCAAATAGTTTTGCGGCAAAAAGCAGTAACTTTTTATAAAGTACAACATGCCTATACATCATTTGGACAGAAAGAAGAATAACCTTTAAACAGTGAAATTCCACAAGTGGCTAGATAGGTAAAATGATCATGATCAGAGAGGAACACAGGTCAAGCAAAGTACACTCGCACATTAAATTTACTTGTCTTTTACAGACAATTTGCAAAATGGGGACTATTGAACTACCAAGGTAATTACCTAAAATGTTGCCTTTGCTCTATTTTAAAGGTTATGTAATATTAAAGAACTTCCTGTGGTAAGAATTTTTTCATTTAAATTAACCATCTCATCCTAGAGTAGAAAATAAGTAATAAAATAAGAAAATTAAAATGGAACAAAGTTCCTTAGTGGGCCAATGTTTTATTGATCTATACTGCTGTTACTGCAAGAAAAATGGAACATTCTAGAAGGTCTACATGTAGGGTGGTGGTAGCACACAGTTAAAATTCTCCAAGGCACATTTTGCTTCCAATATAGTACCTTGTCCTTCCAAAGTTCTCAAGAGAGACTCATATTTTTTTTCTTTCATGAAGTTGTGCTAGGGGTATGTGAGAATGACTTATCTTACTGAAGACCCTGGCAACATTTTGAGAGTGTAAAACACAACCTTGGAAAGCTTCCTCTCAGCCTCTTTCTTTCTCTTCTCTTTATCACACAATCTGTTAATATACCTCAGCTGCCAAGCAGATGTGACAGAAAACTAACCAGAAGGGCATACCTGGGCAAGCACCTTGTGCCACCTTCCACAAAAGAGCACAAATTCCAAGATATTATGACAGTAACCCCTTGTGACCTGTGATTTAAGTACCATGCCTCTTAACTCAACAAGTGGTTTTGTTTCTCTCCCCCATACAAAAATGTAAACAGATATTATAGTTTTGGAGAAACTTCCCTGGCATTTCCTTTCTGCTTTTCAACTACAGCCCTGCCTCCATGTGCCAAAGGCAGGCTGGTTCCAACAAAGCAGTCTCCACAAATGCACAGGCAAAACTATCAACAATGCTATTGTCTTTAGAAAATGTGCAGAAAAAAAGAGATGACATTTGACATGCAAGGTAAGCCCAGCAAAGTATTCAGGAGATTATTCTTTCCTGCTATTATAATCCACTAACTTTTTGTTGTTAGTTCTTAATCCAGTATCATGTCTAGACTATTTCTTTCTTACCTCCAACAAAGCTTTGGGAAAAAGAAAATCACATCTTCACATGCTTCCATACCCTTCAGCTATGATTGCCGGCCAAATGTGCAAAGAGCACACTGTGTTCTCCTCTTGAGTTTGGACTTTTTGTCTTTCTAGGACATTGGTAATCTGCTACGAGTATAATAACAGACAAGAAACACAGGTACTTGAGGTTCTTTTTTGGAAGATTAATTCAGTCTTCTTTTGAAACAAGTACTAAGTAAACAGAAGAGGATATTGCTATAACTTCTGGAAAGTATTTGTGCAGTATAACTAATACATAAATGATGATATTATGGTTATATTAAAAAGAACATGTTTGAACATTTTGAATGTGTCTAAATACACTCTAAATAAAGAAAATATACTCTACCATACAAGTAATTTCTTTGATTCGAAGCTTTTATTAATAGAATAGTATTCAAAAATTCAAAAGGATCGTAAATGCAATGGTCTCTCTTTCTACTCCCCCCCCCCCCCCCCCCCCCCCCCCCCGCTCCCAAATCAATTTACAACAGCCCTCAGGACAAGAAAAGAGTCTTGTTGCCTTTTAAGTTTGGGCAGCATAGAATAAGAGACAGAGAAAGTTGATGCAGAATAATTTGCAATTTCCTGCAAAATGACTTCCATGAAGTTTAAAGTCATCCAGAACTGCAAAACTGATCCCACAGATCAAATAAATATGAGAACATTTCAATCTTTAACTAAACCGTGTTGGCTTTTCATTCCAATAAGGAGCCAAATGGATGTTTGCAAGCTAGAAGAATTTTAAATAATTTTTCACGGGAGCAACTTTTAAACAAATCTTCGACCATCCTTTCTTTAGTTTTTGAACTATAATAATTTAAGAGAAGGAACCAAAATTAAGAAACATTAAAGATAGATATTTATTAATCTGTAAAAAATATATTTGAATACTTGCTATGTTTCAAGAGACTACCTCAGTCCTAGGGAATGTAGCAAACTGGAGAGAGGATTAAAAGTCCCTTTAGTGATTTGTGAACAATGCAAAAAAGTAAGTTGCTAAATGTACTCATTTTGAGTATCATACAGACAGAATGTGGAAGTAAAGAGGTGGACTTTGGGCTGCATTTGAGTAAAAACAGGTAGAAGAGGAACCCAGGACCCTATAGGTAGGAAAGTCACAGGGGGTAGCTGAAGTTAGTATGAATTTGGTTTTGTACATGTGTGTTTGAGGTGGGTTAGTAGAGTAAAGATGGATGCTGAAGGCTGGGGTTGTGGCTCAGTGGTAGAATGCTCGCCTAGCACACATGAGGTACTGGGTTCAAACCTCAGTACAACATAAAAATGAAATAAAGATATTATGTCCCCCTACAACTAAAAAATAAATATTTTTTTAAAAAGTAAAGAAGGATGCTTAAGTTGTAGAAGAGGACAAGAGACCACTAAGTGGCTTTTGTGGGACACTAGCTGCCACACCCAGACTCCTGTGGCTCAACCCAGCAATTATTATGCTCTTCTTTTTCCATCAAGCACTAACTCTGCTTGTCAGTGTGTTTTAGAGTAGAAAATAAGGTTGCAAATAGTTCCACGATGGAAAGTCTTTAAAATCATTGGGTCCATATAGTGAATCATAGAAAAAGAACCGTCCATCACCTGCCCTCTGAGTCAAAATTGTGGATCCACCCACCAGCAAATTCATTCATTCAGTGGAAATAAAAACACAAATGGCATGCAGCTGTGTGCTCACATTCTCCTCCTCTTTCTCCCCATCCATTTAAAGGAGGAAAACAAACGTGAAGTTACCAAATGCAATGTGTTTAGAGCAAGGTGAGACAGATGTGAAATAGAATGGTGTGGTTTCTTTGTTCAAATTGGTTAGATAACAGTCATTGCAGGACTAAGAGGGGGATCTTGATCACAAAGTGCTTAAAAGTCCTGGAACTCATATAGGAATGCAATATTTCTGGGAATTTCTGTATGAGAAGCATAGGGAGCCACATGAGATTATTAGTTATCCTTTCAACAAATATTTGTTTAGCAACTATTATGTGGTAATCACTATTCTGGACTCTATCAGTCTTTCTGACCCATAAGAAAAACTTGGATGCTGGGATATGGATAAGATGATAAAACATCAATAAATTAATATAGTACATCCTATAATATCAGGATAAATGTGTTTCACCTTATTAGAGTCATACTTTTAGCAAACAAAAAAATAGAGGTAAGAATTGAATTTGGTATTTAATATAAAGCCTTATGTTTTATGCAAACAATCACATGTATATTGTGGACAAAACTTCAAAATCTTCATAATATTTTTATAAATACAAGGTTTTGAAGTAATTTCATACTTATAATTATTTATGCCTCAGAACTCTGCTGATTTTTTTCTATGCTATTATAGATATGTTGTTGGAAAAGTTAAGAAGAATTAATGGATTTATTTTGCCAGTGTTTAAGTGGATTCTCATATATGAGAATAGGTATCTCTTAAGTTACTTTTAGATATAACATATGAGCATTTCTTATATTAGAAATATATTTTCCTCCTCAAACAATCCAGTATGAGTTTACTCAAAGACCATTTCATATACTAACATGATTCCAAAATAATGTTAGGTGTTGTCATCTTTACTGTAGAGGGGTTTTATTTTCCAAAGTTCAACCTAACTTAAAATTGATTCAAGTTTTATATAAAAGGGGTGACACCATATTTCTCAAGTTTTACTTGTATGGTGTCTTCATCAATACTTTCTATAAGAATGGTTTTTTCTGATTCTACATTTTAAATTTAATAGTTCCATCATGTAATTCTTTAATCTTCATGTACTTTATATAAACTATGGATTTAAATGTAACTTCCTTTGCATATGTATTCAATAAAAACATCATTTATTGAAAAAATGGGTGATACATAAAAGTTGCATTATTTGTAAATATTTCAGTGTTCTTGATAATGTGAATGAACATATTTGGGAGGTGGCACTTTTCCTGAAGAATACATGTCAAAGTCACCATCCATCTGCTAGTAAATTTTCAAATAAAAAATTGTATTGATAATTAATAATTAATTATACAGCTCCAAACTTTGATCATAGTTTTTTTTTTTTCCTTCTGACTGTGAAATGTCTAGAGCCTGTGAAAGAAGTGAGAATTGGGGCTGAGTCTCAGACTGGGGGAGAGGGTATGAGGGAGACTCCTCACTTCTGGGAGATTGCCAGAAGAGAGCTAGTGCAGCTGTCATTTAACACCTGTCCTCTTTTCAAAAGCAGGGGTGGCATTCTTATAGAGAAACCAGAGAAATATGGATTAGAAGAAACTGTTAAAAGATGGATAGCCCATTGTTTCTGATCTTTTGGGCACCAGAATAATCGCTAATAGGCTAATGTCATGTTTGAAGAAAATGTACATTATACAGTGTCTTCTCAACCATATAATTCAGTGATGTATTATAAATTGGAAACACAATCCAAAGGATAACCATAAACTTATGAAACACATTCATGAGCAACAAATAAGTGAGAGTGATTATGATTACCATTGAAGAAAGATATTAATACAGAGTGACTTTTAATGCATTGGAACCCAATCGCTTGAAATCAGATGGAAAATAGTTATGTGAAGAAATCCTCTATTCACATTAACACAAGAGGGGGTTTGATAGTACCAAAAGCTCTCGAGTGACAGGCTGTGGGCAATAAACTTAACAGGATTAAAAAAATTATTTCCATTAAAAGCAAAGAATTTAATTCAGCCAGATTGTAAGCAGAATGCAAAAAGAAAGAACCCACTAAACTGCTTTGAGTTGCTCATCTAAATCTACTTGAGTGTTGTGTTCTGTTTGGGATATCATGTGTTTGAAAAGAAAGACAAACTGGAGTAAGTTCAAAGGAAAGCAACTGAACTGATAAAAGGTTTGGAAATAAGACAGACCTGTGAGCAATGGACATGTTCAGGCTAGAGAAGAGACAATTGAAGAAGAGACATGTTAATTGTCTACAAGCATTCGGAGAGATGCTTTGGGAAGAGAAAGGATAAGCTGTGTTAATCATTAGGAAAAGAGTAAGGAGATATAAACGTAAAATATTCATGAGAATTGCCTGGAATAATTTATTTATTGTGCTCTGGGGGTAATTTATGTAACTCTGTAACTTGACATCATTCAAGTTCAAGTACAAATGCACAAATGCCATGTACTTTTAGACCTGAGGGCACAAAAAGACCACAAATCAGTGTTTGAGGATAAAAGGTAGCTGAAAAGAAATATGTGGGCTTTACCTTTTGCAACTAGTAGCCTGAAGTGGTCTGTGGGATCCCAATGCTGTTTAAGATACCTCTGAGAGAGAAAAAGGTTCAGGCTCTTAAGATGAGTTAATATATTTCTAAAACACATTCAGACTATTTGAAGTTTGGGCAGCATTTCTATAAAGTTCTTTATAGACAGATGTTTCTAGAACATACCAGGTAGCTGTGACTACTAAGTATGCAGTGATGCCCTTTTACCACATAGTATTCCTTATTTTCCTTTTACCTACTTCCCACATATCTTTCTCCTAGCAGACATTTGGTGGTATAGTGGCAGGAAACTGAGGGAGTATAAAATTTTTTATAATTAAGGCTGGATTAGTAGTAAGAATGCCCAGCCATCCAAGGCTGAGCAGCATTTTTGATGTTCGAAAGAAGTGTGTAATGTTGGATTAAGCTACAAGTAACCAAGCCTTTTTTTCTCCAAGAAGGCTTTGATGTTGGGGGTCGAGTGGGCCCCTTGCCTCTGTGCATTTCTGATACGGTGCTCCGTGTTCTAATCCATTGTAGCAAAGTCCTTGAACCAAGAAAAACTGACACTCATTCTCATTAATGGGTGTGCCTGGATTGCTTTTTTTTGTTGTTATTTCTCACTGCTTTTTTTCCTCCCTTTAACATTTTCTAGTGACTTTGATTGATCTAATGTAATCTCTTTTCTCCACTTTTTTTTCAAAGCATGAAAATTTCCCTGCCAGGTGGATATTCCCCAATTCTCACAACTCGACTGATTTTTTTTTTTTTTTTTAAGGAGAGTGATTCTGAACACTGAGAACTCATAACTCATTTGAATGGAAAACAGTTGGGGGGTTGCCACACTTCATTGTACTTGATTGTTGACACTTGGTGGCAGCTGTTACTGCCAATCTTTAACCAACTATGAGCAAATAAAAATATCTCTCTCTCTCTCTCTCTCTCTCTCTCTCTCTCTCTCTCTCACACACACACACACACACACACCCATAAATCCATATGTTAATGAAATTTGGGAATACTAGAGTATCTCTCTTTTCTAAACTTTCTCCAACAATTTTAATTAAAACTCAGGTTGATTTTCTTTTTCCCATCGTCATTTCCCATTCCTACAATCTCTATATGTAAAATTTCAGCACTCATCCAAAATTAACAAAAACAATGAGTTAGACATAGGCAAGTTTTTAGAACAGAAGTCTGATAAAATCAGGAATTCCAGACTAAGAAGATTGTCTTATTCATATAGGTAGGCAAAAAAAAAAAAAAAATACTACTTTTTTAATGCTCTGTTGGGCAGCTATAACTTCAAGATGAAGAATATTATATGGATTAAATTATGCTCTAGGTTTACATTTAACCAACAGACTTGATGCATATACTGTGCTATCTTTGTTAAAATAGAGAGGTTTAGCAAAAGAATCAAATAATGCTAACAATTTCAGGTGTTAGTAGACTTTGATAATACTTACTCCAGAGTGAAAAGTTTTCACTGCCTTACAAAAATTAATAATTTCCTCCTGTCCTGACCTACTGACATAGGTGCCATACATACCTTAGCTCATTCTATTAATTAAGTAGTGAGTTCATTACACCACTACCCCCAAATAATTTCACAAACAATCTGAATGAAGATGGTAAAGAACCAACATTAATGCATAAACCACTTCTGTGTGACCTCTTCTCTGAACTCGATCTATCTCTGAAAGAGGTGAGTCTCTTCCATGGAATAATAAATACTAAATAATACATGTCCATGTAAAACATGCATTCTCAGGTGCAATGTGATAGGCCAAACACAAAACCGCTTATGCACATAGAGAATCACTGCCAACGCCAACGCATAAGGGTTTCCATTATGCACCTGAGAAAGAGAAGGAGAAAAGGAAACAGAGTGCCATCCTTCCAAGAGAAATCCAGGAAACTCACCAGTTTTCATGAATTTTACTACTTTGTATGTATAGTAATGATAATACTGCTGAAAAGTGGGCAATGAGCTAATATTTAAATTTTATAAATTTAAAACTTTTTGAAATATTCTTTTACCTTTTGTCATGCGAGCTTTAGAGCATTTTGCAGGATGGAGAATATAAAAAGAAAATTTAATATTGTTGTTTTCTTGCCCTTTTTTGGACACATACTTTTGGGCACATACTATCTGAAAAGGAAATAACCAAACAAAAACAAAAAAATAACAATAATAATACTGCATGACCATACAGAACTTTCTCTGTCTAATCAAAGTGAATTTTCAGTGGAACCAGAAATTTCCTGATTGTTGTTCACAGTTACCTCTGATGATAAATATCATATTATAAGCCAAACTACAAATCACTTTACTCCCTTCTTTTTTTTTCCCTAAATGCATCAAACTGAACATAAGCCAGAGAGGTTTAAGTATGTAGATGAGCATTCACACTTCATAACTGCCAATGTATCACAAAAGAACTTCTGAGATTTTTCTGTAAGTTATGAAATTGGTGAAGAAAATAAGTGGGACATCAGCAAAAGACCATCAGGAAACATTTCCACCATCTTTGCAAGGTGATTGTTTCTAATACTTTTTCTTATCTGTTTAAGGAAATTGCTTTAAATAAATGATAAAAATTGAAAGTGATTAGGCCTATGGTATGCATATGGAAATATTTCTGAAAGACAAAGTAACAATAATTAAAACACTCAGGCTTAACAATCTAAACATCAATTTAGAATTAATAAATGTTCAAAACACAGTTACCGAACATTGAAAAATGTTTGGTTCTTAGAGTTCTTTGTTCTCAATTTTTGTTATTCTTTCTTATATTTTCATGAATTCAATACTAACATACAAATAAACAAACATGATTTAAAGTTAAATATAAACAAAATAGCATGTTATGGATTTTTATATGCATAATCTTATAAACAATACATTTTTTCTGTATATTAAGAATTCAGCTTTAGATAAGATGAACCAAAACAATACACAGCAGAGGTAGACACCCAGTATGAGTTGGTTTTACTCTTTCATTCTTGATAAATTCAGAGAATATGTGTCAAAACCTAGTGTATGTGACCCTATTTGAGTAACTATGGGAAAAACAATAATGAGAAAACACGGCTCTTACCCTCACGGACTTTGCTGTCTACTGTTGCATTTCCCATTTTTTATGGTCCATAATTTAGGACCTTTATAAGGTTGAGATGGAAAAATTTTAACTCAGTGTGTTCATTTTCTTGAAGTTCAAAGCACAAAGAAGTTTTTTGTTTTTGTTTTTTTCTTTTGTCTTTCTCCAGCTTAGACCATGTCATACGTTCTTCAGGGAAGAACCAGGTCAGGGCTATGGAATCTATAAAATGAGTTCAGAAACAAAGGACTATGTCCCACTACACTCAGGAAGGAAATGTCCAGAAGGGGTCAGGTATCTAGCTGAGCCCAGAAATATAGGGTCTTTGAGCTAGACTGCTGTCTCTTATTGGGGAACCCAAGTGTGATTCTCACACAAGTATAAACAGTCCCTGGCATTTTGTCTTACCTGGGAGAAAGAAAGAATGTTAGAAAATTACTGGTAAACATGAACTATAGAATTGGTGTAAGAAACAAAACAATGAGAAGATAATACAGTGATTCACTGAACAAACAAAACGAGGATAAATTTATAAAGAAACCCCAAGAGTTAGTGTTCTGCCAAAGATTTAAAGATGCACACATTCCCGCATTAAAGTAAGATGGCTTAGTCTCCTGAATTCATTTAGTAACTCTTGGATTTCAAGTTATTATCTGGTATTATAAAAATAACTCTTTCCCTCTTTTCTCAGTGCCAAAGATCTGCCCACCTTCTTGAAAGAAAATGAAGTTGCAATCAAGGGATTCTATTGTTTTCCACTGTTGGTCAGAGAAGTTCTACCAGAAAAACCAAAATATTAGTTCATTTGCACGTTCTAATTTTGCTATAAGAAGTCTATTTCTCCCTCTGTTTTTTGTTTTCCTGATCACTTAAGTTTAATGAATCCATTATTAATTGTTAGCACCTTAGCACTCTAAAATGATATAAACTCATGGATCATATTTAGAGTGTTATTGGTATTCTACAGAAAGAAAAAATAATAATAATACAGATTCTACTTATCTCTGCTTTGCTACATTTGACTTCCCATGCCAGCCAGTTCACGTGTGTGTATAAAAGAGAAAAAAATATTTCCACATGCCATAAATGGAAAAGGAAGCATAGCCACTAGTTTTTCGTATTTCAAAATACTTCTATATTTAGCTGCCTAAATGAATAGTAAAGGATAACTAAAACAAGACTACAAAAATACCTAGAAAAAGTATATGAATTCAATGAAAGTTCAGAAAACATAAGTTGACGATGTATTTTAGGGAATTCTATCCAAAAATGTAAGTTACTTTATACAAAAGTATATTATCATTGGCACCTCTTAAAAGAGCTGAACTAAGACAATAGGAAGTCATAGTGATGGTTTCCCAATAATAATGCCTATGCACTTTGTATATCACAAATTAAAAGTGCAATATATGTTAGTTTTTTAGTTTAGTTACATTTCAACACTTCAAAAATTAGTTCTCTGCTTTGGAATTCCATGCTAATTTGATATAGACCACTGGGGGAAATTACTAATTAGAAACATCAGTTTCCCAATCAAAATATGTAAGGGTCTACATTTTATAAAACAAAGATAGACAATCCCATTTCAAAAAGCACTGATTTTTAAGATTTAGTTTTCAGAATTTCAGAACCCTTTAAACATTTGGAAAACTTTTCTTTGTTTGGGTAAAAACTTTGTTAGTCATGTAAGTGTGGAAGAAATTTAGATATATTACATTTATGCATGCAGTTGAAAATAATAAGATAATTTAAGTTTGTAAATGCAACTTATTTTTAAAAGAGATGTTAGTGTTTTTGAGTTAACCAATTTTAATCAAAAGGATCCATAAAACATAATTGTCTTACTTTTACATGAAAAATAAAAATATTTGTCTTCATACTAGCTGCCATTCTGACTGGAATGAGATGGTATCTCAGAGTAGTTTTGATTTGCATTTCTCTGATTGCTAGAGATGGTGAACATTTTTTTATATATTTGTTGATTGATTGAATATCCTCTTCTGAGAAGTGTCTGTTCATGTCCTTGGCCCATTTATTGATTGGATTTTTTTTTTTTTTGGTGTTTAGCTTTTTGAGTTCTTTATATACCCTAGAGATTAGTGCTCTATCTGATGTGTGAGGGGTAAAAATTTGCTCCCAAGATGTAGGTTCTCTATTAACCTCACAGATTGTTTCTTTTGCTGAGAAGAAACTTTTTAGTTCGAGTCCATCCCATTTATTGATTCTTGGTTTTAATTCTTGCACTATAGGAGACTTATTAAGGAAGTTGGGGCCTAATCCCACCTATGGTGATTAGGGCCTACTTTTTCTTCTATTAGAAGCAGAGTCTCTGGTTGTACTCCTAAGTGTTGGAGAGGATGTGGGGGGAAAGGCATACTCATACATTGCTGGTGGGACTGCAAATTGGTGCAGCCAATATGGAAAGCAGTATAGAGATTCCTTGGAAAACTGGGAATGGAATCACCATTTGACTCAGCTATTCCTCTCCTCAATCTATACCCAAAGGACTTAAAAACAGCATACTACAGGGACATAGACACATCAATGTTTATAGAAGCACAATTCACAATAGCTAAACTGTGGAGCCAACCTAGATGCCCTTCAGTGGATGAATGAATTTTAAAAAATGTGGAATATAAACACAATGAAATTTTACCTAGCAATAAAAGAGAATAAAATCATGGCATTTACAGGAAAATGGATGGCGCTGGAGAAGATAATGCTAAGTGAAGTTAGTCAATCCCCAAAAAACCAATGTTTTCTCTGATATAAGGAGGCTGACTCACGGTGGGGTACGGAGGGGGAGCATGGGAGAAATAGATGAATTCTAGATAGAGAAGAGGGGTGGGAGGGAAGGAGAGGGGACAGGGTATTAGCAAGGATGGTGGAATGTTACAGACATCATTATCCAAAGTACATGTATGAAGACACGAATTGGTTGGAACATACTTTATACACAAACAGAGGTATGAAAAATTATTCTATATGTGTAATAAGAATTGTGATGCATCCCACTGTCATGTATTTAAAAAATAAAACCAATAAAAAATATTAAAATAGAATGATAAGATTTGTAAATTTTAACTTAAAGCTTATATAACATTGGATTTTTGAATATGAAACAATATGAAAGTAATCCTAAATAGTTTTTTTCCCTATTTAGGAACATTTAAAAACATTTTAAAAATTAGGAACATTTTTTAAAAAAGCTGTTCTAAAAGTTATAAAGAACTAATAGAAATTTTTCTATAGATCCACATGGTAATTTTCTCTTTTTTTTATTGGTTCTTTTTAGTTATATATGACAGTAGAATCCATTTTGACCTAATTATGTAAGCATGGAATATATCTTGTTCTAATTCTCTCCCCAGTGCCTCACCTTCTCCCTCTCTTCCACCTACCACCTGTTCCCTTCCCTCCACTAATCTCTCTGCCATTACTCATATTTTTATTAATTTCTTATCTTTTATTAATTTCTTATTATACATAATAGTGAAGTTCACTGTGCTATATTCATATATGTACAGGAAAGTTATGTTAGATTTCATTTCACTGTCTTTCCTATTCCTATCTCCTCTTTCTACCCTTTCTACCCTTTTTCTAGTCTACTGAACTTCTATACTTCTATTCTTTTTTTTAAAAATCCACCCCTCCCCACCATGGGTTAGCTTTCACATATCAGAGGAAACATCTGACCTTTGGTTTTTGGGGGACTGGCTTATTTCATTTAGTATCCCCATGGTAATTTTCAAATTGGCTTCTTAGCAAATCCTCCAGGACTGGCCAGAAAAAGTGAGTCATTTCCTCTTGTGTAGTTTCATACTACTTAATATAGTGGAGGAGAAAGTATCTAAGAGCATGAGTTTTGGAGTTAGACAACCTAATAACAAATTTAGGACATGCCAGTTTACTAGTTGTGTGATTTTGGACAAGTTATCTACACCTAATTATGTCAAAACACCAATAAAGGCAAGTCTGGGATGAATTATCTCTTGCTTTCTTTCCTCTGTTCATTTCAAGTATCAACTCAACTGTTATCCACTGGATCTTATTACTTTTGCCCTATCCTTCAGCAATGCCTATGTTCAAGAGAAAATTAAGCAATTATTGGTTTTCATTGATCTACAATATCATAAGAGAAACTCCTAAGCCAAGGATAGCAACACCTCAGACCTTCCAAAGTTAATGGACAGAGACTCATCCTCCCTGGAAAAAAAATGCATCCGGGCACACACTCTGATGAGGAGACTAGTCTTCCTGACCTTAAACCAGTTGAAGTCCCTAAAAAAAAAAAAAACAACAAAAAAAAAACTTTCAGGGAATACTTTCTGTGAAATAGAAGAGTCAAAGTAATTGCTAAGTATGAAACTATAGCACTACAGCTATTTTTAAAAAACGTTTTGGCATTTTCAATGTTGATCTAAAACTATACTTACCTAAGCAATGTTGAGCCTGTCTTCCTGTCTTTACTGTCAAGTTCCCCTTCCATAGAAAGCCATCTAAAGCATAACCCTCTGGTTATTCTAGGAGTACAGTATTACTTGTATTTCTAGCTGTTTTTTTATTTGTTTGTTTGTTTGTTTTTACTAATATCAACAGAAAGATTAGACTAAGTCTATGAGAGAGAGAGCCCATTTTACTACTGAGCTTCTAAGACAAATACATCAGGTTTTTAAAAAAATTATGTTTGCGGTATGCCTCCCTTCTTGTTGCATTGATACTGTTCTACATTCTACAATGGAATAGCCATTCTTGGCTTTATTGTTAACTTTAGGAGAAAAATTTCATTGAAACCATCAGGAACCTTTACTCTGCTCTTCCAGAATTAATCCAGCTTCTGATTGGTTCTTAGTGTGTGGATAAGAGAAACAGATGTAGTTGCATGGATCTCCCTGAGACATCTGCTCTTTCTTTGCTTCTGGTTATCTAATATAGATGGTGATGTGTAAGAAATTATCATTTCTGTCTATGTTGTGTTATCCACACTGCACATGTGGTCATTCTTCTAGAATTAGTAGTTTAATTCCTAGTCTTGATAGAGCAACATTTATTTGCCTATCTGTTTGGGACTAAAAGTCTTTCCAATTGTTTTGGTTATCTATCTATCACTAACGATGGATATGTAAGAAACAAAATGTGAATTTTGGTACAACTTACCTCCAAATTCAGTGGCTTAAAGCAAAAATCATTTTCAATTAGTTGTTTATAGATGTACATGATAGTAGAGTGTATACATACATAGAATACAACCCATTCCAATTAGGATCCCATTCTTGTGGTTGTACATGATGGGGAGTTACACTGGGGTTGTGTATTCACAGATGAACATAGGAAAGTTATGTCTGATTCATTCTACTGTCTTTTCTATTCCCATCTCCTCTCCCTTCCCTTCATACCCCTTTGTCTAATCCAGTGAAATTCTATGAGGGGGAGAATAGAAGCAAAAATAATTTTATGATATTTCATTATTTTGTAGGTTGGTTGGAATCAACTGGGCAATTTTTTTCTGTTGGGCTGTGGACTCTCTCATGCAATTGCAGTAAGATAGAAGTTTGGATAGATTATTGGAAATGCTTAACTTACATTCTAGACACTGGCATCTGACTGAGCCTGTCTTCCTGTCTGTAATATCAAGTCCTTTTTCTTGTGATATCTCTTCTTACATGAAGGTTCGTTGTCCCTCAATAGTATAATAGCAGAATCATCTAGACTTGCTCAAGACTTAGGAGTGATACTGAATTAGCATCATTTTACCTCTTTCTATTGGTAAGAAGTCCATGGACAACTCACATTTAATAGTGGATGAACCCTCTGGATGAGAGGTATAACAAAGAACTCATTGTCATCTTTCATCTCTTTGGCTACTATCTATATATATATTCCTCCCACTAGTAATATATTTATATCTCTTTAAAAGGGCACAGAAGGTCTCATTGTAGTATAGAATTAGGTTCAAAGTCTAAGATCACTTCACTTATTTATTTAAATTTTTGTTCAGAATTTTCAATAAAGTTTGTTATAAATACCTATATCTGCTACAGTAACAGGAAAGGAACACTTCATTCTATTTCATTAGCTTTTATGGTTTATCTTTAACATTGGTTTCTTCAATTTCTTACCTTTTATTGTTTCTTTTTAGTTATTCATAACATTAGGATTCATTTTGACATAATTTAAATTGTATGAAATATAATTTTCTCAAACTCAGTTCCTAATATTTCTACTTTCCCTCCCTTCCTCACTTTCTCTGTTTTATTCCCTCTACTCTACTAATCTTAATGCTATTTACTTTTAGATTATTCTTCAATTAGTGTCTTGTGAATATACATGATGGGAAGATTCACTAGTGTATTCTTATATGTATACCAGAAAGTTACTATACACCATAGTCTCCAGTTCTATCCATTTACTGGCAAGTGCTATAATTTCATTCTTTTTATGACTAACACTCCATTGTGTATATATATTACATTTTCTTTATTTATTAATCTGTTGATGGCCACCTAGGCTGACCACAGCTTGGCTATTGTGATTTGTGCTACTATAAACAATGATGTGGCTCCATCCCTGTAGTGTGTTGATTTTAGATCTTCTGGATGTATACTGAGGAGTGGGTCATAAAGAAAAAAAATCCCTAGTTTTTTGAGGACTCTCCATACTACTTTCCAGAGTGGTTGCACTAATTTGCAGTCCCACCAATGTGTGAGTGCACCTTTTCCTCCTTATCCTCACCAAAACTTATTATTATTTGTAGTCTTAATAATTTCCATTCTGACTGAAGTGAGATGAAATCTCAATTTAGTCTTGATTTGCATTTCCCTGATTGCTAGAGATGTTGAATATTTTTTCATACATTTGTTGGTCAATTGTATTTCTTGTTTTGAGAAGTGTCTATTTAGTTGTTTTGCCCATTTACTAATTGAATTACTTGTTTTGGGTGTTTTATTAATGAAGTTGATTCCTGGGAAACCATACTAGAGTCTTGGGCCTACATGTTGATTAACTTTTCTCCTACCCTCCAGCCTCTCGCAACTACTTTTCTACTCTCTGTTTCTATGAGAGCAACTTTCTTAGATTCCACAGGAGTGAGAGCATGCCGTATTTGTCTTTTGTGGCATGGCTTACTTCCCTTACCATAATGTCCTTCAGGCTCATCCATGTTGTTGCCTCTTTATGACTGAAAGTATTTTATTGTATATACATACCACAGTTTCTTGATTAATGAATCCATCAATGGATATCTATGTTGATTCCACACCTTGGCTGTAGTAAATAGTGCTACAATAATCACAGTAGTGTAGATATCTCTTCAACATACCTAATTCATTTCCTTTGGTATAAATCCAGTAGTATAATTGCTAGATCATATGGTAATTCTATTTTTAATTACTTGGGAAAACACCATACTGCTTTCCATAATGGCTATTATAATTTCCATTCACTTGATGTTACAACAGTGCACAAGTATTCTCTTTCACCATGTTCTCACCAGCACTTCTCTTGTATCTTTATGCCATTCTAAGAGCTATAAGGGGCTGGTATTGTGGCTCAGCATGCTTGCCTAGCACATGTGAGGCACTGGGTTCAATCCTCAGCACTACATAAAAATGAATAAATAAAATAAAGGTTAAAAAGAGCTATAGGGTTTTATTGAGCCTTTGGTTTGCATTTTTCTGATAAATATTGATATTCAGCATTTTCTTTTTATTTTTAATGACCTGTTGGCCATTTGCATGTCTTTTGAGAAATGTCTGTTCAGGTCTTCTGCCATTTTAATTGGATTATTTGTGTTTTAAGCTATTGAATTGTTTGAAGTCCTTATATATTATGGATATTATCTCCCTGTCAGATATATAATTTGCAAATCTTTTCTCCTATTCTGTAGTTTGTTTCTTAACTGTGCTGTTTCTTTTGCTGTGCTGAAGCTTGTTTATTGTAATCCTATTTATTTGTCTTTTTTGCTTTTGTTGCCAGTGCTTTGAGGTCTTATCCAAACAATCTTTACCAAGACCAAGGGCATGAAGTATTTCCCATTTTATTCTAATAGTTTTATTCTACCAGAGGAGTTAAAAAGCACGTCCTTAATATTCTGAGAAGCCTTTTGGTTACCCCAGGGTTTAGTAAGCTCTGCTCCATGGATCAAATCTAACTTACAGCTTATTTTTGTTTGGCCTCCGAGCTAAGGAAGGTTTTGACATTTTTAAAGGATTATAAAATACAAACAGTACACTGGAAATTACAAATAATTGATAAAAGAAATTCAAGACATTCTAAAAAAAATGGATGACATCCTGTGTTCTTGGATTAGTTAAGATTAAAATGGTTAAGATGGTAATACTAAAAGCAATCTACAAATTCAATACAAGCTCATCAAAATCCCCAGAACCCTTAGACAGAAGTGAAAAGGCTGATCCTAAAATTCATATGGAGTTATAAGGTATCCCCAATAGCCAAATAATGTTAACAAAGAACAAAGTTGGAAGCCTCAGACTTCCCAATTTAAAACTTAAACTAACAGTAGTCACAGCATTGTTATTCTGGTGTTAGATTAGACATACACACCATCAGAATTTAATGAAGCCCAGAAATAAATCCATACAATTATGGTCAGCTGATTTTTAAAGATAGTTCTACTAATATTCAATGGGGACAGAATAATCTCTCTAAAAATCATGCTGAGACAACCAAGTAGTATCATACAAACAAATAAAGTTGGTATCCTAACTCATAGTATTGGTGAAAATTGCCCCAAAATGGATCAGTGACATAAGAGCAAAAATTATAAATTCTTAGAAGAAAACATAGGAGTAATTTCTATAACCCTGGATTTGGCAAGGTTTTCTTAAACATAACACCAAAAAATAGAAGCAACAAAAGGGAAAAAAAAAAGGAAGCTGTACCTTATCAAAAGTTAAAACTGTGCATCAAAAAAAATTTTCAAAAGAATAGAAAGACAATTCATAGAATGGAAGAAAATACTTGCAAATAATGTATCTACTAAGGATCTAATATCTAGAATACAGAAAAAAAAACTCTTACAATTACATAACAAAAATGCAAATGACCTAATTTAAAAATGCAGGTTTCAAGTACACATTTTAGTAAAGAAGATAGGCAAATGACCAAGAAGAATATGAAAAGAAGCACTACTATTGCTCATTAGGGTATTAGGGAATTGCAAAGCAAAACCCACAGTGAGAAATAACTCTCTAGAATAGCTGTAATTAAAGACAAGACAAAACAAAAGACAACAATAAATGTTGGCAAGAACATGAAGAAATCAACAAACTCACACATCATCAGTGGGAACACAAAAATGTGCAGCCACTGTGAAAAGCACTTTGTCAGTTCCTCACTAAACTAAATTGTCATGTGACTCAGCAATTCCACTTTCATTGCTTAAAGGTACCGAAAACAGCAGTTCAATGAAAAATTTGTATATGAATGCTCCTAACATCATTATTCACAATAGTCAAAAGATGGAAACAGCCCACTGATGAATGAATAAACAAAATGTTATATAGCCAAACAATGGAATATTTATTACTCTGCTATAGAATGAATTTTAAATATAGACAAAAGGCCCCATAATATAAGTTTCCATTTGTGCAAAATATTCAAAAAAGCAGTTCCCCATGAACCTTAGAACAAATAAATACAGTTATAAAGAAGATTAGTGGTTGTCAGGAACCAGGAGGAGTAGAGAACAATGAATGAGCAATTAACAGGGATGGCTTTTACTCTTGGGGTCCTCTTTCTATGTACTAATGATGGATATCCAACACTGTGAATATGTGAAGTGTCGATATTGGTAAATTACATAACATGCATTATATCACCAAGAACATTGGGCAGAGATTGTCTGTGGCCTTCAAAATTTAAAATATTTACTATCTTTTCCTTTACAGGAAAACTTTGTCAACCCATGGTCTACCCAAAAGGGTCTTCCAAGAACACAATAAATATTTCTGAGGTCTTAACAAAGAAATTTGAAATGTTTACCCTGTGATGATCTTTTCTTGTAGCACCCTAGTTTTAATCTTACCCAAGGCATTGTTTTTTCTTTTCATCTTTTGCTGATTGGAGAAGTTGGAAATAAAAACAGCCGTATTTTTTAATCTAGCCAGTAATGTCTTAGGAATGCTTTTATATTTTATTTGAAAACTGAAAAGTGTTTTCTTTTGTTCCTGTTTCTTTTTCTAACCTTAAAATACACAACTAAAAGAAATGAGCTAACATTTTTTAATACAGACTTTATTAATAGTTTCTTTAAGGTCCTTTCAGCTTCCACCCCCAATATATTTCCCAGAGCAAATGCCTTCCACTATACTTCCAAGTTGACTGGACTTAGTTGAACAGCTGTCACCTGAGTTTGCAGTTGCAGCCAGATAGTGCTTAGGTTGGAATTAGCAGATAAGATCTCTCACATGTCAAGTACCTTATTTGGAATGTCTAGAACAACAGAGTGGTAGCAGGAGCCCCCTCTCCAACCCCAGCTAGCCCAGGATTCCTCACTGCACAGTGGTCTCATGGTGGTCAACCTTCCTGAATGGTGGCTGGTTTCCCCCAGAATGAGCATTCCTAGGACCTCACCTAGGAAGTCATGGAGAACCTTTTCCACAAAAGTCTAGTGATCCAATCCAAGTGACAGGACCAACTCAGAATCAAGGGGAAGGAACTATTTAATGACTTGAAATCATATCAATGCAGTTGATTGAAGAGCCACATATCCATAGAGACAAGTGAGTGTGTTCACCTTTACATTTAATTGGAAGTCTAAATTAGGAGCATGCTCTTTTTTTACAAAAATAAATATATGTTGGAGGAAATAAATAAATAGACTACAGTGATAACTTAAAATAACAGAAGCTGGAAAAAATGTTCAATGGCAACATGGAAGAAGGGAAGAGATCTGCCTTGAGAAAAATAGAGGAAATTCTCCATAGAGATAAAGAAACCCAAACTCAATGTTGAAGAATGATTGAATTTTACATGAAGAAAGGAGCAAAGGGAACAGCATCAACTTAAACTAAAAGGAGAAAACACATGATGTGGCCCAGAAGTACTCCAGCTCATCGTCACCATATATTAGAGCCAAGACAAGGCTGGCAAAGTGGCTTAGGATGAGGGTAGAGAGGAGTTTATCTATCAGAAGAGGAGAGCCTCTGGTACCCTCTTCTCAAGTATGTGTTTCCCAAAGAGTGGGTCTCCGCATATTTAGGCCCAAGACCTCAACAAAAAAGGATGCTGTGGACACGAGTTGGGAAGCTGTCATTACATTTCTACAGCTCTCAGCAGTTCCCCAAGAGCCTTAGAACAAAAATCCTGAGTTATCTCACAGCAAAGAAATCTATTTAACTCCACAATACTTTCCACTATATTTGAATACACAGTGCTCTTTTTGATGTAGCATCCATAAATCATCTGATATCTTTTATTCTATGGAACATCCTTAGGGAGATATTTATACTCAAAAGCAAGGGCTAAAATTTTCCTTATAGAGAAAATCTCTGGTAGCATTTTGGATGCCTTTAAAGGGAACAAGACTGGAGTAAAGGAGAGTAGCTAAGGATGTATGGAAAGGGGATAGATGAAGTAAGAGAGCAACATTCAGAGTGAATAAGAGGGAAAGAAGCATATCAGCTTCTTTTTTTTTAAGAGAGAGTGAGTGAGAGAGAGAGATAATTTTTTAATATTTATTTCTAGTTTTCAGCGGACACAACATCTTTGTTTGTATGTGGTGCTGAGGATCGAACCCGGGTCGCACGCATGCCAGGCGAGCGCACTACCACTTGAGCCACATCCCCAGCCCGAATCCTATCAGCTTTAATAATTTGGAATGAACTCTTGGATAAAAACATGGGTACTGCAATTCCCATGATAGGATGATGATATCAGTCTTCCAAATAAGCGTGTCATCCAATTATGTAGATGTATCATTTTGTGTTGACTAGAACTGAAAGATTAAAATAAAATTTTAAAAAACATACATCACATATAACCTGTCTATGTTACATGGGGCTTATTGTTAGGCCTGACCAAAGACTAGGAAGACGAATCGACAATAAAATGAAACATGTTCAATGGCAACATGGAGGAAGAAGGGAAGAGTTCTCCCTTAGAAGAAGGAGAATTGGACAATAAAATGAAACGTAGCTGTATTTTTTTAAGGAAAACTTTTGTTTTTCTACTGCTGCTAAATTTGAAAAGAAATTTATCATGTTGTTCTTAACTCAAGAGGACCACTAACTATAGAATGAATAGTGTCTTAAAGACTTATGTTGCAGAAGATGCATGCATTCTTTTAGTCTTTTTCCTATACGGTAAGCTTAAATCAAATGCAAAAATGTTATTTTATAGTTGTTTTGTCTTTTTCAGGGTCCAGTTGCACAAAATATTCCATAGGTGGCCTTACTCTCGTCTGTACCTTTAGTAATAGTGGGTGCAAATTAGACATTGAATCTGGAACAAGTTAAGAGCAGCATATACATAAGGGCTTAATAAAAACCCCTGCTGGCCCAATGTCAGTAACCATGGGCAGTTATTTGCAGATGCACATACAGTTTACTAGGCTCCTGTGTTGTTCATTTGCATGCCTGACATTATGCTATGGACACAACACCTGTGGACATTTGCACGCACATCTTTTACAGCCAAATTTTCTGCAGGGGAGAGGGAAAACATCCCTGGGAAAGGAAACTCAGCTGAGTGGAGACAGAGGAAGATATTTTGATCACTCAATTGCTCAAGCACAGAAGCATGGATTTAGATCTTGGCAAAACCTTACTTGCAAAAGCCAAATGCATTACATAATTTGTATTCTGCTGTCTGCTATGCTTTTCAAATGAATCATGTTTTTCGAATTTCTTAGTTACCAGAGGTAAAAATAATGGTAATACCATAGACATGCTATTATATTTATTTTTTTATTTTTTTTTTATTTTTTGTTTTTTTTTTTATTATTTTATTGTTGGTTGTTCAAAACATTACATAGTTCTTAATATACCATATTTCACAGATTGATTCGAGTGTGTTATGAACTCCCATTTTTACCCCGTATACAGATTGCTGTGTCACATCAGTTACATTTCCATTGATTTACAAATTGCCTTTCTAGTGACTGATGTATTCTGCTGTCTATCCCATTCTCCACTGTCCCCTCACCCCTCCCCTCCCCTCCCCTCCCCTTCTCTCTCTCCATCCCCTCTACTATAAATCGTTTCTTCCACTTCTATAATTTTCCTCCTACTCCTCCTTTCCTCTTATATGTAATTGTGTAAAGAAAATAATGTAAGCCCATAGAGTTTTTGAAGGCTGTTATGGTAACATATCTTAGATTTCAGTAGAAATTAATTATCTTAGCCTTTGTATCCAGATATAGACAGGTTAAATAGGCTCAAGGTGATGTCCATATCAAAATAAGGTTTCATGTTTTTCCATGCCATAATTCTTGATTTTCATAATATTACTAATAATAACGGCAGCATTTCTGCAAAAGTATTTCTGAAAGAAAGTTCCATGGCATTAAGTATAAATGAGATAATGTCCTGTAAAATATTTTGCACCTACCTGGCACATAATAAATACCCAAATAAAACTAACTTTTATTTTCAGATATAAGGGCATGATAAACTTGGCAGAATAGGGGGCAATTGGGTTACGTGGTTAAAAAAAATTAGTAGACAGAAGTTAAAAAAATATTTTCTTATTGTCAGTGAATATTTTGTTTTAAATAGCTGTTAAGCTACCAGAAATAGATGATGTAAATACTTGATGTGGAATAAATTTGCTTAATAAAATAGTATTCAAAGCAAGGGCATGTAAATCACAAAGGGAATTAGAACTTCACTAATACAAACAATTTGGTCCTCAATCCTTCATTCCCATCTTATTTTTCCCCTTTATTCAAACTCCTATATGATTTGAGAATGCATTATCCCACCTCACTATCCTAATCTGTTTCAAAATCAAAACAAAAACAAAAACAAAAAACAAAACTTGGACCTCCAGGAGTTTCCCCTCTGTGCTACTACTGCCTTTGCTGTTTTATCGATGATTATGTCTTTGGCACCAGTCCTGCTAGATGAAGAAAACTGAGAGCTTCACTAGCAAACAATTCCTTTATAAATGTCAGGCTTATTTTCGAGGAAGAACATCCGTTATTCCACCCTTAAGAGGGCGGTTCTTATCCAGGAGCATCTCGGAGGCTGTAATGTGAGTGGTCACTGCTTACAGAAATGCAGAGAAAGTGGGAAAGCACAGAACCCTTCAGAGGACTCTTGAGTATTTGTGAATAACTGTAATAAACTAAGCCCAATGTCTGTCTGCCTCTTCCACAGGATATTCCAAATCTCTTCATTACCCCCATGATCGAACCAGTAGGACCTGGAAGACTGCAATAACCTTGCATCTTTTTTCCTAGATACAAACATTCTTTCATGCCAAACCATAGACCCACATTCTTCTATCTTAAAGCACTTTAGATTTATGAAAGTCATGGTTTTAAAAATCTTAATTAGTTTGAATTAGGTATAAATTCCTTAGTTTATATTTCACTACTCAGCCCCAAACTGTCCTCCCAGCTCATATCTTAGTGTTTCTTAAAACCATGATTTTCCCTTCTTAGATCATGAATTGGGTATGCTCTATCCTGTGCTATAAGGTAAAGGGTCTTGTCATGTATAAAATCTCATTTTGTTTAGCAAGGCAAAGTGTACATGGTTGATTCTTACTACCACATTGAATCAAAATTCTGCTTTTGTTTTTGAATCTTTCTAAATATCCAGATGCTTCTCCTTAAAGTTAGCTTTCTTCTTCAGGCAAGTTCCTCTTAGTGGCTTCTGATCACATCCTATGTGTGATCCATACTTTGCCTCTTATTCTATTCTCCACCAAATTTCAGGTTTTCCCATAAGGTTCATTTCAAACTCCACTTTTCCCAACTTCCCCTTGAGCCCACATACATCACTAAATTTCTGTCTTGCTCATCAGCTCAACTGTGTAACCCAACACACACTGATGTTCTTGTCCAAGTGTATCACGTGTCCTGTCTCTCACACTTATGGTTATGTTTCCCTTGAAAGAACTCTGAATATTCTATTTTTAATACATTGCATGATGTATGATCCCTTTCACACTGTTAGGTATATAGTAGCTACTCAATAACCACTTCTTGATAAATTAATATTTATATTTGACATAAATATATTTATTTTATATAAATCATATATATTTTTATATCAATATTATAATTTATAAATTAAGATTTATATTTTATTATACTACCAACAAATTTGTTTTTAAAAATACTGGTTCACCTTTGTCCATTTCTATCAATGCAAAACAAACATCCTAACATGGACTAATGCTGACACATGTCTTTGAAAGTCATAAAACATCAGTTTGAGATGAAGAATTAGAAACAGACTGAGATATTATTTTTGTTATCATACTGGATGTACACTATCTTTTAAGCTGTAACATTTTTTTTCTTTTCTTTTTTTATTGGTTGTTCACAACATTACAAAGCTCTTGACATATCATATTTCATACATTAGAATCAAGTTGGTTATGAACTCCCATTTTTACCCCATATACAGATTGCAGAATCACATCGGTTACACATCCACATTTTTACATACTGCCATATTAGTGACTGTCATATTCTGCTACCTTTCCTATCCTCTACTATCCCCCCTCCCCTCCCCTCCCCTCCCATCTTCTCTCTCTACCACATCTACTATAATTCATTTCTCTCCTTGTTTATTATCCCATTCCCCTCACAACCTCTTATATGTAATTTTGTATAGCAATGAGGGTCTCCCTCCGTTTCCATGCAATTCCCCTTTTCTCTCCCTTTCCCTCCCACCTCATGTCTCTGTTTAATGTTAATCTTTTCTTCCTGCTCTTCCTCCCTGCTCTGTTCTTAGTTGCTCTCATTATATCAAAGAAGACATTTGGTATTTGTTTTTTAGAGATTGGCTAGCTTCACTAAGCATAATCTGCTCTAGTGCCATCCATTTCCCTGCAAATTCCATGATTTTGTCATTTTTTTAGTGCTGCGTAATACTCCATGGTGTATAAATACCAAATTTTTTAATCCATTCATCTATTGAAGGCATCTGGGTTGGTTCGACAGTCTAGCAATTGTGAATTGTGCTGCTATGAACATCAATGTGGCAGTATCCCTGTAGTGTGCTCTTTTAAGGTCTTCAGGGAATAGTCCGAGAAGGGCAATAGCTGGGTCAAATGGTGGTTCCATTCCCAGCTTTCCCAGGAATCTCCAAACTGCTTTCCAAATTGGCCGCACGAATTTGCAGTCCCACCAGCAATGTACAAGAGTACCCCTTTCCCCACATCCTCGCTAGCACTCGTTGTTGTTTGACTTCATAATGGCTGCCAATCTTACTGGGGTGAGATGGTATCTTAGGGTGGTTTTGATTTGCATTTCCCTGACTGCTAGAGATGGTGAGCATTTTTTCATGTACTTGTTGATTGATTGTATGTCCTCCTCTGAGAAGTGTTTGTTCATGTCCTTGGTCCATTTGTTGATTGTGTTATTTGTTTTCTTATTGTCTAATTTTTTGAGTTCTTTGTATACTCTGGATATTAGGGCTCTATCTGAAGTGTGAGGAGTAAAAATTTGTTCCCATAATGTAGGGTCCCTATTTACCTCTCTTATTGTTTCTCTTGCTGAGAAAAAACTTTTCAGTTTAAGAAAGTCCCATTTGTTGATTCCTGTTATTAACTCTTGTGCTATGGGTGTCCTATTAAGGAACTTGGAGCCCGACCCCACAATATGTAGATCGGAGCCAACTTTTTCTTCTATCAGACGCAGAGTCTCTGATTTGATATCTAGCTCCTTGATCCACTTTGAGTTAACTTTTGTGCATGGCGAGAGGAGGGGATTCAGTTTCATTTTGTTGCATATGGATTTCCAGTTTTCCCAACACCATTTGTTGAAGATGCTATCCTTCCTCCATTGCATGCTTTTAGCTCCTTTATCAAATATAAGATAGTTGTAGCTTTGTGGATTAGTCTCTGTGTCCTCTATTCTGTACCATTGGTTCACCCACCTGTTTTGGTACCAGTACCATGCTGTTTTTGTTACTATTGCTCTGTAATATAGTTTGAAATCTGGTATCGCTATACTGCCTGATTCACACTTCCTGCTTAGAATTGCTTTTGCTATTCTGGGTCTTTTATTTTTCCATATGAATTTCATGATTGTTTTATCTATTTCTACAAGAAATGCCGTTGGGATTTTGATTGAAATTGCATTAAACCTATAGAGAACTTTTGGTAATATCGCCATTTTGATAATGTTAGTTCTGCCTATCCATGAACAGGGTATATTTTTCCATCTTCTAAGATCTTCTTCTATCTCTCTCTTTAGGGTTCTGTAGTTTTCATTGTGTAAGTCTTTCACCTCTTTTGTTAGGTTGATTCCCAAGTGCTAAACCTCAGGCTAGCATCATTCTGAATGGATAAAAATTGAAAGCATTCCCTCTAAAATCTGGAACAAGACAGGGATGCCCCCTATCACCACTTCTATTCAATATAGTTCTCGAAACACTGGCCAGAGCAATTAGACAGACGAAAGAAATTAAAGGCATAAAAATAGGAAAAGAAGAACTTAAATTATCACTATTTGCAGATGACATGATTCTATACCTAGAAGACCCAAAAGGGTCTACAAAAAAACTACTAGAACTAATAAATGAATTCAACAAAGTGGCAGGATATAAAATCAACACGCATAAATCAAAGGCATTTCTGTATATCAGCAACAAAACTTCTGAAACGGAAATGAAGAAAAACACTCCATTCACAATATCCTCCAAAAAAATGTAACATTTTTTTAAACAGATTCTGGAAGAAAAATTAGTTTGTAAACTTCACTAAGGATCTTAATGATGAATGATAAGGATATAATAATGAAATGATAGGGAGTGTGTGGCACTTTCTCTAAACCACAGCAATCTTAAAATATGTGCATTGAAGCTACTAAAATCATATTAAGTCTGTGTGTTTTCAAATTTTGCATTTCAACCAAAATGTAACCCTCAGCAAAGCCTAATTTAATAAATGGAAACCAGTGTCTTATTTCTTTCGGTGGAAAAGCAAAATTGTGGTAATTCAGTTGGAGGCAGAAAAGGAACGATTCTGACAGGATCAAATAGCTCCTAGGTACTATAACTAACTATGGTTTAAGTGCAGTGCCACTGAGTTTATACAAAGCCATTATTGCACATACTATCTTCATGTTTCTAAGACGAAAATCACATAATCAATGGTTGTGAGACCACAAGGTTGGAATGATCATTGCGTTAAACATTCAGAAGTTACTTTTCCCCTCCAGAACAACCACTATGGTGGAATAAACTTTCTCATGGGAGCTTACTTATAACTAAACTCCAGTTGTTATGGCAGAATTTGTCAAAATAGTCTCAGGATCAGCTTTTACCTCAACCCGAAACACCCATGAAAGCAAAGAAAATTAAAATGTCATCAAAACATAGATTACCTTTGCTTTTTCCTGAAAACATGTACTGTTAGAGCAAATGTTAGCCATTTTCCTTATCATGTTCAGATTTAAATAACATGTGCCTAAATGATGTCCTACCAAAACATCAATGCATGGAAGAAAACAATAAATATCAGATAAAATGCCCTTGGCTGCTTAAAAAAATGTAATAGATTTCTTATTTAGTCTTTCACCAACCAGATACCCCCACAAAGATACACAGGACTTTGGGGAATTTGACTTTGGCAGCCCTTACTGGGGTCCTTAGAGGACTTTGGAGGAATTCTAAATAAACAAAGTCTTTCAGCTCAACCTAGCCACAAAGAGCTTACAAACGCCTCTCCCTACCTTTAAGTGGGCTCTACTACTTCACCACCAGCCTACACAGGAGTCCTAGATTATCAGAAACCAGATCCTGCTGGGACAAGTAAACACCAATCAACAGCCCCATTAGCCTCCAGAGATCTCAGTACTTTGTTTAGAGTAAATAGTGAGACAGCCAGTACTGCCCCCACACCCAAGTCCTGGACCTCGTGAATTTTTTATTTCATTTAGATGTCACAGATGGATCTTTATATAGGATATTTCTGTTCTGCACCCTCTCTCTATTTTTCAGTAGTAAATTGCTTTACTTTTCTCTTTTTAATAAAACGAGAAAAAAGTTCAAGGTAAATATCCATGACCTTTCTTAAAACAACTGCTTTTCAACTGTATTTAACATCTGCAGGTAAGCACTAAAATTCAGAGACAGAAAATGAAGATGCCTTATGTTTTTCCCCCTAAACTCTAATACCAGAGCTCTTATAGGCATGATTAGTCATGGGACCTCTTTTCCAATTTAAGGCTGAGACATCTCGATTTATTATTCATCTAGAGCTGTGCTTGAATGCAGATGTTTCAGGCCACAGTCTCTTCCCGTGGATGCAGCTGGCCTAATTCTTTATTGCTGCCCTCAGATGCTGACACACGGGAGAGCTGGGCCAAGTTTTGGATGATGTTCCTTTGCTCTGGGAGTGGCTAATATATGAGGTGTGTTAAGACAGCCAAGAGGAGCCCTGGTGGCCTCTCTGGCAAGGTCACCAAGCTGGATCGAAGAGAGCCGAGTACCTCATAGGGTTGAGAGTTTAACTGCTTAGTTATGCTACTATCCCTAGAGAAGAAGTCATATTTATTTGTAAGAGCCAGTCTGTGAAACTCACATTGGCAAAAGGGCAAATTAAAAAGGTCAGCAATTTTGTTTTACAAAGTGGAGGTGATCATATTCTGAGCTGTCTTGCCACTCATTGGTCATCTCCTTACATCTTACTTTGTATCTATAAAAGGGTATGTGGTCCTCATTTTGCAAAGTTTGTAGACATTTACATACATCTAGAAATATTTAAAGATTCAACATATGTTTGGGTTAGAGGTGCAGCTCTCTGGAGGAGCACTTGCCCTAGCATGTGCAAAGTCCTGGGTTCCGTCCCTAATGTCACATTAATAAATAAAGAAAGAAATTTAACTTTTTTTTTTTTTTTTGGAAATGCTGTGTGCTATCACATTATCTTGTTGCAAAATGAGGGAGCCAATTTAGAGATATGAATGATCCCCCATATGTTTGTGACATTTGGAAAACGAAAAATCCTCCTCATTATGTGAAAAGCATTCCTGACTCTGAAGGAAAAAGTTTGTTAGCATAGTCTACCCAGAGAACAAATCACATGTAGGTGGCTAACTGCAAACTCAAATATCAAAAGATGATCAGAAAAAAACATTTCAGTCTTAATTTAATGTTTTAAGGTTGTGTCCTAAATCTAATATTGTAATCCTTTCTGGATATCTGTTGATGACAGAATCAAAACCCAACTCTTTCCCACATTAAGCAAGGAAGCAGGGAAATGTGACATAATCAATTGGAAAGTCTTGGAAATGAATTCTCCAAGAATCATTCCCTGCCCTTCCCCACCATTTGTCAGGATTCAATTTGCCTGTTGATTTAGGTCTGAGATACTTTCTTAGCAATTGAAATAAAAGGAGAAATAAAAACATGAAATCTTAATCTAGTAGGCAGAGACTCCCATGTTTCTTAGCTGAGTGAGATATTTCAACTTCACATACTTTCTTTGACCACCAACCTTCCATCCCTTGCCTAAGAGTCTCAGATCAATATGATAGATAAAGATTAAGGTAAAAGATTACCCTATAAGCTGATGGGAATTGTAATTTCAGTGTATAGCACACACAACAGGGTAGAGTAAGCCTACAAGCATAATAAATTCATCACTTATTTCCAATGACTGATTTGTATTCCGGTTTAATTAGCCATGAAAGAGTCCATTTTTTTAAGCTTTCTTTTACTTTTCATTTTTATTTCCTTTTACCACTGCCTGCTGTAGAAGCTAATCCCCAGCTGTCAAGTTAAGGAAATTTAAAGGGAGACACTAAATAAAAACATTACCAATCATGAATGCATTTTCATATATCCACTGTAGATCTCAAAGATTGGATAGACAAACCTGGGATATTTGATTCTATTTCTGGAAGATTGTCTTACTGTTATAATTAATATTGTTCTTAATTCCAATCTGATCGTTTGTAAACATAAAGTGATTTGCAAAAACTGATATCTTAGCCTCCCAGGAAACAGATGTTTTAGGATCTCCGCTAAACCTACAATTTTCACGTTGCTCAATTCTAAGTAACCAATATAAGTGACTCTAAGAGAAATAGACATACAGAACTCAAAATAGAATAAAAGCCTAAGCTGTAAGTGGATGGGGGTCAGGATGGGATAAGGGATTGGGGATGAGGGAACCACAGAGGGAATGATTTGGTTACTAAAATAACAAACTCACAAATGCATTCAGAAATTTCACCAAGAGTGTCCATGTTTATTTTAACTAGCCACTGCAAAAAGGGAGAAGTCAGGACAATCGCACAGGCCAGCTGTTGTTTTTCTTGAGGAGGTCCCAGCCCCGTGTGCTGAGGAGCTCTACTTGAGATGGCCTCACTGAGACAAATGTTCTGTCTACACTTTAAATGGCAGCTGGTTATTAAATGACTCCCAATAGGGTGAACACTTGCTATTGACAATAAGGTAATATAAGGACCGTGCAGAGCAATCAGGATGGGAATGTGAATGAAAAATCTTTAATCTGAAATTACAGCTGTCAGGGTTATATTATAAAACATGAAAGTTGCATCTGCAGTTAGAATTAATGTGTCCCAAAAGCCAAGTTTCTCATAAACTGCATCTTGCAGATACATATTTTACAAATAGACTACTGGTCTTCTATAAATCTAAGAGAACTGTGGCCTATATTAAGGAATTAAAAGGGGTCATCTCTCCTGGCTTTGGTATTTGTTGAGCAGTACTGGGGGAGGAGGGGGGTGTGTGTGAAATGAACATCGATTTCCAAAGTCTGGTGAAGAGGTTAGAAGTATTAGTCCTGCACAATAATATCCCACTGATTCTGGCACCACATACAAATGACTTTGAGTTACATTTTGTAATAAGCTGTGAATGAGTAGAAATGGGAACTCTGATAAAATACAAACAGTGAAAATATCTTTCTGGCAAATTTACCAACAAAATGTAAATTTTGGTTTCTAGATGGTTTATTTTAAAAACTGTTATGACCTCTCAGGGACGATCACATAGATTTTACAATTGTCATAATCTTAAGATCATTTCACATTGGCGATATGCAGAAATCCATATTAGTAGTGCTGTATAAGCACATAAAATTGGGGATCTGGAAAGATTCTTAGAGAGCATCTAGTCCAGGAACTCATTTTAAAGAATCTGATCCACTTTTTAAGTAAATACATTTTAGTACTTGATGTCAAGTACTAAAATGTATTTATATTTTAAATCTCTTTAAAAAAACACAAAACATTTGACTTTACAGGGGCTTAAATCCCATTTATGTATTTGATGACCAATCTCATTTAAAGGACTGCAATGGCTGTAATGAGTGAGGCGCTCTCCCTATTGTTAACACATAAGTAATAGAGGTGGCCTGTAAACCTTCTGTTGTTTAAAAAAAATGAAGCTATGTCTTTTTAAGCATTACTTAATGTAAAACATTTTCTTTAAAAAGAGAGAGAGAGAGATAATAGATAAATACGTAACAGCAATATATATACAAGAATTCTGGTTGATGTGTCATAATTTATCCTGAAAAATTCTCAGAAATTTGCCCCAATATGAAAAAACAGATAACACCGTTTTCTTAAAGTCTAGAAGATAAACTATCTCTTAAAAGCAATCACTTACTTTGCCTGAGTATTATTTATTGTCTTCCCAAATGAAACTACATTTTAATGCATTTATTATAAAATTGTGTTAAATACAAAGACCAATCAGGTGTATACCTGACCTGATTATATACCTTGGACTAATTTTGCAGATTAGCTTAAAACAAACCTTCCCTGATATCTACAGTGAAGAACTGCCAAAGGTGGGTAAGCCAACAACAGTGAGATCTGGGGATTCAGGTATCCTAAAAGCAGAGGGTGGGAGCGGGAAGAGTTCTTCTTATTGATGTATGAAACTAGAGATATGCTTCAATTGCTTGATAACACTGGACTTTCAAGTGGCATCAATGATTGAAAATACTTTTTTCTTGTTTCTCAATCATGTTATGACTTTCTCTCTTGTCTGTGGAACTTAGCCTCAGATTCCCAGGCCTTTATGACCTCCAGACTAGCAGACTGCAGGAGCTTTACCTAGGTCTCCTTTAGCAGACCACCCAGAAGCTTCCACTGGTACAAGATACAGCAGCTCAACCATATAAGGGTCAGGACTGAAAGCAGAGACCACAATTCAAATCCAGAATCTGATCTGCAAAAATCTCAGATTGGGTCTTTTAGCTCAAGAGGTCACAAATCAGACAGATTTTAAACTGTAGATCAAAGTTCAAGTGAATGATCTGACAATGAGTCTAACAGTTTGTCAAGTGAATGTGAACTTGAATAAATATTTGTAAGCTATAGTCTTATTACATTTTCATAACTTTAAATTTGAATGCAAAAAAATAGGTAGAATTACTCAAAATGAAAATGAAACCCTCAGTTATAAATATTGTATGCTAACAGTAATTAATTTTTGACTCCTAGAAGTCCAATAGTGATTCAACCAGAAAACACAACCTGTGTAGGAATCCAACACGATTGAAGAAAGAATATTGTTTCCTGATATGCTGGAGCCCCTAGAGGGAAAGAGAAAGAAAGGAATGAAGACAAATAACAAAGGAATAGATAGACTGAGAAAGACCTGTCATATTGATTGTTATTCATAATAATATCTAATTAGCATTATTTTTTAATAATTAGGTAATATTAATCATCAAATAATTAAAATCAAGTTCTGTCCTTTCCAAATTGGGTAGACATATATTCTCTTTTCTTCCAAAATGTAAATGTGCAAAATATAACTGTAGGAAATGACAAGTAAATATATTTAAATATATAATATTGTAGTCAGTGTACATTTTTTGGCCTAAAACTGTTTGCCAAGTTGTACCTTCTTGCTATGAGGTAATAGAAAGTGAAACTCCAAAATTAAGCTTGTTTCTGAATTTCTTTCATTGTATAATGTCTAAAATATAACAATATAAGACTGTGTTATTGAAAATACAATGAGTCTTGAAATTATTTTACTTAATTTGGAGAGTAAAAAGACCAGAGCTGTCAGGTCTCTCATGCATGTTTGGCCTATCCCCACAGGGAGACAGGAGGCAGCCCAGGTGGACCAGTATCTCAGTGACCAGGCAATAAGGCTATCCCTTTTCAAGAAAGATTCAGGACACCAGCACACATTTTTCTGTAGACTGTTTGAACTGTTCCAAGTTTCTGTATGCTTGGATTCTATAAGCCTTACTCTCCTTTATTTTTTTTTCTCTCTAAACTTCATTCCTACTCTCCTCACTGCGTCTGATTAGGAAAATTCCTGTTAGTTATAAATCCAGCATGGATGAGACTTTAAAATCTGGGAACTACAGTTGACATCCTTCTTAACAAGCCTTATCCAAGCAGAATCATATGTAGTTTGAAATTTTTTTCTTTTTCAGATAGGAACCATCCATATTTCTGCTGATCAAGAAAAAAAGGTGCCATGGTGTCATAATAAAAAGAGCTAAAATGAAAAGTCTTAATTCTGTCATTACCTCTGGGATCTTGTTGGGGGCATGTTCTTGTCCGGGCATCTCTACCTCAGTTCCTCAACTGCAAAATTAAGAGTTTAGGTAAAATGATATCAAACATTCTTTTCAGTTTAAAAAAAAATCTATGATTCTATAAATATTTTAGTAGCAACTATATTGGAATAATAAACTATACACTAATGCCACATTATATGTCTTCAATTTAAAGAAAATAAACAAATAAAAATAATCCTCATTGTAAATTACAACTCTGCCATCCCAACCTGCCACAGAGATGTCCCTCAAGATATTTGCATATCCCCATGCCCACCTAATTGGGAGTATCTTCTTTTTTCAAACTTTATCTTCTTATGAAAATGTCTGTCTCTATCGTCAATTCGAAGCTTATTTAGAGAAGACTTTGGAACAATCCTCCCCCTCAAAATTCTCTCCTTCATAATAAATACCAAAATACATTTACAGGGCGGGGGTTGTGGCTCGGTGCTAGAGCGCTTCACTGGGTTTGATCCTCAGAATCACATAATAAATAAATAAATAAATAGTCACAAAAAAAGTGTTTAAAAAAATAAAGTATTTAAAAAAATACATTTATAAAGGCCAATAAGCTCAAGTGTTCTATAACAAGTAGGGTTATATAGTTTACAATGATTAATTATATATTTAAAAATACCTAAGACAGAGGATTGTGAATGTTTCCAACAAGAAGAAATGATAAATATCTGAGATGATGGAAATACTAATTTCATTTTTTGCACACTGGATGCATGTAGTTTGAAATTACACTGTACCCCATAAATATGTACAGCTATTATGCATCAATTAAAATTCCCTCCTTAGAGTTGCTACTGATTGTGATACCATCACTTTTCATTTCTTTAGTAGAAAGATTTATTAAAATGTGACCTTGTCTTAAAAGGGAAACATATTAAGTCCTTGACTCTCACTTATATCCCACAATAAATAGCTTATTTGATTTTCAAACATATAGTTTTACCCAATATAATGAGCTATAAATTTATCTCCAAAAGAGTGTGTATATTCATAAAGGAACTACTAGACTTCTAGAAAATATGAGCAGAAAATTTCACTGTTCATAAATAACTTCTTTCTTAGTCATACCTACTTTCTGTTTGTGTATGTTTTATAATGCATATATATATATATATATATACAGAAATATATAATTTTTAACTAAAATATATAATTTTTAGTTAAAAGTAACTAAAAATAATATTTTGGAGTTAATATCCAAAACTTGATAATGATGAGTTTCATGAGCATTTGGAGATCCTGGGCTACTGAATAGGTAAGAGAGTGAAATAGATCCTTGCGTATTAGACAGGTAAGGAAGATCCTGGGCTACCAGATTTGCAGGAAGTAAAGAGAGCACACAAAATCTTTCCAGTCAGAGTCCTTGAGAATGTCAAGCCAGAGGCACTGGGTCCAGAGTGTAGAAGGAAGGGCAGCTGAAGAGCATGAAGAGTTGTATGGAGGGTAACAATGAGGTGGGAGCAAAACAAGGTTCAAGTCAGGTGAGAACCACAGAGCAGTTATCAAATAAGAGATTGTGCCAAAAGAAGGAGCATGAAGTCTTTACCCACTGAAATTTGATTTTGTACCACTCTGTTCTTAGTTTTTTGTACTTAAAACATATCTTTAGGATGGAGCTTTTAGGAATCCTCCTTACCTCAAGTGGCATTCCAATTAGCCCTCGGTGCATATGGCCTGTTCAAGGTGTGTAAATTAAAGCACCTAAACCTATCTGTTATAACTTAATGTTCCTGCACCTCCAAACAATCCATTTATGGGTGGAACACATTCATATTTAGCTATTGTTTTGAATATAATAAAAGTAACTAAAACTGTACTCTATAAAAATATATTAGTGGATATTAAGGAAGTTTATAATTAAGATAATTAAAATGTCTTCATCAGCTAAATACTATTTTAAAAGTATGAGAGAATGTTAACATTATATTCAAAATACTGAAATCGATTTGAATTTATCTGCCTTAATAGGTGCTAAGAATATGGTGAGCATTAATGTTTAAATTAGAAAAGTTTTTTTTTCCTTAGAGCAAACATACACTATAAATTCAATTTGTTGACTATAATTTTCCCAGTGAAAACGTTAAAATATGCCAATAGTTTGAAAGTTGCAAAATGGAGAAAATATAAAAATGAAGAAAATTTCTTTCAACTTTACATCAAACTTTCAATGGAAATTGAATTTTGGTACTTATTTTAGAGCATATTTATGTGTTACTTCTACTTTATTGTGAAAAAAATCTCTCTTCCTCTCTTACTTCTTCATATGCAACATTTGGTTGACAAATGCAAATCATTTGAGAGGATATCCCAGCAGAAACCATTGTGGTTTGAGGATTTTTCTCGTCATCTTGTATTAGAGAAAATGATGCTGAATCATATACACTTAACAAATCAAAAATCAGCAAGCATGTGTAAGTAATGAAAATGTCCCATAGTAAGTAATCCTCAGGATGCCACTAAAGGAAAACAAGATCTTTTATTTGCTTAACACATTTGCCATGTTCCATAGAGAAAAAACTTCTTTACCAAATACTGTTGACTAGAAATCGTACCCACCCAATTTTGTTTTCGTACATATAAGTATTGACTATAGCAAATACTAATTTCTCCATGAAAATGAATTTTCATTAGATACAAGGGACATCATTCTTGTAACTGGTATAGATGAAACAAATAGCCCTTCTAAAATTGGTGGGGGGGAACCATAAAAAATACAAAGGAAAATCTAACCAGAAGGAGAATAAAATAAGCACAATGGAGTCATCAATGAAAAAGAGATTTTAACTAGTTTCTGAAAGCTAATGAATGACTGAACGATATATTTTAAAAGCATGAACCCAGGAAGTGTTGTGATGAATTGTAGGGAAGTTATGTCAAAAACAATGAGAGGATAAAAATAGGAATGTTAAATTAAATCTACATATGAAACAATTAATCAGCCTGTACCCCAAAAGTGGCATAAATGAAAATTCAGTGTTTATCTCCCCCACAAAATTCCCAGGTGATTCTTCTCTGAAGAGTCTGAATGGACTTGATTGGTTATGTATAGGTTTCTGCTGTGAATGTTACTGCCAAAAACAAAAGTTTTCTTTGTTAAACGTTTTTGGGGATCTGAGACCTGACAACTGTTCCCTGCTCATTCAACTTAACATGCCAGTCCATAAACTACATCCACCCAAACACTGAGCTCCACATCTACCAATCATAGGATGTACCTATTTACCTATTAGCAGAGGAAATGCACACTAGCTATCAAATACTTCTTTCTTAAATATAAGCATCTGACCAAAGGGTTTCAGACAGACAGTGAGACAAAGAAACATAAAACAGAAACACATATATAAATTAACAGGGAAAAAAATGATTTTAGATAGTTCAGGAATAGAAGATTGCTTTGAAAGAATTAAAATAAACACATTCATATGCAACATTTGGTTGACAAATGCAAATCATTTGAGAGGATATCCCAGCAGAAACCATTGTGGTTTGAGGATTTTCTCGTCATCTTGTATTAAAGAAAATGATGCTGAATCATAGACACTTAACAAATCATATACACTTAACAAAGGAGTAAGAGACCCTTACTCTAAGGGTCTGAGGTTTAAGACAATATTATATCCACAAAATAAGAACAGATTGTTATATAAAAAGAATTACACAAGTATAGGAGAAAGCATGTGGGGAATGAAATGATAATCATTAAAATTAAAGATTCGAATACAAAGACAAGTAAATAATATCAAGGAAATATCCAAGATTATAGAAAAAAATACAGACACTAAATGTTAGAACAAACAAAATATGAATTAATAATGTTGTATTCCTATCATCTTACTACTAGAAATAGAGAAGGCAGATCTCTCAAAGAAATAATAGAACTGTGAAACCATTAAAGTTTTGAAGAGAGGAGACAGAGTAAAACTTACATTTCAATGTATTTCTAATTTCAGTAGCAAACAGACTAAAGAGAAACTAGACTAGGGGAAAAGTAACAATTTGACAACTGAAAGCATCTATGCAAAAGCTGCTGCTACCTTGGACTTAAATTCTAGAAGTGGAGCTAGTGAGAAGCAGTTCATTCCAAACTTGAAGGTAAAATCCATAGAGCTGTCAAGGAAGTTTCATTTTTTTTTAATCAAGCAATTAGATGCACAGAATTCTGGTTTACTAAGACAGGAGTACTGCCAGGATGAACAGGTTAAAGGGGTAGGATTTGAGAAATATATAATTTGGATTTGGACACGTTAGATTTGAAGTTCACATCAGACATCCAACTAGACATGATAAATTGGCCATGGCATATTAGAGTGTAGATTTCAAAGAAGATGATTCTAGCAACAGTGTATAAATGACAAAGTTAAGGCATGAGATGACTTTACCAAAGACTGAGTAAATACAAAGAAAAGAGAAGGTCCATAGACTGAGTCCTGGAACACTTCTCTGTTCCAACATGAAGAAGATGAAGAGCAACAATCTGAGAAACCGCATCTAACGATGTAGAAGGATCATCAAAAGAGAGTGGTGCCCCACATTTCCAGTGTATTTCAAGGGTAAAGTCATCATCATCTCTATCAAAACCTGCTTGTAAGAAAGCAAATAAGGACTTCAAAGTGACCCCTGGATTTTACAACATGGAGCCTCCAGTGGCATGATAGCAGCTATCCTTATGAAATAGCAAGGGTGAAACTGGAATAAAGTGTGTTTAACAGAGAATGGGAGAGGAAGTGGGAAAAGCTTACATACAATCTTCAAGGAAATAATCAGAACCCTGAAGAGGTAGCTAGAAGTATATTGAGTATAATGTGTGACATTAGAGCATATGTGCATGGTATTGGGACTGTCCTGAAGACAGAGACAATTTAATGCAGGAGAGAGTGAGCAACTACAGAAATAATGTCCCTAAGACACAAAAGGGGAAACACTGCACAAAAGAGGGGAGAGTCTTAGATGGAGCAAAGACAATTTATACTTACTACCTGGAGAAAAGGCAAAATGTTTGGGGACAGATAAACAGGTTGGTAGACTTGTTACAGAAGCACACCGAAATTGCCTTTAGATTGTTTTCATTTTTTTCAATAGGAAGAAAAAGCATGTTATGAATGAGGGCAGAGGAAAAAGTGTGGGAGGTTAGAGGAGAATAAAATGTGTAAAATAATCCTCGAGGAGAGGAATACAACTCCTCAAGAAATAGGAGGACTGACTCAAAGGTAGTACTTAGAGCCCACTTGAGATTATGAACTTAGGTCATGAACTTAGAGACCTGAGAGGCTACATGCAGGCCTTTCTTCCTCTCCAGTCAGCTACTTGGACAGCTGAATAGTGGGAGAAGAGTTGAGTTTAATAGGCTTGGGGTTTTACTAGGCCCGGATAATGGTGGGAGAGAAGGGCGTGTGAGCTGAGGTGGTAGGCCAGGGAGTCCCTGTGTAAGGACAGGTCCACCACACTGAAGCTGGATAAGGAACAGAGTGTGGTATGGTACACAGTCCCCAAGGTGGGAAGTGGAAAGAAAGGAATTTTGGAGTCCAGGTAGTATGGATAGTGAAAAAGAAGAAAGAGATAGATATAAGGATACAGAGAGAAAAAGAGAGAGGAAGACAGAAGGGAAGAAGGGAGCATGTTGTGCTCTAAGTTGTGCTGAGTCCAAGAAACACATTCCAGCATGAGAGTCCCATTCCCCACCACAGGGGAAGGCTCTGCATGGCTTCCCACTGAAGCCTTGAAATGGTGACCAGGGAGGGGCACCATGATTCCTAATGTTGATAGGGCAAGAGTGACTAAGGTAGACTGGAAGGCAAGTTTTTGATACATGAGGAAACAAAGATGTGAACCACCAGGGTACTGAAAAGATGTGTGTGCCTCAATATGAAAATCATCAAGGTTAAGTCACCAGCACTTGGAAGAAAAGATAAATGTTAAGTTATTTCCTAGGATCTTCTTATGACTGTAAATCGACACAATGAGGAAATACTATCTCAGGAATCTGGTGACGGTCATGAAAAGAAAGAGTAGAAGAGAGTCTAATCCAGTGGCCCGGGTTTCTGAGAAGGCATATTGTAAAGGGAAGGGAGGAGTTATAATGGTCTGGAGGCAGCCAGGAGAACATGAAAGGTCCTCATCCCTCCCTCCAGGAGTGGTGATAGGACGATCATGGAAGGAAATAGACTAGAGAGGGCAACAGAAGGGTGTGCTCCAGTAGAACTGCTCAGGGAGAGCCAGATTTCCCGCAGACCACCAGGTGGAACAGAAAGTTCTGTGAGGAGGCTGAAGATACAGAGCCGGGATCCATCAACCATGGCCAAATTCAGCCAGCCTCCTGTTTTTATGCCAGGAAACTGAGAATAGGTTTTATATTGTTAAGGTTTTGCAGTCTAAATTGTTACAGAGATAAATACTTCCATGATATCCTTGATTCCATCTCTTGGCCCCCCAGGGCCTACAGTATTTACCAGCTGGCTCTTCAAAAACACACTTTCCCATCCCTGACACAGGTTTAGCTAATGGCTGACCAAGAAAGTGTTGCAGTGGGTCAAATTAGGTAATGAACAGAACCACACAGGGAGGGAGGATGTGTAATGAGAAGTGACTTGACAGTACCAGGAGTCCTGCATTGACTAAGGTGAAGAGGGTGGTGGCCATAACCAAATTACTCCTAAGGGTCTGTTGACCAAACTGTGGTAGGAGTCTTGAGGATTGAGTAGGGATAGAGGAGGACAGAAACCTCTTCAGGAGTAGGTAGAATCCCTTGGGCCCAGGGTCCAGCCACTTTTCTGATGTCTAGGCTGTTGGAGGAGACGGTTGAGAATATATGAAGCTCTGACCTTCTCACTGATGGCCCCCCCAAGTCTGGGTCTGTATTACTTCATGGTTGCATATTATTTAATCATTACAATTCTATCCTAGCTTCCATTTTACAGATAACAAAATCAAAGTTTAAAAAATAATGATTTAACCAAAGTCACACAGATAAATTCTAAAACCTGGCATAGAAGCTAGATCTTCTGACTATTAAGCCAAGTACTTTTTCTCACCATTGATTCCATGCTGCACCCAAATTGTATACTCAGAAACAGTACATGATGGCAGTTGGGAAGTTCTCCCTATAAACCAGAAAATAAGACACCCTCAAGAGCTCAAATTATGTTCAACCACAAGAATGGGTATGTATAACATGACAAAGTAATGTGTCAAAATACATTCTCCTGTCATGTATATATATCTAAAAAGAACAAATTTTAAAAGAGCTTGAATTATTACATAGTATATACAGCAATCCTGACATCTGACTGGGAGAAATGTACTTTCTAATTTACCAAACATACAAATGTATCTATAGAAAAAAATACACGCGCACAAATGAAGACCAAAAGGTGGCTCCCATCCATCATGGATTCCAGACAATGTTGGTGGAAAAGAGAAGAACAATGGTCAGTCCAAAAAAAAAAAAAAAAAACACACATTCCAGCATAGGAGCCCCATTCCCACCACAGGGGAAGGACTTTTATGGCTTCCCAGTGAGACCTGGGTAAAATGGCCAGGTGATGATGGGCTTCTCATTAAACAGACTTCAAATAGCAACTTTAAACTTTTGAGTCCATGGGTTTTTCTATATAAGGGTCCTTGCAGTTGGAACCATGGGAAGAGCTACCATCTTCTCCAAATAAATAAGCAAGCCCACTCAATCTTATTTCATTTGGCTGTGATTATAACTGTGTGTAGCCAGCCTACTAGCTAGTAAATCATGAAACCCACATTCTCACATCAAGAATGAGGGTCAGACTCAGGATTATAGTAAATATCCAGAGGTTATCATCCAGGCTTCCCATATGGAAGTCCCCTGCTTTAGTTTTGAAGTTGTTTTCAAGCAACTCTTTCTTTCCTTGAAAATCTGTGTGATAATTGCAACACTATACAGTCCATAGTAGTACAAATTAAATATGTGATACTTTACTTTTTATGATTAAAAAATGTTTTATTACTGCATTATACTTAAATGTAATAGTGGGGTTCATTCTGACATAATCATAAATGTATAGAATGTAATTGGCTCCATTTCAGCCCCTAGTACTTCCTCTTTCCCTCCACTTCTCTCTCCCCTTGTACCCTTTCCTTCTGCTTACCTATTGTTTCTTTCATTAATGCCTTATAGACATACATGACATACATGAAGGTGAAATTCACTGAGGGATATTTGATGTACATAGCAAAATCTGGTCAATTTCACTCTACAGTTCCTCCCTTTCTCATCCTCCTCCCATACTATCCCCTTCCTTTATTCCACTGATTTTCCTTCTATTTTTATGGGATCACACCCATGCCCACTTTTTCCTTACTTTTACAATTTTGAAAATACAGAGTTTTTTACTGCACGCTATACTTTCAGGTGCCTCATTAAAGAAGTATCGTGTGATTTCCTGTTTAAACAAAGTGATTGGTGCTTATCCTAGACTTCTCAATATGGACATACTTGGTTGCACTTTCTTTGACATCTCTGGATCATTGTTTTTACAAAAGAATATGTGTTAAATATTCACTCATTGATTCACTTTGACCTATTTAAAAAATCTTTTATCTTAGAGGTTAGTAGCTTCTATGATGGATCAAACAATAACAAAGACACCAACATTATTTTTAAGGGATGTAGAGTCAAGGTAAATAAAATTTAAAATCAGTAATATAAAAATTATCAAAGGCACACAAATATTCACTGCCCTTCAGTACAGACAATTCTGCCAATGACACTGTGCATTAATCAGTTCAAGTTAAACAATGCTGTGATAACAAACATCCTCAGCAACCTGAGTGACTAACAAAATAAAGTTGTTGTTTTTTTTATTTTTTGATTCCATGCCCATCTGGAATTCAGCATCACATATGCTCCAAGTTTTAATTCCCTACCTTCTACATTGCAGATCTTATGGCACATGGTAAAGATGGCATTGCAGAGCCACTGGATAGTCCTTAAAACCTTGGTTCAGAAATAGCACATGCCATTTTCACGCATTGCTCCTTGACCAAAAAAAAGGGGGGGGTGAGAAATATAGTTCTCCTACAGGAAGAAGCAACACAGTGATTCTTGATGTTTAATAATTTTAAATTTATTTTTTAAAACTTAATGTGCATTTATGAGAGACAAAACACTGAGTTAGAATTATTTCAGAAGGTATATGTGATTCCTTAAAGATGCAAGTAGGGTTGTCACTCCAAGTGTGAGCTCTCTTGCTATGTGAAATCATGCTTGGACTATATGGAATATTTAACAAGCATGTGATGCCCTGAAATTTTCTCAGTTACTTCATGAGCCGTCTGGCTCCCCTTGAAATCAGATCTTATGTTCACATGGATGCTCCTGGCCCACTTCAGGCTTAGTGGCAGCATTTTCACTGGTCCCTGGCAATCAGGCTTTCTAGCCATCAGCTCTCTGTCCAGTTGAGTCCAAGTGCTAATCCACATGCTCTGCTCAATTTAGGGAGTCCCAAGACCTTAGGGTCTGCATCATCCATGCACCTGTACCACATCTGCCTGCAACTGCTCAGTCCAAATCCCAGACCTAGCTCCTTTCATCAAATTTGGCAGAGTAATGCCACTATTGTCTTTTGTTAGTTAAGAGTGGCCATAAATAAAAAGAGAAGAAACAAGTGATTAAATGCATTTTTGGAAAAATGGGAAATATGGATCTGGAGTGGAAATTAACTTCCTTCACAGTAAATTTACAATTTACTGTTGACTTTGTTTCTAATACGGAGGAAACCTGATGGATGGTGGTCAGGAAAGGGGATACTCAGTAATGTGATTTGGGCTTAGGAGGGTTTGGAAGAATGAGACAGGAACTTAAAAGTATCACATGTAGTTAGCAACTGTTTAAAATGTCATAAATATACATAACTACCACATACAAGTCACATTTACTTTAAATTTCATTTGTTTTTGTTTTTGTTGTACGGTGTGATAATTTCATATTGCATACAATGTAAAATGATAAAATCAGAGTAATTAGCATTTCTATCTCCTTAAATATGTATCATTTTTTTATGTTGGGGATCTTTGAGCTCCTGTCTTCTAATTCTTCATAAAATACATTAAATTGTCATAAGCTCTTGCCATCCTACCATTCTATCTATAGACAACAGTAGTTTTCTGTAACATTTGAACATATAAACCATCAACTTGAAACAGAGTTAAAATTAATAACAGCATCAAGGCAACTATAAAAAACTGAATCAGGTAAGAATTATACAAATTGAACTTATGCCTATAATAAATATTCTTAATAATAAGGGGAAACAGTAAACATGAATTCGGTCATATTTTCCATGTCAACTCTTTACAAATGTTACTGTCTCTTTGATTGTTGCACTGCCAAACTGTTTTGTTTCCTGTTCAGGATGAAAAGACAGAAGTGTGGATTTTGGATAAAGGAGCTTGTCTATTTAGGCTTTGGGCTCTGACCAACACAGAAGGGGGCTCAGAAATAAGAGAACGAAATCTCTTCCATTTCTCCCCTTGTCTCTCAGACACAAGTGGATGAGCCTAAACCCAGTGGCACTTTATAAAAGCTACGTTTGAGGGCATAGCTTGGGCTAAGTGGGGTTTGGAAAGCTGATCTCATACAGCTGATCTTTCTTTTTTGCAAAAATTGGTGACCTTGTTTACAATCTTTGTATTTAGAGGCAGTAAGTAATTTTTCCTGTCTTAACATATGAGAGCTATTTTACATAATCTTTTCCAACTTTCTTAGAGTACCCTCCAGGGATCAACAATTCAGGTTAGCTGGTAAGTTTTGTCTTTTGTTATTTTCTTTTTAAATGGGCTGATCTTCACAGCTCAGCCGGTAGCTGGTTCCAGCAAGCCCTGGGATAAACTGGATGGTCCTACATGTTGAGGCTCCTTCTGGGGGAGACAATACTAGAAGGCACTGAACACTGATGCATGATGAAAGTATTTGGCTTTTAGTAGATTTGCTTCAGTTTTCCATGCAAAAATCCCTTCCGGAAAAAAAAAAAAAAAGTTCAAGCACTGAATTTACATTCTCCATCTCTGTTTTAAGGTCTCAGATGGAATGGAAAAGGATTAATTTTTCATATGAATTAAAGATGACTCTAACAATATGCTCCTTTACAAGGTTAATAAACAGGAAAAGGCAAGTGATCAAGATGTAACCATAATTATTACTATATTTACTTCAGACTGCTACTTAAAGCTACAAGACACTATCATTACAGGCAATCCTTTTAAATGTCAACATCAATTTAAAATTACCCAGGATTTTTCAATAAGTGGTCTAGGCTTATTCAAGTTTGAAATGACATCATAAAACTGGTGACATATTTTTATCATTCAATAATAATAAAAATAGTATGATTAAAGTCCTTTCTAGTCTCAAGTTATTGTTTTGCATAGCTAGTATGGGTCTAAACCACAGAGTAGAGCAATAATTATAAATGTGAAATCAATTTCAGATTAAAAGCAAAGATTAAGTCATGCAGGAATCTCTGCTGTTGTGCCACATGCTGATTGGAATAATTTTAAAGATTAGCAAAATATTCATTTTTGCCCACTAATAGTAAAGACACATAACTAACTTAATACTGTGTGTTTTGACGTAGGGCTGATTTTCTTTGAGATAACTTACTTGTTAAGCAGTATAACCACAAAAAAGATGCCAATTGTATAATTTTCTATAGTTCACTTAATGTACTAATCTACACACAAATTCAAATAAAGTTCACCAAAAGGTTCAAAACGAAGAGATGAACTTCTCAAAGTTCTTCTTTGCTCAAATCTCTCAATTCTTATTTTCTACTTCTTTAATCTCAATGCTTTGCTGTTGAAAAGATACTTATCATAGCAACAGAGTACTCTTAATATCTACATTCATATATAAAAACTGTCCAAAAAAATTATGTTTCATGGGCACTGCTTGGGTACTGATGGTGAAAGCTTGAATTTGGGAAGTGAGGATTGAAAACTTGGATCTATAATGCTCTGGAATGGCTTAGTGGTAAAGAGGACAGATTCTGAAGCCTGAACACCTAATTTTTCAGCCTGGTTTTGCCAGATTTGTGATTTAGGAAAATAATCTTTCTGGACCTCAATTTAATTGTCTATAAGGACAGTTGGGCCTCCATATATTTAGCTTCCACACCCTAGGAGTCAACCAATCATGCCTTGAAAATATTTTTAAAACAAAATTCTAGAAAGTTCCAGAAAACAATACTTGAATTTGCTATATGCCAAGTACTCTGACTTGTTCCATTTCCCAGATCCTTGGTTTCTCTCTAGCACTCATTGTCTAAACATTGTTTACCTTGAATGTATACAGACTTTTTTTTAATGACTATTCCCTAAACAATACAGTATGACAACCACTTAGAGCTTACATTGTATTAGGTATTATAAGTAACCTGGAGATAATTTAAAGTATACAGGAAAATGTGTGTAGGTTATATTCAAAGACTATGTCATTTTTATAAGGGACTTAATCGTCTGCATATTTTGGTACCCAAGGTAGAGGGGAATCCTGGAACTAATCCCTTTCATATAACCAAAGGACAGTTGAATTATTATAATTATCATTATTATTAACTCACTATTTTATCCACGTTATTTAAACTCATAAACCTTCTTGCTCATCCTTAAAATGGGATAATAACAGACTTTACCTTACAGGGTTGTAATAAAGATTGAAAAACATAAGTCAGGTAAAATGCTTGGCAAAGTCCCTTGTACATTGGAAGGGCTCAGGATTCATTGGTAATATTTAATAGCTGATTTTTGAGAGTTCTCAGTTGTCTAGTAGTATGGCTACAATGAATTTGTTGGTGTGAGGACTCTCATTAATTTTCTGATTAACTCTCCCTTTCCTATTACACATGAAGAGGATGATAGAAATGACCAAACTACTCTGCAGAATATGAAATGTGCATAGAAGAACCCCCTCTGAAAAGATGGAAATGCCTGCTACCATCTCATGTCACAGATTTCCAACACTCTAACCAGCAACCTTATTTTTATAAGGTATTGTTTTTACATGGAGTTCACAATTATGCTTGGAAAAATTAAAGTAGTAATACTAAAATGTATGATGACACTTGAGGATAAATATCAGTCCTTTCAAGAGGTTGGTGTTTTTCTTACTGACTCCATAACTTTCATGAACTTTCTTGTCAACATTCCTACAGTAGGGCATGACTTAATATGAAACACTGTCATAGATAAACAGCCCTGCCCTAAGATTCCATCCAGAAGTGGATTTTGTCTCCAGTAGCAGTGCTTCTTGTTAGAAGGGTGGTGTGGTCCATGTTTCAGCCAAACTACTGTTAGCTGGGAAACAGACCATATGTTATACAGTCTCTACTGTTCGGTTTTAATTAGGTCTTCAATGAGGACAGGGTCAAGATGGAGATCGGGTTTGCTTTTCACTCTTTATATTCTGCAACCGCCCCCCCCCCCAGCTGAAAAAGGTTCTTAAAATTAAGAAGCTGGATTTCTCATCCCCTGGGTCTCTACCGCAGGATGCCAAGCATCTCTACCTTAGGTCTCATTGTCAACAGCTGCTCCTCTCCCTCATCTCCAGGGGCAAACTATGCATAGGAAAAGCATCAGGGAGAAAGGGACACAAAAACGTCACCCAGCCACATTTTCAAAACAATAAACTCAATGCACTTTCTTTTATGAAGGCTTAAAAGATGAAGTAGTCTGTTATGTAAACCCATGATTTAGATGAAATCAGCAACTCTCACCTCATCCAGAGGAACATGGAGGTCTTGATTCTTATCAGATAAAAATCTACCATTTGTTTGTGTTCTTTCTGCTTTGTTTTTTCTTTCAATCCTGGGGATTGAACCAAGGGCCTAGCATACACTAGGCAAGAGCTCTATCACTGAGCTACAGTGAGGGCCCTACTGCTAGTTTCATTAATACAATCCAAACATCTTTTGTAAAGTTTTACATTCTTTCCTTTTACTTGATTAGAAGCAGGACGCGTCACTTTATTGGGTGTTGTTTAATCTGACTTGATATCTTGAACAAAAGATGGTTTTCAACCCATCCATGACCTATTTTTTTCAAAATAAACCAACTTCCTGGTGATGCCATATGCAAAATTGGCTAAAAATATTACATCTTTCCTGCACCCTACATAGATCACTGAGAGGTTTTGAACACAAGTAACAAGGGAAATGGTAGTATCAACAACCAAACTTCAGAAATCAGAAATATGATCCCATGTTTTGATTTTAGAGAGACTGAATGTGAGATGATGGCAGAGTATAAAAATAAGAAGTTAGAGAAGCAACTATCATATAAAAAAAGGTAAAGGTTGAAAATAAACATTTTTGAGTCACTTTTAATTTTAAATGATTTTTTATGATACACTATAACAAGCTGTATCATTTTGACTTGCTTTTAAAAAACTTCTAAGCTCCACATTTCAAGTTATTTTTTAGTAAAACCTCAAATTCTACATATCCATAGCCTGAAATAAATATGAGCTATTATATGAATACTATATAGAGTCTATTTGTATATTATATGGTATATAGCATGTAACATAACATGGACTAATTTGCTAAGCTTAACCCTTATAATGACAACTAAATCTCATCTTAATTGTAATTCATTTTTTTTAATTCTGTACCTTTCAAACTCTAATGAGCAAGAGGAAAAATCTGGAGATATTTCAAAATCCTTAGAGTCTTGTGTAATGAATCTGAGCAAAAACATAGGAATCCAAATTTTTCACAAATATACCAAGTAATTCTGAGACATGAAGTCTTCAGACAGCCCTTTCAGAAACTATTCTTAGCAGTTCTAGAGACCTTTAACCCACAGTGAATGTTACAGCATCATGGCAATAATCCTATTAAAGTGGCTACTTTAGGCCATCATCTTTAGAAGCCAAGACTTTGTAAATATAAATAAATATTTTAAAGTTGTATATAGATTCTTATACCAAATGACATAGAGACATATAACCAACACAAAGAGTTTAACTTTGGGAGTCCTAACACTCTCATTTCAGTTTTATGTTAATTTCTCCACTAAGAAATAATCTTTCATGGTAGAGCTCTTCACTCGAACAGTGTATGTTGGGATACAGAGTACTGTGTTGTAAACAATGCAAATACTACGTAATATCAAAAATGCAAAACAGAATTTCCACCGCAGCCCATCAAAAGATGCTAAGTGCTACTGAAGAAGTGAAATTCTTTGGGGAGGCTGTGTTTAGGAGAGAGGGGAGAGGGAGAAGAGGGGACAGAAGAAGGAGTAAGGTTTTAAGGACTCTAATCTCTCTTCCCTTTTTTGTTCTCACCGCCCTCTTCTCTGTAAAAATGTAATTTTTCTTGGAAAACCCTGCGACTGATTAAAGAGGTGTCCTGGGCCTTCTTGGGTACAAAAAACTGATCTATAAAAGATAAGCTACCATCTTTGAAGAATATTTAGAATACAAGTTTTAAAAACCCTTCTGTAGAAACAAGATTCTTTATGTCAGGGTAGGTTTATTTTGGAAGGCAATTGTTCTGGATGGGTTTTGCCAAGCAAGCATGACAAAAGTGTTAAATAGCTTATATGTCATTTCACTGGGAGCAAAATGAATCTTATAGAATTATTATTGTTTCAATTAAATGCAATAAAATACCACATGAAACTAAATTACCAAGAAAATCAATTACCAATAAACTGACAGCATATTTGTATTATAATTCGTCCTTTAAATAATCAAATGTTCTTCCATAAGCTTTAGCTTATTTCCCCAAAAGGGTTGACATGGCATTTTGTCTTGTATTTGAAAGCTATCTTTTGCTGTTAATTTGCATTAAACAAACAACCAAAAGACAAGAAAATCAAAGGAAGTACCCCTATATGGTCCTCCCACACATCTTGAGCTGTGTGAGCAAGCAGTTAAAACATGCAAATCCAGTTTGGAGGAAATTCGACATCTCTATTATAGATGAAAGGTAAACAAAGCAGATGAAGGATTAGTGCAATTCCAAATTTAAGATATTGCTCTCAGTGACTTATAATAAAGTGGTGTTGCATACGGTGGCATGTTTTAGATGACATTTCAATTGTACGAGCAATTTGCATTCTATCTGACATTAAATAACGTTCTTAGTATTATGAATTCCAGCAGCATCCTCATCTCCACAGCATAAAGATATGAACTATGAGGCACATCTTAATGAAGGGAGTAAGTTTTCCTGTCAATCTGAAATCTGAGACAAGGCAGTACCTGGGCTAAAACGCCAGCAACATTATTGTGAGTTGCCCACTCCTGGCATAGTACAAATCTTCAGCTAAGGCATTCTTCTTATTAAATAAAGATCTATAACTGAACACATGTATCTGTAATATCACTACAATCCAAAGAAAATTAAAAGACAGATTATGTCCAGGATATTACATGCACCACCACAGAGCACTGCTAGAATCTGGTATGGTCTTGTTGCTAAGATACCTGGCTAATGCCACGGAAACGAGCCCCTCTTACTAATCTAGTACAATCCATGCATGCTTCCACATATTTTGGCAGGAGAAAGTAGGAGTCCACTGACAATGGTTTGAGATATTACTAGCCAGTGTTCCTGAATTTATACATTTTTTATCTCTTTCTGGTAAGCTTCAACAATCTTAGTGAAATAAGAAATGTAACACTCAGTTAATGGCATTTGGTTGCTTTATGCCATTTAAAACAAGTAAGATTACTTTTTATCCTTCTGCATAGTCAATAAAAGTTGCTTAAAAAGGTAATTATTTAAGTGCCTTTGGTTGCAAAATTGTGGTGCTCCCCAAAATGATTCCCCTTAATCTTTGCGATTTATATTGTTATATGCACATAAATGACTAACTGCATTTTCTCTCTTTATTGCTTTCTTCAAGGAGAATGCAATACACCAGTTTCCCTGGGTGCATACTGCATAAGAAATCAGGACACTAAAAGGAAATACTTTTATCAGAAATTACTTACAAACCTATGATGCATAAAACTGGTTTGCAATGTTAATGTTTCCAAAGATTTTTTGTTTTATTCATCTAAGAAAAAAAGATGAAAAGAGAGAAGATTAAAAACTATCTCAAGCATAACAATAATATATAAAATTCCAAAATGAAAAATAAATACTTTGAGGCTTCCCCTGTACAGAATGCAAATATGCTTTCTACCTCCTGGTTGTTGTTTTTTTTTTTCCAAAACAGCCTGTCTTTGTTAAAGCAAACTAAATGAAGATTTCTAATGAAAAATCAAACATATTTTTTATAAGTGTGTCCCTACTCTGTAGTGCCAATATGATCCTTAGAGCATCAGTGACAGTAGTTCCACTGAGCTCAAATTATAACAACAATAACTTTTGCAGATGTTCCTAGCTGTCAAATATTATTCACTAAAATGTCAGAAAATGTGATAAAAAGTTAAACCTGAAAAATTATTCGAAAGTAATTGGTTCAAGTCAAGAAGGCAAGGGAAGGTCAACCATTAATCCCTATCCATAAACAGTGAATGAACTATAGAGAAATCACAGCCATATTGATTTTTTTTAAGAGGAAACAATTGTGTACTGTGTAGGTAGACACACAGTAAAGTGGACGGTGTGCAAATATACAGCTTTATATTTCAAAGGTACTCATTGATTTAAACCAAAGTTTTTCTTCAGATTTGCTGGATTTTTTACTCAAATTTGCTTTCTTATCAACAGAGACAGCCATCTTTGACAACAGTAAATTATAACCTGTATAAGTCAAGTTTGCATTATTCACACTCTTTCCTGCTTTCCAGTTCAGGGGTTCCCAAGGTCATAGTAGAGGGTCATTTTGCCAGAAACCATGGGGAGTTCATGGGTTTAGAATTGCATTCTCAATGTTACATCAATAGTGTGTCACATTATATTGTGCTTTTATTAGTGCTAAAAACAAATATCACAATTATCAATATGTACCAGAGAGAGCTGGAAAAGTTATACACATGTTTACTGTTTGATTCATACACTTTCAATATTTTGAGCCCCTCTGGACATTGTTGCAACAAAAATTATTTCTAAATTACTGCCTAGGAGCAATATACAAGGGTAACTGTATTATAAAACAGGAGATTGTTCATGACAAAGAAGAAATAAATCAATAACAGGTGCAAGTATCTCAGAAACTGTTACTTCAACACAAATTGTCCCTGTAAGAAGGACAGAAAAATGTTTTTACAAACCTTTTATTTTTTTCAATTCTCACTGGAATCCCATGTCAGAAGAGAAAATGGCTGTTTGCTTAGAATAAAGTGTCTTAGCTATCTACGTGGGCCCGACAGTAATGGCAAAGGAGGGTGCCGATCAATATCCATCTTCTTCATTCCTGAAGTAATAACTTTCAATAGGAAAATCTATTTACTTTTACTTACCTTTATTTTATTTCATTTTGCTTTAAAGAAGTTCATTCCAGAGGGAGGGTTTACCTTGCAAACAGCAGTTAACAAACTGATGATTTAACTAAGGGCACTGGGCCAGCCAGGGGTGGTACCATTTGCTATACCTGTGTGTTAATGCTAAGAAGAAACATTTTTTTTTCCTCTGGATTATGCATTTGTTATTAAAATAACAGCCACTAAAAGACTTTCAAGGCCTATGGCTGCTTCATATGAAAGGTATATCAACAAGGTCAATCACAAATAAGGGTCAACATTTATATTCTTATATAGAGGGTTTCTGGAATCTTTTACATTTCATTTGCTGAAGGCACTTTATGGGTTTTGTTTTGTTTTGTTTTTTTTTTTTTTTTTTTTTTGGTAAAAATCACTGGGTAAGGATTTAAAAAGGAAACCCCCCAACTCTTTCTTGGAAAGGCCCGTAGTTTCACAGAATATATGAAAACTACAGTTAGGAAAGGCCACATGTTCTCTGCCCAGGTATACAATATAGGAGGACCTTTCACCGCAAATTATCATAACAAGCATTATTTTAAATTGCATTTCAAAATGAAGCACTTGACCAATATACTTATAAGCACTAAAATAAAACCATTTCCAATTTTTGCAACATTTTCTCCTCTCTATTACTTCTTCTATTGACACATTATCCCTGTTACTATTTTATAATCATGATAGATTTTTTTATTTCTATTGAGCTAGAATTAGTTTAAACAGTCACAATTTCTTGTTTCCTACACACACTTGTTTTGAAGACTGTCTTTTTCAAATATCAGATGTTTAATAACATTCAGTGACAGTTCTTGTCAGTAAATGCATCCAGTTGTTTCTCTTACTTTTATTTTTGAAACTATAATTAGAAACCACAACATTTATTATACATAAAAATTATTATAATTCTTGGAATTGCCATCATAAAAACATTTTTATCATCATTTAGTCTACAATTTTTTAAATTTCCCTGCATCCAAAAGAAATTTTAAAATTTAACATGCACAGTGTTTACATGCATACTGATTCAGACTATGAATATTAGAGGACCTTTTAATAATAGAGAGGTTGCTCAAAAACATAGATATAAATATCAATACTTAAAGTTTTAAAATAACAAGAATAAACTAAGTAGCAATCAGAGATTACTAATTCTCATTGTGAATTTTTAAGTTAATAATTGGTAATTAATTTTAAATCAAAAGGAGTAATAAAAAAACCCATTTCTGAATTCTAGGTTCACACATAAATCTCAGAACACTCACTGTGTATATTTGTTACTAAGAAAGGAGATCATTGGTATTAAACCCCTGCTTAAATTAACTGCAAGATGGGAAATAAATTAGAGGCAGTACTCTCCTTAGAATTTGTATGAAAACATATATTAACATAGATGTAATATAACAAGAGAATTAATTGCAAATAAAGTAAAATATACAGAATAATGAGGATAAATTACATTTTATTCCTACGAATATCCAAGCATTTGTTAATATGAAGATATCAGCAAAGCACGTCTGCGGTAGTTGTGTGGTATTTGCACCAGACATAGAGAATCACGTTTCACATGAAGGTGATCAACAGCCTTTCTTTGGCAAACTTCTCTGCATGTATTTTCGTGTATGTTCATGTGCACCAGGGAAAATAATACACGAGAAAGCTTTGTATACTGTTAAAACACAAAAGACAGATACTCCCAATAAATCTAAAGAAAAGCCATTGACAATTTTATAAAAAAAAAAAAATAGTTCCACTTGTTAAAAGGCACCAGGGGATTAGAAAAAATATTCAAGGTCTTAAAGGTTTTAGAAAGCTTTTTGTTGTTGTTGATCTCACTGATAGTCATTTTTATTCATTGGTTTCTACCTGCAACATATTTTCTTGTAGAATTCTGTCCATTCTTTTGTGTTCTATATATTGCTATAAAACTACATATGCTATGTTCCTTAAAAAAATAGAATTTATTTAAGGAAAATCACCATACACATTTTAATGAAGTCATTCTATAGGATTAATCCTGCTACAAGAAAGAATAGATATTATTAACATATAGATGTGTATTAGGGAACATCATAAAACCTAAGGCAAAATGTTTAAATTTTAAATTTAGAGCAAGTAAATAGTGTTAATTATTCCTCAAACTACACTCATTTCAATATTCCAGTTAAAATTGTCCTTGCGTCACCAATAATGTCCAATACCTGTTCCTCGAATAAGTAAAAAACAGAAACCAACTTATACTTCACAGTGATATATTCAGCTTTTAGACCTAATACTGTCAAATATATTCCTCTCTCCTGCTTACTTGGTGGTGTAAATTCAGAACCCTTATAATCTTGAATGCTTTCCTGATTACATGATTAAGAAGGAAAAAAACCACTTCAGTTAGAATATGCTAAATGCATTGCACTTGTGAGTTAATTTTCATATCTTCCTGGGAAGATCTGCAGACAACCAGATATGAAAAGTGTACTAGACTAAGACATGAAAGGGGAGAGCAAATGGCTCACATTGTCACTATGTCTGCACTCATTCTACAAAGTGCAAATCCTGAAATTTTTACATTTTATTTGAAGAAATGACATTAAAAATGTTCTCAGTGGGAGCTGTTATTTAGAAAAACTTTAGGTCTTTTTTTTTTTAATGATATTAAACCAAGCAATCTATCTTTAAAAATATCCATTGAGGGGCTCGGGTTGTAGCTTAGCGGTAGAATGCTTGCCTAGCACATGCAAGGCCCTGGGTTCCATCCTCAGCCCCACGTATAAATAAATAAAATAAAGGCATTGTATCCAACTACAACGAAAAAAATAAATAAATATTTTAAAAAATATATCCATTGAATGGAATGATGATTGCTTAGGATGAGGGATGGGGAAAACAGATGTTGGTCAGGAGATACTAATAAAATTTCTAAATAACCACTGAAAATAAATACTTAAGAGCATCAAGCAAACTGAACTTTATCATAAAGTTATGGAACCTATAGAAGGAGCTCAATAAATATGTTTCTGATATATTTGTTTCTTATAAATCTGTCTGAGTGCATTTGTGTATATGTGTGTGGCTCCCAATTATACAACTAGCTAGAGAGAGAGTATAATTATAGACACAACTTACTCTCTGTTACTCCACTGGGTCACTTCTTAATTTCTTTCCCAATTCTTTATTTCCCTGAGGTTTAAAAGAATGACTATTTGCATGGTCTATGACCATGGTGTAGATCCTAACAAAGGACACAGCCATAATTAGGCATTCCGGCCATGATCTTAGGATCAAAACCACACAATTGTAATAACTGGAACACAGCGCAACTTGACTTGCTCAGATTTCACCACAGTTGAATTACTTGTTTTCATTTTAAACTGGAGAGATTTGCCTCATCTCTGTTTTGGAAGCTTCTCAGGTTTTATACCTGACTTCCTTTCAATCTGGACCCCACGTGAACAAAATTGGTTTATATGTAGTATCTTAAATTTTTCAATAGTTGATTACAGCTTTGGGAATGAAATGGACTTACAACAACAGAGTTGTTAATCTATGTGAAGTCAACGCACACGTGCCTCTTTTGTATTTTACGTGACTTAGCAGTAGTAGAGGCCGAAACATCATAGGCATTGATGTTGATCTAAATCACAACTATCATTTAGCACATGTGCTTGATTTAGACTTTTATAAAAAAATAAAATAAAAAATAAAAAAGACTGCCTGTGTGTAGGCAATGAATTTCAGAATTTTTAAAATTCACTTTTATCAATGACCTTTTATAATAAAAAAGTGCAAAATTCTATCTAATCCAAAGTTATAGAAAGATAGCATTTCAGAAATGTGAAACAGCCAACGAAAGATGGAGTGAACAGTACAAGAGTGGCTACATTCGTCTTCCCATCTCACAGGCAGGAGCTCCAAAATGCTGTTGGACACAGCGCTTTATTCGAAGAGGTTTCACACATGCATTTTTAATCAGGATTATATTTCACAGAGATCTGTCACCGCTCACAAGTGCAGCCGGCCGGTCCTCCTTGAAATGTATCAGCTCTCAGTCTCAGCCCTGAACTAGTTTTTCTTTGTACAAATCTGGACTTGGTGATCCACAGGACTGTGTTTTTCTTAGAAGGAAAAAAAAAAAATCCCTTAGAATTGTGTAGGACCCACATGCCCATTGTTTTTAATTCAAACATACAACTGCTTTAACCTGGACCATCTTCAAAGTCACTCTCTCCGCCAAGTTAACAGTCTAAACGTTTGGCTTTAAGGTATTTGCTAAACTTAGAAGATCTAGTAAGTGATTATTTTAAATTCAGTCATTTACATAAATTTTTGTGTTGAGTTGATCCTACTTTTTTCTTCTATTCTTGACCTTTTACATTATTAATCTATTCTCTCCTATAATAATTATTAAGACAAAAAATATAGTGAAAAAATGTTTATATGGGTATTTTTTCTTTAGTGTTCTCTAAATATTAGATATATAATATGAAACTATTATAAAACATGTTTTTACCTATAAGCTTAAAATACCCTATAGAAATTCATAAATGCAGAGGAGCAACTCAAATGTATGTGTGTGCATATAAATATAACCCCAACAATGCTTAAATTAACAAAATGCATACATGAGCCAAGAGAGATTAATGATTAGTATTAGTCATTAATCATTAGTGTAATTAAGATTAGTAGCAGTTACTACTAGAATATATATATATATATATATATATATATATATATATACTTTGAAATTTTTCATTAAAAAATCTGTTTTAGAGTGACTATATTTTAATAAGTTTAGCTTATGTATAACAAAAAAATCAGTCTCAGATATTCAAATCAGTACAAAATCAGAGATTTTTTTAAAACTTAACTTTGCATATCACATGTTTAATGTCTAATGAATGTTAAATCTCTATTAAAGCAACCTAGCACACATTACGCATCTAGCAATTAAAACTTGTCTCAAAAAAGACTTCAAAAATAGTATGTGGAGGAAGATTTTTCTGTTATAAAAATCTTTCAAATCAGTGAAAAGGTAAAAGAGTAAAGCCAGTTTAATATCTATAGTTTGGGAACTACCATATAACAGCAGATGTCCAGAAAAATATCCCAACACTAATAGCAGATTTACATGAAGTAACTATATCTATATGTTGTCAAGCAACTGGTCATAAAAGCACTGAATAAAAGGGCATTTGAAATTGGATAGTTCTGAAAATACCACAGCTGATTTTTTATATTCTCTGACAGTTAAGAACAAAAAGACTTTCAGACAAAGATTTTAGACATTCCCTGTGATTTTGAACTTCCCCAAAGTTTATATGTAAGATTACCAAGTCTGGGACGCCAAAATAAAAGTCAATACTAAGGCACTCGGTTCTGGATTCTCAGTTGCTCCGTGTTCACTGCATTACTATACGTACCATCATCATCATAAACACTATACATTTTAACATCTGCCAAGGCCTTTAAAAAGCTGAGGCTTATGTCTGCAAAACTGGGAGAAAGAAAGGCCTAGAATATTATACTGTGTCTTTTCTAGAAATATTATACTTCTCATGTTAATGTTTCCTTCCACTTTACCACTAGGAGAAGATTTTTGAAAATAAATTTCAAAATTCTGTTGCATCTGATTAGAGCACAAATACCAAAGACTCGAAATTTTCAAGAGCTTAAAAGATAAAATTGTCTTTCAGATCCACACTGTTGTCTAGTGTAAGGACACGGGAAAAAGGGGGTATTAGAGCAATCATACTTTTTATCCATTGCTGTAGCATTTAGTTAACAAGGAATCCATGGGTTTAGAGTTGCTTAGCCAACAGTCTTGAACAGCACATTTATAGTCTCCAAATGGTCTCATGTTTCCAAAGTGAAATTTTAGAGGGTATTAGTTTAAAATATTTATCTCTGTTTAGGAAAATCTCTCTGTTGTAGTCTTTTAAAAAAATCAATTTATAAATTACTTTCCCTCAGCAAATATTAATGTTTAATGTATAAGTATAGAATAATAGTAGTAAAATGAAATCATTTAAAACATAACCTTAAAACAATCTAAAAGTATGCCTCTACAGAAAACTGATCAATAATACAAAGTTTTACTTTTCTGAAAAATATGGTTTATATCAACATAAATGATGACTTCACTGTTTATATTAAAAAGTACAAGCCTAATCTTCTTGGATTCTATTGAAGTTGAAGATATGTTAACTCTTATATGTTTATATTATGTTTGTTGTTCTTTATGGTGGTGAGGATCAACTGTATGTTTATAATTGTGCTTGTTTTTGAATGTATAGGATTTTAAAAAAAAAAAATAGATAATGAGCATATTCAATTTGTTATACACAAAATTTCCTGGTATTATAAAGACAGCAATACACTTAGAGTCAAAAATCTTTATTTAAATACAGATTCTTACAATTTGGTGCCCCAAGTCATTGATTCCTGTTCTGAAAATAGGAATCTTCTGTCTTCCTCCACCCACCTCACACCTCTGTCAGAGTGAAAGTGACAGTCACATTTCATGTTTCTGAGCCACACAGGTCCCATATAGAACAAATTTCAATTTCAAAGAATGAGGAAAATGTCTCTATCATATCTCCCTATGTGTTTTCTTATTATGACAAATGTCACCAGAAGCTGTCTTATTTGTTTATTCAATTCTCTACCTCCTGTCTCCCTTGACTACACTGTAAGCTCCTCATGGGTGGCAACGACATCCTTCTCATCATAGTATTCATAGCACCAAGTTCAGTGCTGGCACATCAAAGATGCTTCATTGTTTTTTTTTTTCTTTTTCTGATCTAATTGTACAAAAACTGTGTTCCAATAAATATGTAGGAACACAACACCTCTGCTGCCATCACCCAGCAATGTGGGAGTTCCACATGCCAATCAATCTGTCACTAGTGGGTAACTTGACCATCTCATTCAGTAAACATGACCCAACTAAATATAAGCCTTTACGTTCAAAAGCAGTTTCCCATTTTCAAAGATCCTACTTGAACTAATGGCTCAACAGCAGGTAAATGGGGTTACTATTATCTTTATTTATGCAGGACATAAATGATTGTTATTTTTAAAACCAAAGATCAAACCATTCATTGTGTCTCAGCTCTTTCTCACCTAGGTTACATACTCAGTTTCTACAAGTGTCCCTTACTCTCTCCCTTCATAACTTTTCTCTACTCTATTGGATCATTTCCATACACAAACCTGCAATATCACCTATCTCAACCCAGCCCGGTGCAGTGGTGCACACCTGTAATCCCAGCTACTCGAGAGGCTGAAGCTGGAAGATCCCAAATTCAAGACCAGCCTCAGCAACTTAGCAAGACTCTGTCTCAAAACAAAAAGCAACCTGGGCTGGGAGTGTAGCTCAGTGATAGAGCATCCCTGAGTTTGATTCCCAGTATTGGGAAAATAAATAATAAAAACTTTCAGGTAGGAAAGTAAGCTCAGTGCTAAAGCATCTGTGTAGTTTATGCAAGGCTCTGGGTTCAATCCCTAGCACCACCAAAAAAAAAAAAAAAAAAGAACTATGATGATGATGAGATAAAATAGAAACCCTCTTTTGATCCATCACTGGGCTGCAACTACCACTTCTTTTCTTTGCTCTTCTACAGCAAACCAACTATAAAGGACCATCTGTTCATTCTCTCTACTTCCCGTTCCCCTTTGTACCAACTTTAATCAAGATTTCAACATTTCCACTCCACTGGAACCTCTTCATAGAAGTCACCAATGATACCCCCTTTTGCCAAATCCAATAGTATCCAGTTTTCCATCTTCATCTAACATATCCCCTTATCAGCATTTAAGGACCAATCACTTTCATCATTTCCTTTTTTTGTTTGTTTGTTTGGTTTTTTTTTTTTTTTTTTTTTTGGTACTGGGGATTGAACTCAGGGGCTCTTAACCACTGAGCTACATCCCCAGCCCTATTTTGTATTTTATTTATTTAGAGTCTCACTGAGTTGCTTAGCACCTTGTTTTAATTGAGGCTGGCTTTGAACTCAAGATCCTCCTGCCTCAGCTTCCGAAACTACTGGGATTACAGGCATGCAGTGCTGTGCTTGGCTCACTTTTATCATTTCTGAAACATTTTCTCTCTTTAGCTTCTCCCTGCATCACTGAATGAACCTTTTCAGCCTCCATTGATGAGAAAGTAGATCATCAACTGCTTTCCCATTCTCTAGCTGCTAAAGAGTAAGCCAAACTTGGTTTTTTGACCCACTTCCTAGGTGGTCAACTGAAATCAGTTGGCTTAAATGCCAGCTATGAACTAACAACTTCTGAATTCACTTCTCATTTTCTACCTATTCTCTGAACTCATACCTCAAGTAGAATGTCTACAAGAAATCTAAAACCTAATATAGCAAAAGATGACCTTTCGATTTCTCCCTCCAAATCTGTTCTTTCTACTCTCTCTTGCATCACAGTAAATGATACCAAGTTCCCCCAATTACCCTAGAAGACAAATAAACCAGTCAAGGAATAATCTTTGACTCATTTGTTTTGTTTCATAGCTTGCATCTACCAAAAAACAAATCAATCAAGGAATAATCCTTGATTCTTTTGTGCATAGCTTGCATTAGCAAATTCTCAACTTCAACTTCTAATTATAACTAGAATCCAATCATGTCTCATCATATTCTTCTCTATCTCCTTAGGAAAAGTATGTATCAGCTCTTTCTTGAAGCATTATTATAGTTCCCTAAATTGTCCTCTGGTTCCCATTCTTGTCTTCCTATGGTCCATCCATTTTTAAACCCAAAACAACTTATATCCCTTACTAACCAGAACCTTCCAATGGCTTTCCATCACACAGAATAAATTTAAAATGCCCATGGTTCTACATCATTTGCCCTCACCCACCCAACAATTTTCCTAAAACTTTCCCCACATTTCCTCAGTCTTCTGCTCCTTCCTAAGTCTGCTGATCACACTCTTCTTTCAAGAGTTCATTCTCTCCTCTACATGAGACATTCTTTACCAGGTATTCCTGTGGCAGGCTCCTCTATTCATTCAGGCTCAGTTTCCAAGCCATGAACTGCTTATTTTCTAACCTAGAATGTAAACTCCACCAGGGCAGAGTTTTTCTGCTTTACACTGGTATGTCCCTATCATCCAGCACAGTGCCTAGCTCAGAATATGGTCTCAATATTCAAGGAAGGAAGGAAAGGAGAAAATGAGGGCGTGAGGGAGAGAAAATGGAGAAACTAGAAAAGAAAGAGAAGAAGTAAGATGATTTGGAGACTGATTTTGTGTGTGTGTAATTCTAAAAATAAATCCAATATACCAAGCCTAAGTATCATTGCAGATTAAATTAAAAGGGCTGAACTGAATGTGGTGCCAACAGGAAGCGGTTTATTTTTCTCCCACCACTGGCCTCAAGGTTTCCTCTCGTTTCTTTTAGCATGACAAATTTCCAGTATATGCCAGGAGCTTTCTAGACATTTCAGCCGAAATCAAGAGTCCCTTTAGAAGTGAAGACTCACTTCAGAGTTTTCAAATTTTATCTGAATTGAATTTAAAAGTTTAACCTTCAATCCATATCTCCTCCCTTCTTCCCCCAATTCCCAACTCAGGCCTGAGCAAGGAACTGCTCTGGGAAATCGAGGGCACTTACAATTTTGCATTTCCGTACCTGCTCTCCTTCCCATTTCTGGGTATTCCGGGGCTGGGTGGGAGATGGTTTTCAGGAAAGTAGAGAAAATGTAGTTTCACTTATGCAGTGTAGTTTATGGTGTTTCTTTGCTAATACTAGCCAGCACTGCCCTGGCAGGCATCCAAAAGCTGGTCTTTCAAGAAGCACATTTGTCTGTTTCCGTGAGAACATTTGCACTGAATTTCTAAGCAATTCAGAAGTACATTTCTTAATGGTACAGAGAGGTGATTTGGGATTGAAAGCCTGAAGACTAAAGAGATGGCTTACATCTATTACTCTTGGAAAGAGATCACAGATTAATATAAAAGAAATAAAAGTACTAGGTTGCATTTGAAGCTATGCCTCATTAATAGGAATATTGACACCAAAAAAACAGACCCAGTAAAAATGTGCAAAGCAACTAAACTTGTATTTTTAAATCATAGGTAGACTATATAATTATAATACATAATCAGTATTTAATGTTGTTTAATGGTATATTTTAATTTAGTAAATTATTCAACTAACATGTAACCAATACATATAAATAATACAAAACACATAAATAATGTCACAAAAAAATGACACAAAGTAAATTCAAATAATCTTTGATATGTACTAGACATCTATGAAGGGATGATAAAAATTTAATAATTTTGTACAATGTACCAAAGGAGAATGTTTGTGGCAAGTTACAAGAAGTCGAATTAGATCTATCCTCATTCAGCAGTTCCCTAATTACCTGGAATGATGTGTTGCAGGGTAATTCAATTCTCTCATAAAGCCAAACAGTTTTCAATGAAAACAGGAGAACTACTGCAGCAATACTTACACTGATTAGTCAACATGGCAGATTTAAAAAAACAACCAAAAACTTTATTTTAAAATTTTAATTGAAATTTTAATATGACAGAATAATCAATTGTCCAGGACAATCCTTTTATAAGCAGGAGCATTTAATCAGCTACAACACAGAGAGCCCTGAGTGGTGCTCTCCCTGTCAGAGGTGGTGCTCGGATACCAGCCGAAGCTGATTGCATTAATTAATGCATGTTCAAAGAAAAAAGCAATTATGATTAATAATTTTATACTTTATGTCAGCACACGGGGAAATGTGAAAGTCAATCTTTTAGCGTTTTCCCACTTACTAAGGAAGAACAATTACTCTCTTTTTTTCCTTTTATGGACTTCCACACATGCTAAGCTTTCCAGCCTTTTTCATTGTTTAGTGCACTACAGTTAAACGTAATAGTGGGGTTCGTTTTGACCTATTCATCAATGCATATTACACAGTTTTCTCGATTTCAATCCCCAGAACCATCCTGTTTCTTCCACTGCTGCTGCCTGCAGAATCCCTTTCTCTACTCTTTTGGTCTTCCTTCTGTTTATTTTTTTAAATGGATGCACTCTGGATATATAAAATTAGAATGCATTGTTCCATATTCACAAATGTATCTAGCATAACTTGGTCACATGCCTGTAATCCCAGCAACTCAGAAGGCTGAGATGGAAGGACTGAAAGTTTGAGGCCAGCCTCAGTAACTTAGTGAGACCCTGTCTCAAAAAAATAAATAAATAAAAAGTAAAAATGGCTGGAGATTTAGTTTAGTGGTAGAGTGCCTCTGAGTCCCATCCCCAGTACTGCACACACCATCTGTTTGCCTATCAGTCTTTTCTTTTTTCTCACCCACACAAACTGGTTTGCTCTAGCTGAACTGATTGGTCACTTTCAACTTTGCCTTGTGCCTTTCTACTCCACCATTACCACTCACAACTTGCATCATCCTGGATTTCCCTCTCAAAACTTATATCATCCTTCAAGGTCAATTTATATATATAAAAAAAATAGAGAGAGAGACCTTTATTTTTATTTATTTATTTATTTATTTATTTATTTATTTATTTATGTGGTGCTGAGGATTGAACCCAGTGCCTCACACACGCTAGGCAAGCACTCTATCACTGAGCCACAACCCCAGCCCTTAAGGTCAAGTTTAAAAATAACTTTTTTCCTGAGTATTTACTGCTCAACCCGACTGACCATGTCATCTTCTTTTTCTTAACACATACAAAGGTTTGTATCACCCAATTTGCTCTGAGCTTTTACCACCTTTTATTGCAATCTTTTGTGAACCTATCTTTTCAATTAAAATATAGGCTCTAGAGATGAAATGTTATCACATACTCAATTGGATTTCCTGCAGTCTCCATAGGACCAGGTTGCATGTGCATGTAAATGCATGTGCATAGAGGTATGTGTGGATGCATTTCATTCATGCAATAAATACTGATTATGCTCCTACCTGATCCCTGTGCCAGTTACTATCGATGGCCACCAGGACCTGGAGATAGATCAGTAAAAACAATTGACACAATCCTCAGTCTTATGTAGTTGATACTCTAGTGAAGAATTTAGACAAGCACGTAATTAAAGTATAATGAAAATGTGTCACATGTCATGTGTCACGTAATGAGGTCTGTAGGAGTGAAGGGGAAAAATAACTTTCCCAGACTTGAATACAGGTGATAGAAGGGGAGAATCAGAGGATATATTGGAATCATTGAAGATAAGAGGAATGTGATCCTTCTAGAGAAATAGGCATGTATGTGAGAGAGGTCCAAATAAAGAAGGAGACTAGGTCACTTGATAAACTGAAGTCAGTAGAGTCTAGCCAGAATGAGGAGCAGAGGAGCAGGTGGGCAGCACAGGGATGCTGTTAAGTACGAAGGAAGAATTTCAGGACAGATGAAATGGCCAATCCAATCACATGCTGCCAAGAAAATAAATGGGATAAAGACTGAGAAATGTCTATTGGATTCAGTGTAGAGAGACCTTGGATGACTGACACAATAGTTTCAAAGGTATGGTAGCCTTGAAACAAAATTCTTGAGTACTGGGGGAAATAAGTAAAGGAGGAGGAAGTGAGAAGATGGTGTAGATAATGCTTGTATTATGGTGTACCATGAGGAGGAAGAGAGACAAGGGATAAGAGGGTTTAATGGAGACATTTTGATTCAGAAAACATGTAGAAGACTTGCGGGGGTAAAAATCTAAGGGGAAAGAGCCAATAACAAGAAGAAATTGATGTTCCACGCTATGGGGGTAACCAGCAAGTCAAAGTCACTTAGAGGGTGGGAAGCAACAAGATGCAGGGCACAGAAGGAGTGAGGCAATAAGTCGTGAGTCTGCCTCCATCTCAAGGAGGGGGAAAGGGAACAGAACAAGGCGGGATGCACAGGAATGTCTGCCTTGGCTGATACGAAGTTGAAGAACTAACATGTGCTCTTTATTATCCCTGCTTTAATAGACTCACTCTCATGCCTGAAAGTATCATATTTCTTTCCAAGGCTGATACTGGGTAGACCTAAAACGTTCTATGACTTTCTATCTGAACTAGAAAGATCTAGCAAAGAATGAGCCAAACTACATTGAGTTGAGACCAGGCAAAGTAGGTTCAATGAAAAGGCTTTGCCACTCACCCTAACCTCCCATCATCTGGAGAGGCCCAGGAGTCATTTATGATGAGACTCAGGACACTTAGCATATTCCAGTCCAACCTAGAACAATGTTGCTCTTCAAGTTTTCCCACCCAGGGGTTGACTGGAGTCTCACAGTCGGGGCTAAAGGTTCAGTATACTGTTGTACACAAAAGGAGGTTGTGGGAGTAGCATGAAGCTGTTTCCAGAAGTACAGTCCAGCTCAGCAGCAGTTTTTTTTTAATTTATTCTTTTTAGATATTCATGACAGTAGAGTGTATTTTGACATATCATACATACATGGCAGATAACTTTCCATTCTTGTGGTTGTATATGATGTGGAGTTTCACTGGTCATATATATATATATATATATATATATATATATATATATATATATGAATGAACATAGGAAAGTTACGTCCAGTTCCATCTACTGTCTTTCCTATTCCCATCCTCCTCCCTTCCCTTCATTCCCCTTTGTCTAATCTACTGAACTTCTATTCTTCCTCACCTCACCCCACCTTATTATGTCTTAGTATCTGCATATCAGAAAGAAAATTTGGCTTTTTGTTTTTTTGGGATTGACTTATTTCACTTAGCATGATAATCTCCAGATCCATCCATTTACCAGAAAAAAATCATAAAGTCATTCTTTTTCATGGCTGAGTAATAATCCATTATATAGCTATATCACATTTTCTTTATCTGTTCATCTGTTGAAGGGCACCTAGGTTGGTGCCATAGTTTAGCTATTGTGATTTGCAGCTCAAAAGTTCTTCACTTTACCATGCTCAAGAGTCAGCGAGGGAATTTGTTTAAAATGCCCAGTTCCTGAGTGCCCATCCAGAATTCCTAATTCAAACAGATCCATGGAAGAGCCCAGGAATTTCCACTTTATACTACTACCCCAACCAATGGTAGATGGTTTATCCTTGAACAGAGTCTGGTAATAAGGAATAGAAAAAAAGTGGGCAGAAAGGCAGGCCAACTCAGCCCACTACTCAGCCTGTTTCTCTAGGTTCTGGTAAGATTCTAATTCTTCACAAAACACAGCTGGCAGAGAGGAATAATGAGAGAGGGGTGGGGCACCACAGACCTCAGTATCAGGGCCAATGGACCAGTGATCACAATATAAGAAAAAAATTGAAATCAATCTACAAGATAATACTGCTTTTTAATACATAGTTGTTTGTTCCCTTCGTCAGACATTGGTGGCCAGCCAAACTAGCTTTGTATGTCCTTTGGTCCTTTGTTCATGAGAATGGAGGCAATAATAACCCATCAAGATGTTCTCTCATTGGTTCCAGGATTAAGAATGACTGAGCATAATAATTGGGATCAACCCTGGTGTGAAGCTGGGACTAGCAGGGATGACAGATGCTGTCACACTGGACCCATTACCAATCTTCCCATTTCCACTGGAATTTGCACCATCAATTTTCTCATTTATATTTCTTCCACATCCAAGTCTCCTTTGTCTACAAATGTGTTCGAATATACTCACCTTGGCAAGAAAAAAAAAATTCTCTTCTCTGTTCTCACAGAGCTCTCATCCCATCCAGAAGCACTACATGTAGTTACAGTTACCTTTGTTCCTCCACTTCTCATTTTCTCTCTGATCTAGTATTTCTCAAAATGTGGTTTGCCTCAGACTCTTCAGAGATGCTTATTAAACATGAAGATGCCTATGTCTCCCTACACAGCTGCCAAATGAGAGTTGTTTTGACAAGACTCCCAGGTTACTCACAGATACTAAAACTGAGAACAAGTGCCATTATATTCTAGATTCTACTCTCCATAACGTCAAAGACACTGTTTCTCCAGGCTCATTGACGACCTTTAAACAACCAGATCACCTGTTTCTCACTCATGCTGTGCACTGATAAATCTCTATGTTTTTTGTCTTCTAGGATAAACAAGTGTTTTCTTTTTCAACTTCTGGGATCATTCTCTGCCATCTCCTTTCCTGGCTTCTCTTTCTCAGTACCTCATGGGTCTCCTCTTCCTATATAAACTCCTCCTAGGTGAGGTTTTCCTCTCTCAAATTCATATGTCCAGCAACTGTCTGATTCTCTGCCCCTGTGAAATCCCTGTCCCTGTTGTTGATGTATCGCTTTCCTGCTCCTCCATCCTAAGGGAACCACAGCTCCCATTGTCGTAACAATGAACCAAGCACTTGAACCAAGCACTTCCAAAGCAGTCCTCTTCTAACTGCCCCCCTGAAGATACCTCTTGACTAATTGATGTAGAGAAAATATTCCAAGTTCCTGAATGTTAGATTTTCTCCCAAAGTGGGAGAAATGGTCCCCAACAAACCAGGTCTCCTGATATCTGTCCCCAGCATTAACGTCCTTCATAATCAATATGGCTGACTCTGACTCATTCTGATCAGTAGGGTGTGGCAGAAGTCACACAGTAACTTCTGACACAGGACTTATGAGATTTTCAAATTCTGCTTGGTGTTGTTTGGCTTGGAATTTATTTTTATAAACTTAATTGCCTGATCTGAGAAAGAAGCACTCCTGTGAACTGGCCTCTGAAATTCCTTCTCCCAGCCTCTCAGAATTTCATGGCAGCTAGGATTATAAGGAATTTCATTTCTGCCTTTAGGAATCAGAAATGCATAGATACATCTTTAATTACCAGAGTGGAATCGCAATCCCTTCTACCGTCCACTAGGGAATTCAACCAAGAATTGGTTGCAATCCATCACTTGCCAAGGGCTCACTCAAGATCCAGGATATTTAAATGATACATAACACTGTTTTATTCACTCGTTTTAAATTTATAAAACATATAATACCCAGACTATACCTAGGCCTTACAGAACAAAAGAAATGAAGCAAGATCCCTGACCTGTAATACCTGGTTGTCTTGTAAGGAGTCAGAATAGAAATAAAAATTACAATGTAACATTAAATAGCTGATTCAGAATAGCACAAGGAAGGATTTAATTCTGTAGGGCCTGGAGATAGGAATGCTAGTTTGAAAAGCACTTACATAGAAGATAATCTATTAGCAATGTTCAAAGGGCAAAAAGAAAAAGAAAAATTATAAGAACATTCCAGATACAGAACACAGTATTTACAGAATCATGGACACATAGGAAGGAATAAGGCTAAGGAAGCAGCCAGTGGGTTATTCAAGGCTTCCTGTATCCTAAGGAATATAGAATCCAGCATGGACTAGTGATTTAAAATCTGATAAATGTGGTATTAAATATCTACTCTACCCCTTACTAGTCTATAGGAAAATGTAAATTACTGAAACTGCCTGGTTGCTCTGTCTCTCCATCTATTAAACATAGTAATAGCCAGGCGCAGCTGCATATACCTGTAACCTCATCGGCTCTGGAGGCTGAGGCAGGAAGATCACAAGTTCAAAGGCAGCCTTGGCAAAAGCAAGGTGCTAAGCAATGCAGTGAGACCCTGTCACTAAATAAAATACAAAATAGGGCTGAGGATGTGGCTCAGTGGTTAAGTACCTCTGAGTTCGATCACCAGTACCAAAAATAAAAATAAACAAACAAAAAAACATAGTAATAATTTTCTCCTCTTATAATTCAATGCACATAATTTGAATAAGACATATGGTACCTGCCTTCAGAGAGCTTATAGCTAATATTGCTCTGAGAATTTCATCAAATTGTTAATATGCCTAGCATCGTACCCAGCACAGAGAAGAAACTGTAACCGCCATTAATAACTTAATGAGATTAATTTTAATGAGGTTGTATCATGCAAGGGCTAGAAAATTCATCTTTCAACAGGAAAGTTAACTTAGCAAATGTTGGACAACCATAGTCCCCACCATGTTCTCCTATAAATGCCTTGATATCACAGCTATAAGGCTTTTTAGGACAATTAACAAAATGTTTATCAATAAGCTGTTTAATTTTGTTTCCAACACTTATGTAAGCAGAAGTTTCTCTTTTTAAGTAACCCTACTAAAATGCTGTGAAATTAATGTTCTGCCAAGGCATTAAAAGCATTTTTTAGTCTCCCTGATTCAAAACCACTAATCTGGAGAAAGTTATTTAAGCTATCTGTGGCTCGATTTCCTCACCTATAGAACAGCAGCAAAATGCTTACTTCACAGGTTGCTGTAAAAATCTAAAACAAAGAGAGTAAGTGCTAAAAAATAACAATAACAGAAATTCTTATCGTACACTTTTCATAAAAATGGCAGTATTATTGTATTTTAAGGCCTGCATGAGACAAAAAGCTACACAACTATTTTTGACAACTTTTTACTAATATCTGAAACAGTAAAGTCAAGAAAAATGTTTGGAACTATTTACAGCTAGAATGGCTGCAAATGAATGCATTCTCTTCTGTTCCAAACAGTGTAAGACTAGTCCATTTAAAAGTAAAACCACTCTGATATAAGGTGACTGATTCATAGTGGGGTAGAGAGGGGGAGCATGGGAGAAATAGATGAACTCTAGATAGGGCAGAGGGGTTTGGGAGGGGAAGGGGGTGGGAAGGGGGTTAGCAATGATGGTGGAATGTGATGGACACCATTATCCAAAGTACACGTATGAAGACACAAATTGTTGTGAACATATTTTATATACAACCAGAGGTATGAAAATTGTGCTCTATATGTGTAATATGAATTGTAATGCATTCTGCTGTCATTTGTGACCTCTATAAGCTATAGATTATGAGAAACAATTATTTCATGCTTTAACTACCAAATGATACAGAAAGACTATTTTTCTCATGTTTTTTAAGAACAAATAGCTAGGTCGGGCTTGGTGGCGCATACCTATGATCCCAGGAGCTCAGGAGGCTGAGGAAGAAGGATCAAGAGTTCAAAGCCAGCCTTGGCAACTTAATGAGGCCCTGAGCAATTTAGTGAGATCCTGTCTCTAAATAAAATACAAAATAGGGCTGGGGATGTGGCTCAGTGGTAGAGTGCCCCAATGCCACTGAATTAAAAAATAATAATAATAACAAATAGCTAAAAATGTAGCTTCCAGAATGAAGTCAATGCATGCTTTAAGTCAACAGGCAAAAAGCCATGAGCATATTTACAGCTGTGAATGCACAGACATGTGCAGACGCCGTACAGGCCTGAGACCGATCCTCTCCTACAAATCCTTCTATATAAGGATGCAAACGTGCTTCTGCTCTGTTCCTAATTTTCACCGTACTCATTTTTTTCTCATCTTCTTTTCATTGCCATCAACATCAACCTCATCAACTCATCAAAAAACACTATTAATACCTGAGCTGGGAACCACGTCGCGCAGCATACAAAGTGCACTGAGCTTCCAGATTAAACAAGTAATTATACAAATGCCCTTTAGTGCACATTTACCAGCATAAAATCTGCATGAGGGGAAAATAGCCAAGTAAGCCAAAGTTATACGTTTCTAAACACAAACACATCACCTGAGTTAAAAAGAAGAGGCTTAATGAAAATAAACAGAGCTTTAAAAGAGAGATTTAAAGCCTAAATGCAGCTTAAGACAAGTTGTGACTTTACGATATCGCATAAGAGCGGCTGCACACACCTTCTCGGACAGGAAGGGACCCTCTTTGGTGCCACGTTGAGATAATCCTCTGTCTTTAAGAAATATTTTTTAAGTGGGGGGAAAAAAGTATTTCTACAAACATAAAAATCCTAAGCACTTTCTGTGTTGTGTTCTTTCATTGTATTTAACTTCACTGTTCTAGGAACAGAACTGTGGTTTTTAAAAAATGGAAAGAGAATGTACTGAAATCCTGAAATATCTAACCTCTGCAGAATGTTCAAGTGCAGCCTAGTGGTCCGAAAGGTTTCCTACCTAAGATGCCCCCCTCCTCCCCCTACATCACCAGCACAGCCAAATTCTTGTATGGCCCTGCACAGCCAGACAGACTGATTAGAAAGATAACAAACAATACTACATAAAGATTAGCAAAAGATAATATATTAAGGATACCATGTAGATTGTCCCAGACACCAAAACTTTAATGTTTGCATTTTCTTTATCCTGAAGTTTTATGATGAGTAAATGGACAATTTTTATGATGCTTTTTCTGTTGGAATTTTTTTTCCCCCAGGCTGGAGATGGAACCCAGGGCTTTATGCATGCTAGGCAAGGGCTCCACCACTGAGCTGTATCCCCAGCCCCCTTATAATGCTTTTTGAAGTAATGAGTACACCCACTGGACTAACAACTCTGCTTATGCATGTGCTTCAAATACCTGCATTCTAGGTTCTCACCAGAGACTATAATAAATTCGTCACCATTTTAAAGAAATCTGGGAAGGTGTTCCATTTTGTGTGTGTGTGTGTGTGTGTGTGTGTGTGTGTGCCAAAATGCCGACGTGTGTATGTGTGCACACACGTTCAGAACTGTTACCCTTGTAATTTAAAAACTTCCCTAAACCACAATAATATATGCTTAAGAGAGACCTGAAAAATTAAAGCTCCTTCAAGCTGAACAAAGCTGCAGTTGTTCTGAAAGAATTCTGAGCATTGTTTTCATGGTTTATTAGTAATTGTGATTTTTTAAAAAATTATTAATAAACTTCTTGGTTAATTAGTGAATGTGATTTCTAGGTTTATTCATCATTCACATTTTTCTTCAGAATGAGATTGGACATCTAAGAACTTCCAGAAAGATCCTGGTGGAATCACAGAATTGGAGGAAGGTAGGATGAATCTTCAAGAGAATGGGATGAGGTTAGGGAAACTGGGGAAAGAGAGCAGAGGATGGAGGATCATTCCTGTCTCTTCTATTTTACCCTTTTTCTCCATTCTCATATGCCCTTTCACTTTGACCTTGGATAATACATGTCAACCATCACCTCTTGCCCAGCTTGGTAAAGCCACAGATTTGGCACCTGCCTCCCTCTCTCTGGGTAGAGCAGCTTCTAAAGACAGAGTTCAGTAAAAGATGGTAAATCTCGCTTCTTTAAGTAAGTGAAAGAGAGGAGAATTTCTGGAATTTGGCACTGACATTCATACCATCATTTTAATATAATAGTGCAGCCATTCAGTAGAAAATCAGATTCTCGAATGGATCTTTCCAATCCTGGAGTATTGCCAGAATAACCATTGCTCATTGATTCTTTTTTTTTCCTTTTCCACCCATTCTTGCAGTGCTTATATTTAAATTCTTTCCTTGGATTAAGCCAGACCATTTGAAATATGACCACTTTCTTCCCACAGATTTTGGAGTTTGTGTTAATAGCTCTGAATTATGCTTTCATGCTCTGTCCTAGGTTTCCACTGAAGACTGAAGATCTTGCCATGAACATATTACATAAAATATGGGATTCTATGACTATATACCTAAGTATATACCTAGACATTCTTAAAATGTGATTTTGACTTTAAAAGTTTCTGTTAGGACCTGAGATTCCACATGTCTATAACTAAAAATAACCTACACTGGAATGATGCTCCCCTGTTTTCTAATAAAGGTCACCTCCAGGGAAGGAGGCAGAAAAAGAGAAGGGAGGAGAAAGTACAACTATACCTATAATATTTTATCTTTTATTTAAAAACTGGCTTGAAACAGATTTTGAAAGATAATAAAATATTTCAGATCCAGAAACTGAGTTATATTTTATACATTACTTTTTGATATATTTGAAATATGGAATTCAAACTAAACATATAAAGAAGCCAGCATACAAAATTCACTAATTTATTTTAAGGAAGTTATTTAAAACACTGTCCTCCACAGCATTCAAGTAATATTGTGAACATAAATCACTTAAGGATTGTTAAAGTGTTTATTTGATTGTAATAGGTTTGGGTGGGGCCTATGATTCCACAGTCTAATGAATTACAAAGTGATAAGGTCCAAGAATCACAATGTGAGTAGCACTTTTTCACAGTATACCACAGGTTCACTTTGTGATGAAAGCACCAAAGAAATTTCTCAAAAGTCTCAACTTAAGGAAAAGTTATGCTTATCCTCAGTAATTGGTTGATTTTTAACTTGCAGATGATATACACCTTATTTCCTTTGTTGCTGCAGCCACTAGGGAGCTCAAAGGCAACCTATCAAAGGTAAAATCTATCTTAGAAATTACTCAATACTGTACGGTACACATTCTTATTCACTAACTCCAATTTTATTTTGCTACTCTTATTTTTCTTTTGTTATAGTTTTAACAACCATATGTCTTTCCATTGCTTCATATGTGTGTGAGTGTGTGTGTGTGTGTGTGTGTGTGTGTGTGTGTTTATAAACTACCTCATATCCTCTCAACAGTGAGGTTTGGCATGTGTAAATTAACACATAACAAGAAGATCACAGTTATGAGGGGCTTCACAGTCTAATGGAGAAAAAAATGTGGAAAATTTAGATGGAGTATGTAGATCCATATAGGATTTGTAGGAGGAACTATCTCTTTCTGCATGAGAGTACTGAAATATTATTGCTACTAGTACCACTCTTCTCACTAATACTCCCAGTCACAGTTATGCTCATGATCACTGTCTACCATGTGCCCAACACTGAGCAGAGTATTCCATTTCCTTTACCCCTTTTATCTTTTATCACACATAATCCCACCTGATAAATCTGTGAGGATTTTATTATCATATTTCTAAGGTCCCGCAAGGTTTCTCATACAGATGTAATCAGGACAGAGCAGCTTTAACTCTGGTGTCGCGGCACCACCAAGATCAGGCCTCCAGGGTCACACAGAAGACTCACAGAAGCCTCATGAGGAGAGAATGCTTGGTCTAAGACTTAAAAGTTCCTGAAGGAAAGTCAAAAGTTTGTAAAGACTGAGTAGGAAAGCAGAAAGAGGAGGAAGGAGTTACTCCAGATGGGGAAATGGTGGGCAAACAGGGAGAAAGGTGGAGAGGCAGAGTCAGTTTAAGACGAGCAGGTTCAGATTAGCAGTCATGAGGACCTTGTGTGATGGTTTAGATATGAGGTGTCCCCAAAAAACTCATGTTTGAGACAATGCAAGAACGTTCAGAGGTGAAATGATTAGATTCCAAGAGTAATGCCCTAATCGGTAAATTAATCCGCTGATAATGGATTAACTGGGTGGTACCTGTAGACGAGTAGGGGATGGCTGGGAGAGGTAGGTCACTGGGACCGTGCCTTTCGAGGGTACATTCTGTCCTCAGGGAGGAGAGCTTCTCTGCCTACTGATTGCACATCCTGAGCTGCTTTCCTTCACCACACTTTTCTCCCATGATGATCTGCCTTACCTGGGGCTCAGAGCTATGGAGTTGGTCTTCTAGGATGGATCTCTCTGGAACCATGAGTGAGGAATAAACTCTAAATTGTTCTTTTCAAGTCTTTTGGTCACAGTGATGAAAAAGTTGACTAAAATACCTTGTTTGGAGGGAGGGGGAGGCAGATGAGGTAGGAGTCACACTTCAAAGAGATTTGTACACCCTGCAGAGAAAGTAGATATTCACCTGTAAACAATGAAGAACTCTAAGAAGACGTCAGCTATGAAGGCAAGAAGATTTGACTCTGTGTTTGAAAGTGTCACTTTCATGATGGTGTGGAAGATGGGCTTCAGGAAAACAAGGAGCGAGGGAGGGAGATGACCAGATGCACTTGCCATAGTTTGGGTGAGTGTCCAGACTGAAGGAAAGGTCAATGGTGTTAAAGAAAAGGTTTTATTTGAAAGGTTTTCAGAAACCAGATTCTTTAAGGCTTAGTATAATTTAAATATGTGGATTGAAAAACAGGGAAAGGACAAGATTGAACATACCATCCATGTTCCTGACTTAAGACACTGTGTGGATAGCAATGAATGACCAGGTGGGACAGGTCAGGGTGAGATGGAAAGATGTCCTGTTTTAAGGTATTATTAGTAGGAACATGAACATGAAAAGAGAGAGCCAAGAGGCATAGATACTGCATCAAGTGCATGTTTGTGGTCACAAAAACTACAGGAATGAAAAGTTCCTCAGTAGGAATGCTTATAAAATGAGAAAGGGGCATAAAGGGGTATTTAAGGGGTATTTAAGGTAAAAGTTGAGAAATAAAGACTTGGAAAAATGCACTGAGAAGGAAGACCAGACTGTAGGAAGAAGATCTGACGGAAATAATACCCCAGGAACCCCATGTGGGGAGGAGAGAAAATTTAATAATGTTCGATATGTTACAAGACCAATGTGATAAAGATTGAAAATACTGATTCTAAAATTATAATGTCTCCTTTAACCTTAAAACAGAGGGATTCAGCAAAGTAACTGGTAGACAGAGTCGGTAGAGATGAAGATCTTGGAGAGAGCAGGGGCAGGCCATACTTTTAAGAATCTTGGTAGAAAAGGGAGCCATCTGGAAGAATCTGCCATGAGAGAGTAAGGCTGGTTAAGAGAGGAAAGGGTCAAAGGCACCTAAGGCAAGTGACAGATCCAGGAGCACTGATAGACATGGAGAAAAAGAAGAGTTAAGGCGAAGATAGTAGTGATTTCTTGAACAAGCAAAAAAAAAAAAAAAAAAAAAAAAAAAAAAAAGGAAGAATTTGGGAGAGATGGAAGGCCAAGTGGTTATTCTAAAAAAGTACAGAGGTGAAGACTTGACCACGAGAGCATGTTCAAGGAATCAAAATCAAAGGTGAGACCACGGGGCTGGGCTGCTTCTGTGGAGTCAAGTTGGAAGTATGAACATCCACAAGGTGGAAAAGCTAGCTCAGCAATTAGTCTCTCTTGAGTTTTCACATAGATGCTGTTATTCCTCAAGATCCCAATGAGCATCGAGGGACAGAGGAAAACTGAGTCACCTGTCAATGTGTTTGTGTGGTAGAAGAGACAAACAAAGGGAAATTTACTAAAGGACACGGGTTTGCTTGAGATTGGAGGTGGAACTGTCTGCAAGGAGGGAGTATGGAGAGGCTAGAAAAATGCTCAGGCTCAGAAGGCTGAGGCAGGAGAATCGTGAGTTCTAAGCCAGCCTCAGCAAGTTAGCAAGGTCCTAAGCAACTCAGTGAGACCCTGTCTCTGAATAAAATACAAAAAAAAGGGGCGGGGCTGGGGATGTGGCTCAGTGATTAAGCATTACTGAGTTCAATCCCCGGTACAAAAAACAAACAAATAAATAAATCTGACCTTTTTCCCAAGGCTGCAGAGAAGGGGAGGTAAAGAAAAAGCAGCATCTGCTCTTTACCATTATGAAGTGGTATCATGGAGGGTGGGATGAAGACAGGAAGTTCTATGAAGTAATTGAGAAATATGCTTGTTAGTATGTGATTTGTCTCAACTTTAAAACCACCCTGCTATAATCTGATTTGTTATTCTGGGGCTAGATCTCTGCAGACTTTTTCTGCCTTGCCTGCTGCTCCCTGCTGAACTCTGACATTAGGGGGCACCAGAGGGAGGCTGGAAGGCTGGTGACTGAGAAGGGACTGAGTCCTCCTGCCTCTCTAGCAGGACCTCAGCAGTGCTGCTTCAACCTGGCCCTGGCTGTGGACTCCAAGGGCAGCAGGTGGCTCCAGTTTTTGGTTTTCCCATACTCCCAGTCTGGCCTTATGGTTTCGATTCAGAAGCTTCAGCCCAGTCAATGTCACCTCCTTTGAGGTCTGATTTCACCCCTGCAGGGCTATTCCACCAAGCTTCTACACTATCATAATCCCAGGTGACTGTGACTTTATTATATAATTGCATTTTTAGCAATGATTTTTCATAAACATAAAAATAACTTGAAAACTTAAACATTTTAAGCCAATAAAAAAGTTCACAGAATATGACCAGCTTTAAAATATTTTCAAAATGTTGCCTCATAAAGAGAAAATCTATAGAAATAAAGCAAATATTTGCAAACCATTCATCCAATGAGGGACTATTATCCAGAACATACAAGGATCTCAACAGCAATAATATCAATAATCAGATTTTAAAACGGACGAAAGACTTAAAGAAACATTTTTCAAAGGAAGACATACAAATGGCCAACAAGTATATGATCATTAGGGAAATACAAATCCAAACCACAATGAAATATTAGAATCAAAAAGATGCAAAGTAAGTGCTGGGATATGGTTGTGCATACCTGTAATCCCATCTACTTCAGAGGCTGAGGCAGGAGAATCAGAAGTTCTAGAACAGCCTAAGCAATTAAGTAAAAGCCTGTCTCTAAATAAATGAAAAACAATAAGGGCTAGGGATGACCAGTGCGGCAGTGCACGCCTGTAATCCCAGTGGCTCTGAAGACTGAGGCAGGAGGATCTCAAGTTCAAAGTCAGTCTCAGCAACAAGTGAGGTGTTAAGCAATTCAGTGAGGCCCTGTCTCTAAGTAAAATTATAAAAAATAGAGCTGGGGATGTGGCTCAGTGGTTGATGTCCTTCTTTGGTACTCAAAATCGGGAGACTAGGAGTGTAACTCAGAATGCCCCTGGGTTCAATCCCCAGAGGAGAAGAAAAAGAAGAGGAAGAAGAGGAGGGAGAAGAAAAGATAAAAGGAGAAAGAGAAGGAGGAGAGGAAGAGGAGGAAGAGGAGGGAAGAAGGAAGAGGAGGAGGAGAAATAAATGTTGGTGATACAGAGAAAGGGGAACTCTAATTCTTTGCATAGTTGGTGGAAATGTAAATTAGTACATCCAGTATTAATAACAGTATATGAATGTTCCTCAAAAAAACTACAAATAGACCTACTATATGATCCATTCATTGCACTATAAGGCATATATCCGAAGAAAATGAAATCATTATGTTTTTTTTAAATACCTGTATTCCCATGCTTATTATGGAACTATTTACTATAACCAAGAAATGGAACCAAGCAAGATGTTTATGAACAGACTATTTTAAAATGTGGCTTATATGCATAATTGAATAATATTCATCCATAAAAAAGAATGAACTTCTGTCTTTTGTGGCAATGTGAATCGAAGAGTAGGATTCCACGATATGCGAAATAAGCCACACACAGAAAGATAGATACCACGTGTTCTCACTCATTTGGGGAAGCTAAAAAAGTCAATTTCACAGAAGAGAGAAACAGAGGTCATAAGACAGTGGTGAGAGGAGGAAAAGAGCAGAATAGAGGTTAGTTAAGGGGTACCAAACCATGGGTAGACATGAAGAATTAATTCTATAGCATAGTAGGGACATTACAGCTTACAGCAATTTATGATATATTTCAAAATATCTAGAAAATTCCAAAGATTCCCAACACATAGAAATGATAAGGAGATGGAAATGTTACCCTTATTTTATTAATACATATTGTATACATTTATAAAATCGCTGTACTGTACCCCATAAATATGTACAAATGTCACTTGGTTAAAAGCTTAAAAAAGAATTCTTAACATGTTGATACTTTGCATTTTTAAAGAGAAATATTAAGAGTTGAAGGCCCTTTAAACCAACCTGAGATCACATTTCTCTCCCTTCCTTCCTCTACAGAGTTAATCAGTATCCTGAAATTAGCACATGTATTTCATATTCCTGGTTTTTGTTATGTAAATATTTACCTATAAACCATATATATGTTTTGGGGTTTTTGAACTTTATGAAACATCATATTTTTATTTTTATAAAAATATTTTATAAAATATTTTATTTATTTTTAAAGAAAGTTTTATGATTATGCCAACTATATTTTCATTTATTAGATTTTCTAGATTTCTAATTCACTTGTCTGGATTAGTTTATAAGTGTCTGTTTTATGATTTCACCACATTTGTTTAGCCAATGATCAATGATGAATATTGAAATTGCTCCATTTGTTCCTACTGGAATAAATATCTTTGTATTTTGCCTTTTATATAAAAGCCAGAGCAGAGAATGTGGCTGATCTTCTAATTACTGTCTCCATTTCCCTAAATGTATTTTTAGAGTAGGTGCACTCTCTTCTTTTCTAGAATGCCAAAATATTCTCTAAGGTTATTGCACCAAATTACATTCACATCAGCAGTACATAAATGTTTCTACTGTGCCACATCCTCATACTTGATATTTTCCAGACTTTTGAAATTTCTGCCAACCCAATAGATGTGAAATAATATCTCATTGTTTAATCCACATTTCATGGTTCTACACATATTTTGTCTGTGTCTTTATTTGTTTTGTTTTGCTATATTAGCCTGCCTCTTCTGTGAAATCCTTGTTCATATCTTTATCTAATTTTCTATTGGGTTGTATTTTTTTCCAAAATTCATTATATATTAAATATTAATTCTTTGATTACTTATACATCTCAAGTATCTGGAAGAATCTTTAATTTTTACTGTTTTGATAGAATCCTTTAATACACTAAAATTATATTATCTTAATGCAATCATATCAAGACTTTTCTTTTTGATACATGCTTTTTGAGCTTAAGAAACACTCTTCTTCATCAAGTTTTTATTTTCTCTGACACTTTCTCTGAAAGATGCAAACTTCTGCTTTTCATATTGACACTTAACTCAGCTAGAATTGTATGGACTTTTTCTCGTATGCCTAAACTACTTATCCTAGTACCATTCTATTGAGTAGTTTATCATCCTTGGAATAGCTCTGCTCTATTCCAAGTCTCCATTTATGAAGGGTTTGTCTGGGGTCTCCCTTCTGGTGTATCCATCCATCCCCCATTTCAGAAACACTTCATCTTGGTCACTATAGACTTTTGGCACCATGCCTTCCTTATTCTTCTTCTCTAGAAATTGTTTTGGTTATTTTTTGTTTTTTTCTCTCCCATATGAATTAATGATACCAGTACCTTAAGCAGTGCATATATACATACTCATGTACAGAAGGGCTAGGATTAATAATAGAATTTTATTATGTATAGGCTGATGCATCTGTACATGTATTTCAGCATGTTATGTAAAAATTATACACATCTAAAGGAATATGTATACATTAATTATGATAGATATTTAGTCTTATAAATTTATCTTCAAAAATAGTTATGTTCAAAATTGTGTATATGATATGATTGCTTATATAATTCTGATTACAAGATTATGAAGTGTATAGAATCATGTTTTTATTTGTATATATTTGGTTTTGTTAGAATGCATTTATATTTTAGTAGTCATAAAATATAGGTGTGTATATAAGTATAAATAAATAAATGTTTTGCATATTGTGACCAACAGATGTTTTCTAATAAAATTTTTATGTATATAATTATGCATATGTGTATGTAAAAAAACAAAGGGGCTGGGGATGTGGCTCAAGCGGTAGCGCGCTCGCCTGGCATGCGTGCGGCCCGGGTTCGAGCCTCAGCACCACATACCAACAAAGATGTTGTGTCCGCCGAGAACTAAAAAATAAATATTAAAAATTCTCTCTCTCTCTCTCTAAAAAAAAAAAAATCTTTTCACAAGCCCTTACTAGAATTTTGAATTAAATTGAATATTTAAGTTCCCAAACAGAGATGGTCCCATCTCATTCTCCAAACAAATCCAAAAGGTATCTTAGCTATTATTCTATATATATATATATGTATGTTTAGGAACTTGTCCAACATTATAGGGCAGGACTGGGATAAGACACTAGATTCCTAAGTGGCACTGAATTTTGTGTTGAGTTTTTCTATCAACAGCAACTCACAGGCCATGGTATGGACCTGCTTAATGTTTAGGTGATTTTAATTATAAGAGGCAAAAAAGAAGAAGTACACTATAAATAGAGGGGGAAAAAAGACTAGTACTTTCTTTACCTGAACTGCAGTCTCTTTTCTAGTCCTGATCTCTCTTCCCTTCAGCTTGTCAAGTCTTTTATTTACATAAAATGGGGCTTTATTACACAGGTCAGAGCAGAGAGGGAACTGGCTTCCCCCCTCCTGCCCTGTGTTTTGAGTTAACTTGTGTGCGGTTCTGGGATAACAACATAAAATTCTTGAAATGGACTCTGCTACTGTTTTTGGAAGATAGGCTTAGAAATATTTAAAGAATTTCCGTTTCAGAAACAGCTCCATAGAATGAATTCAAAAAAAATGAATATCCAATTATGAACAGAAGATGACCAAGAAAGGAAAGATTCTTAAAAGATTGCTATTTTAAGTATTTTACTTAGTTGAAATCTCTTCTAACGACAATTTGAAGATTTTTGTGTTTTTCACAAAGATGTCTTTAAAACTAGGCCCAGATTTTACTTTGCTTCAATTTTAATTTTAAGCTCAAACACGACCCTAGCTAAAATTTATTTTAAAGAGAAATAATTTGGGGGAAAAATCTATTAAAATAATAAAGTTTCCAATCAAACTATTAACTGTAAAATGTTAAAAAAAGAAATTAATTTAATTCCATTGACTTAACCCACTCAAAACTTTAATAGAATATCATGCCTTGTGGTATTAAAAGGTGTTAATTAATTTGATTTTCTAATTATATTTTGTTTACTTTCATCTGTGAATCATTGCTCTTTAAAACTGTATGATCTTTTGTTGAAACAGAAAACAAATCTTGCAAAGATATTATTGTTACTGCTGTTAACTAAAATAGTTTGTAATTTGAAAGTTAGGTAGGAATTATTATTATATAAATGTGTGTCAACCAAAAAGACAAATGACTAAAGAATTACCTGTTCTCCTCACCACCTCCTCCCTTAAATAGAACCCTAGGTTCACTGTGTGGGAACACTTCCAAGAGGAAAAATTCATTCTACTAAACATCTCTCACAGTAAGTAGCTATTGGTACCTCAGGACAGATTGAAGAAAAAGAAAGAGAAACAGGAAAAGGGGCAGACAGTTGGATTAGACTGCACTGTGTATATTAGTGATGGGTAGACTTCAAAAGACTTAGAGGTTCATTTTGGACAGGTGCCCAGAGATTCACAGGCTTACCCAAAACCTTCCATAACTTATGATTTTAAAATTGAGCTAGAATTCTTTTGAGACCAGACTTTTAGTCTTCAGTCATATTCCACACTCATGGTCCTAAAAATAAATGCAAGCTCTGAAATTCTAAACTTTCTGATCCCGGAAAAATGAAGTACTTGTTTTAAATAGATAACTTAAAAAAAACTACTATGTTTTGAAGTTTTCAGATAAAACTACAAAATATGTTTTGCCTAAAAGAGACAGAAACTTCTTAAAAATATATACCTGATATTGGAGTCCCATTTTAAATGATGTTGACAATAAAGCTTTTGAACAGATTTTTAGGAACAGGTGAAATCTTCATTTGAATTCTAATTCACCCATAAAGATTGGTAATGCTAGGTCCCCTACTAGCGTGAATCCTTATCCACTGATACCTGGTAAGTAGCAGCTGGGGAGACAGGCTGTCAGAAAGATCTCTATCAATACAGATCTGCAGACCTGTAGAGATGAGAGAACCCTTCTGGAAGAGGCAGAAAGGAATTCGTCTGTCACTCTGACTGCAGGGTCTTCTTTTAACCGAACACAGTGAGAGTTATCCTACAAGGAATATTATCATACTTTGGTTTAATTATCATGTGTCTAATTAAGTGTGTCTCTCAAATGTCTCCTATCAGATTTATTATTACTAACAGAGCCTGCTCTGAAGATTACTTTTTCAAGGGTTTGAAAATGATTTTTCGGTACAAAGCATCAATTTCTGATATCAACTATGGAACAAAATAAACTATTTCTCTGTCTGTGAATATGATTCTAAGCAAAGCATGGTTTGACTCTACTCTAGAAAAGAAGACATGGGACATGGACTGAATAAGCAGGAATGAAACAGACAAAATCGTTTTTAGCATGTTCACCACAAGAATCCCCCTGAACAGAAGTTACACAGTGGTCATGGGAACGACTATTTTCATGTCTTCATTTATGAATGCAGAGCTTCCTATATTTTATATCAGATAGTAGGTGCTCCAATATCTAATCACTGTGAGATTGCATAAGGCTTTCTACTAGATATGAATAACAATGACTTTCCCGTAGCAAGGAGTGCTGCATCGGAGACAAATAAATTTACAAATTATTATATGTACAGTTTTACTTGGCATTTGATAAATTTCAAGGGCTTTTAAGCAGTAATACAGAATAACTAGCTATATTGATAGGTCCAAAGTTTCTCAATATCTGAGAAGCTATTATATTATTTTGATGTCAGTGTGCATTGTACTTGAAAATGTACAGTTCCTGTCCAAATAGCAGTAGCTTATTTAGAACCACATGCTTTGCTCTAATAAAAGTGTAAAAATTAGTAACAGTTGTTCCATCTCAATCGCATGCTGAAAGCAGATCCTGGACAGATATGAAATCTGGAATAAGATCTACATCTCTTTATAGTTCTCTTCTAGGATTTTTCCAAAGCACAGCTCATTGGATATTTCAAACCATTTCTAACAAAGACAACACTTGTAATTTGAACTATTTTGTATCATTTTGTTCATACTTCTTAAGCTTCTCCATTCACTCTTCTTTTACTACTTAATTGATTTTTTTAGTTTTCTTAACAATACAATTAATACTATAAAATGTAAGTCAAAATCAATGCCATCTACTAACTCTACTAATTATTAGTGATGAATACTAAAAGAGGAACAAGAATAGCAAGCAGAAATTCATTCCATTGCTATCTAAATTGAAGGTATAATTTAAATACTTTTCTTCCCCATTTTCCTAGATCAATTCATATTTAATAACAAAATGAATAGATTTGAGCTTCATGTTCTATCTTCTAACCTAGCTTTAGACACTATGACTGACTGAGAGTTAATGTGAAAAGTGAATAACAGACAAAAAATAAAAGCTATAAACTTATCCAAACTATTGAGAAAAATGATACCTTGCATTCAAGATATTCATTCACATGTTAGTTAATCATTTCTGAAACATCTACTATGTTCAGTGTTTACCTTAGGAATCTACTATGGGAAAATGTAATTGAACGTGCATGCACATTAAAATAATAAAGGTAAGCAAAAGAGTCATCTTTTAAACTGTGTTATTCTAAAACCATGAAATAAGTAGTGCATTTGGTATTTGTCTGCAGTGAAAAAATATTTTGAGAGTGTTAACACATGTCCAAATTCATTGTTTTCATGCCCCACTGCCTAATTTGACACAAACAAGCTTCTATGTTCTTCAATAAAGGAAAAGGGGATTTGAGATGCATTTGATGAATTACAAAAGAGTAAACAATTAGAACCTCATACTTTTATCCCAAAAGCCTCAAATCAAGCCATGTCATAGTCTATATTTGTTTTAATTTATGGGATACATAATATATTCATCAGTGCATATCTTTGAATTTTTTTCCTAAAAAAGAAAAGACCACCATATTGAAATAATCAGTAGAAAAGTATTGGAAACTACACCCCTTACATCAGTATTCAATTTAATGAACAACTTTCAAAAATCACAGGTACAACATCCTTATTAAAGAACATAACCATATAAACTGCTTTGGAAATTGGGTATTGACATGTTCATGATTTCTTACCTCTATATATTTAAATTAAGACTTCAATAAATAAACCAGTAAATGCATTTATTATTAAAAAGAAATTTCTTTAAAAATTCAAATCTTAACTTATTAAAAAATATAATAAAAGACTTTTTTGTACTTTAGTATGCAAGAATTAGATTGCTTGACCTCTCTTTTAATGACTTAATTAGCTGTACTAAAGCCCAGCTGGGCCTCTGCTGACAACATAGCTAGATATTTCAATCAAGCAGTGTTATGGAGAATAAGTAATAAATGCTACCTTGTCGCCATACAGTCCCAAACCATAGTGCATGCTAGTAATGCTAAATTTGATCAGTATGCCTCATATTTCAATTAGTCGTGGTCTGAATCCCTAAAACTGTGTAATGTGTATGAATTCCTGATATCAGATACAGAGCCACAGGCTCCCACAGTTAGAAGCCATTGAGTTTGCTTTTATTAGTAGCCAATTAATGGCAAAAATCTGCATCGCTTTTAAAATTTATAACCCTCTCTTCCAGCTGCATCCACGGCTCCTGCTATACTGTATACAATCAGATCTATATCACTGTCGCAAGCCAAACAGCTGCAAACTGTATTCTGTCCACAGGAGTAAAAAATCCTTTCATACAGAAGCTTTTTTTAACCTCTTAGAAGTTCTTTTCAAAGCGCAGCAGCACTGGTCACTTTTCGACAATGAGCGATTTAATACAGAAAGAAAGAAATCTACACCAAGGTAACCTCTTGGGATGTGCTAGGTTTTCAAACGGAGTGAAACCCTACCACTCCGGCACCACACAAGGGCAAGCAAAGCCACTTCTCCTGACCAAGGCTAAGAAAATACAAACATATAAAACCTGACCCTCATGCAAAGTTAACCCATTGAAGCCTACTTAGTCATTAAAACCAAGTGGTATTACACCAGTTTAATATTAAGTAGCTTACACGAAATTTTGGTATTCAAATTTGTATGCCTGAACCTTAGATGCTTGCCTAATAAAACATCTGTGGAGATCACATTCCCCATCAAGAGGCAGTTTATTGCATACCTCAAGATTTTGAGACATTATTTTTAGGAGCCAGACTCCTTCTGACATATGATAAGACAGGAAATTTAGATGTGATCAGATTTAGTAACAAAGCATAATTGCTTTATGTATTGCTAATGCTGCACTTTCAAGATTATTAAGGGAACAGTTCAGCCTTATGGTATTATATAGCTTAAGTTACCTTATACATATTATTCTATAAAGCCTGAAATATGTTGCTATCTGTTCATCAAAATCTTATAGGAGAAATAAAGTACAGAGTCTCTTCATTTGGTCCTCTAGAGAACAGTAAATTTAAAAATACACATCCCATATGTTGACATCTAGAAATATTTATTTATTCTTCTATTTAAGTAACATATGGCCTAACAGATAATTTACCTGGAAAAGGAGTGTGAAAAAATATTCACCAACTCTAATACATGGCAATAAAATGTAGTACTAGGATAATACAAACTGCTGCCATGGTTATTTAAAAGACAATAAAATCCTATTTTACAAAATTCAACTGCTAATAACCAGCATTCTTTTGGACAGCTTAAATACTGCAGTAAGACTCATAATGCCACTGTGAAATCATAAGCTAGTACTTCAAAGGTGTTGTATCTGTTACAAATTTAATCTTCACTGCTTTGTCACAACTGATTTCATCCCAGAGGCTTGGAGATGCAGCATAACAACATTCTTGTTGTCCTAGACAACCTGAACCAAACTGTTAAATACCTGTCTGATGCCCGAGAATGATTATCATAGTATTGCCTGTGGAATCTCCAATCACCACCCTGAAAATGTGCAATTAGTCCGTTCTAGTTAATAGAAGGGGAAAAGTATGCTGTACAATGTTGACAAATTGCAGACATTTTAATGATAGAGACAGAAACACTGTGCTCTAGTGTATGAATGGCACAGTATTGTGTTCATGGTATTTAAAATACTATTCTTTCTATAATACTTTTTTTTCTTTTTTATTGATTGTTCAAAACATTACAGAGCTCATGATATATCGTCTTTCATACATTAGACTCAATTGGGTTTTGAACTCCCATTTTTACCCCAAATACAAATTGCAGAATCACAACTGTTACATACTCACATTATTACATAATGGCATATTAGTGACTGTTGTATTCTGCTACCTTTCCTATCCCCTACTATCCCCCCTCCCCTCCCCTCCCCTCCCATCTTCCCTCTCTACCTCCTCTGCTGTTGTTCAATTCTCTCCCCTTCCCCCCCCCCTTGCCCCTCATAACCTCTTATAATTTTGTGTATCATTGAAGGTCTCCTACCATTTCCATATGCTTTCCCTTTCTATAATACTTTATATGCATACATTTCACAATTATATAATAAAGTTCATATACATTTGAATCTCATGTGATTTTTTTTAAATATTTCATGAAGAATCATGGATCTTAAAAAACCAGTATCCAGTGATTTCCAATCAAATACTGAATGTCTTTGTTTTTGAAATATCAGGTACCTGTAAAGCAAACATCTCCCACTTCCTCCCAGGTATACATGGAACGGTGCTCAGTAGGAGCAGGGGGCAGTGATGTGAACAACTACACAGACTTCTGTTCATGAAGTTGCTAAGACAAGGGGCTAGGGGAGCAGGGCATAGGAGTTTAATTATAAAACATGTTAAATTTGACTCATCAGGGTCATTATGAAAATTTATAACTTTCAAAGGAGAATTTCAGGTCTATCTACGAGCACAGGATTTAGTATTTATGTTCTGTCAGTAGAAGTGTGTACATGAGGACCTGTCCCCATGACAATGCTGCGTTGTTGTTACTGGACAAGCCAGTATTTTGTACTAGAAACCTTTTAAAATTGCTGATCCATTGCCTTCTCATTGAGCATCTTAGCCACATCATCAATCTGTATTGTTTAAATAATATTAGAAAATATCTCTCAATGAATATTTAATTACCAAGTACTATCATTTAAATCTACCAACCAAGAAAAATAAATGCATAGGGAATTATATTTATTATAGTTCTCGAGAAACTACTGAGAATTCCAAAGTTCTGACTAAAGATCACTCTCTGTATGGAATACAGACCCTTATTACAACATTTATGCTATACATGGAATAAATATGATCTGTATATCTTCAATGGATTCAACGGCTTAAGTGATGGTATGAGATAACTTCAAAAAAAAATAAGAGAATAGTTTTGTTTATATTAATACCCTGAATAAAATATAAATGAATAGTAGTTAACATATATGAAAACTCAGTTTACTGACAAATTAAGGAAAAACAGAATGTACAGATGATAAATATTCTACCTATATAATAAAAAATCACATTGTTTTGAGATTTCTTATTCCTATTGATATGCCACTTAAAATGATTTAATTTGAAACAAAAATGATGCAATTTAAACACATCTTTAACTGGCATGGGAGTAACACTATTAAACATATATTAAGTTGCCTGTATGCAATTCGCACTTGTGACTTTTCTCTGCCATTCATGAATTATGCAATTATCCCTAACTCATGGAAATGAAAGTGCATTAACTGCCCACTGTCATGTATTGTCTCTTTCTATGTCCTTGTGCACACATTTCCACAGTTCATTATTCATGGATGCATCTACGCAAGTGTAAATGTACACATATAATATGGAAATAGTCACATATGGATAAATAGCAAGTAGATACTTGTTTGTGAAGATATATATATATTTGTTCCAAATAGCAAAATTTAACTAGGAACACCTCTATCCTTGTTGTGGATGCCACATGGTAAACAAAACAGATGTCATCATTTTAAAGCAATAGCGGGAGTTCTTCACACATGAAGAGAAGATGTTGGTCTATAAGCCAGAAATCATGCCCTTTTATCTTAAACCCCTTTTCCTAGCTTTTTTCCCCATTAAAAAGAAAAATACCCCTTTCAGCATTGATTAATATTTCACTAGAACACAATTCAGAAAATATTGTATCTGTGTTCCTCATCATTACCTTTTTTTCAAGCATGTTGATATAGTTATAATGAAAACAATTCATTCCTAAAAACAATGATTGAAAATAAAAATTGTGGGAGAAATAAAAATTTGGTGTTTTCTTCACTGCCTATTATGGTCATGTGAGTTATTCCAACTTTGAATTAAATACCCTGACAATCTGCTGCTAGTGAGATATATTTTTCAGAGAGGTTCTCTGATTTTAGTCTAGGAAGCACTAGAAATCGCTCATGTGCAATGACTTGTGATATAGGGAATAGTGAGGACTCTTCCTGATTTACATTAGTTCCAACATAAACAGAATTGGCCCCATTGAATAATTCTTTCTAATTAAATAGAATGAATTCTTATCAAATATATCCAGGTTTTTAATTTGTGCATAATAAAGTATTTTTAATGTTGCTTTAGGCAATAAAAGCAGGATTTAATGATTTAAGAAGGAAAAGTAAAATATTTTGTAGCACAGATTTTAATTTTACTGTATATAATCAAATGCCATGTTCAGAATTTCTTATGAAGGCTATTTTAGCAAGATAACCCATTCAATGTAAACCATACCTACATAAAATTAATTGGAGCATTTTAAATAGAAAAACAATTATTTGAAAATTATCTATGCACAAATTCTTTGCTAAGTATTATTGAAAATTAAAATTGAAATAATGGGGGTTTGTGGAGCGATTTTATAAGTAAACAAGTTTATTATATACTTAGGATATACTGAGGGTCACACCACATGCAATATTTTGATGAAAAATACTTTTCATGATTATATGTGCATCTCTGATTTTTTTTCAAAATGAAGTAAAAATCAACAATCTTTGTTATGCCTTCATATTTAGAAGAATATTAAATATTTTCAGTCAGTTAAGTTACATTTTGAATTCTGCTGCATTTCTCAATTTACAAGTAAATTTCATGATTCTCAGATATTATAGATATTGATACAACATAAGAGTTCTATAAGGCTTAATTAGAGCATGACTGAAAAGCTAAAAAGAAAATGTCAGAAAGTACAGCTCTATTCAAAATTGGAAAGACAATAAAAATAAACAGGTGGAAATATTCTACATTTTAAGATGCATTAGTAGGAAATACTGTTCTTTCTAGGAGAAACTATTTAAAAGGTTGTTTCTGCTGAAGTATAACAGAAATAAAATGTGTTAATCCCTAACACAATATAATTTTTATGCTTGTAAGTTGTAATTCACAGAAATATTTCTGCCAAGGCAATAAATATACCCAAGAACAATTTAGGATAAACATAAGTTTTCATTACTATACAGTGTATTCACTGCCACCATAAATAAGGTGTGACCAGCAGAAGGCACTGTTACAATAAATATATACATACAGCTGCTCATTTACAAACTGGTTGGAAATTCTAACAAGTTTTACAAACTTTACACAGCACAAATATTCTTTTCATGTAGACATTAAGTTATAAATTTGTCCTGTAATTGCAAAGAAAAAACTCATTGCATAACTCCTTTTTGTGTCATTTTTATTTGGATTGCAGCCCATTTACAATTTTATTACCCTCATTTTTAACTTACTTAATTCATAAAAGAATTATGTGGTCACACTTACCATCTTTAACACTGCATTTAAGGAATGTTGCTCTCTTGAGAAAAGACTCAGACTGCTGAAGTTAGACATAGATTCGTATAGAGCCTGCTTCCAAAGCAGCTTCTAGTTTCATTCTTATTAACCTTTCGAGGTTTGATCATAATTTGCTAGAGCATGCAGGCATGGTCTTTTAATGGAACTGCTTAGATGTACGAAAACACCTCTAATTAAATCTCTGTCAAACATACCCCTAACAATGTTGTTTAGTTTGTGTTCGTATACAAAATCTCTTGAATGCCTCTCCAAGTTTACAAAATCCATGTTAAAGGAGCCAGCATTGCAAAAAAATGTTACGGCATATGTTTGGATTTTTGTATTTCAGAGTCCTGACTACTTTATCTGAATTACAGATTTAGAGCTTTGTTATGTGTGATAGTTATGATAATATGATCACTAAAGGCACAGAGACAGGGAGACTCAAATCCCTTTGAAAATCCCTTTCTCTATTTCCTACAGCTGCTGCGGCAGTTTAATATCTGATAGAATGATGAAAAAGAACAGGCCGAACTCCAGTTTTAATAAAAATTTTAACAGGTCTACATATAGTTATGAAAAATGTTATTTGCAATGCCGATTTTTAATAAAATTTTCTTAAACCAAAGAAAAAATCCCCCAGGGGAACCTGATATGAATGTATTTTTCATATGTACTATTTAAGGCTCTTTAAAGGTTATGAAAGTGACTGATAAAATAAGTTCTATTCTATACAACACAAACCTGAATGCACTTGTACTTTTGCATTTTAATCAAATAAATAAGCAAAGCTTTCATTTTGTATATTGGATCAGAAACAAATATTATCATATTGCATAGTCAATTTTCATTGTTAGCAATAAAATTTCATATTATTAAATAATGGCATTTTTAAACAATTCAAAGCACTGCTAACATACACATCAAAGAGTTCTACAATCTGCGAATGCATGCATCATGCTAAGAAATACTATATTTTCATAAAACTGAAATTTTGCTCCCTGTGTTTTATGAACTTGAGAAATGACATGGAATGTGAAAACATTTGTTTTCACAAGAGAAAAATAAATATGTTAGGTATGATGGATGAAATATAATTTAATCCAAGAACTTCAGAACTTCTGAAGAGTCTCTATAAAATAGAACATACTAAATGGAAGGTCTCACATGCAGTGGCCTGGGAGAGTGCCCTGCACTGTAAATACTGTTCATCATGATAACACTAACCTGAGAAACAGGGACAATAAGCTTAGCCCCAAAAGTGTCTCTCTCCACAGAAAATAGAAGCAAGTATTTATAGGTAAAGCAGGCAGAAGTTTCAATTTACCTTTCTGACCTGTACCAATTGCAAAACCAGGAGGCTTTTAACTACCAAAATGCTGAGCACAAACAAGGGGTTCACTTTTAATCTTTAAATTGCGTGGACTGGCATTATCACCAGCAAAGCCCTGGTGTTGTATGCAAGCACTGATTGTCTAGCAGTACTGTCCTTGTTATTATTTCTAAAACCTTTTAAGTTCTAAGGAAGACTTTTTAATACCGTACACCATGTAAAATATATTAACATTTATTAAAAGAACTCGATAGACTTTTAGAATTAAAACTAGCTACACTAATACTAGATAACCATTCTATTCTTTACAGAGGGGCGGGCAAACCGTAGCTATAAAGCACAGTCTTTATTTTATCCCTAAATAAATATTCACTTTTGAAAACATTAAATGTATTATGCAATGAAATGAGGAAAGTAAAGCATAGCCCACCTCATTACTTTCTCTGAGAATTGCAAGGTTGGAATATTGAGCCATCTTCTAAACCTTGTGGTTCTCCATGATTCCTAACTCAGAATTGACAGCAGTTAGTTCATACCATATTTATAATCCCACTATGTAACATTTCTAAAAAGCTGGATTTACATTTCTAGAACCAAATCAAATTTGCTTATCTGTTTACTTGATATTTTCCTGTATTTTTAGTTAAAGAACATTTTTTTTTAATGGGGTGAGGTGGGGGTTAGTGACCTTAATCAGGGGATTTGAAAAAAAAAATTGGTGGAATCAAGGTAACAAGAATGAATGAAAGAATAATTTATTGCTGTGACCATTTCCCTCCTTGATTTTTGTATTGGGATTACAGTGGATTATCCCCAATCAAATACTATTTATCAGATCCTTATAGATAACCATGATAAGTAATAAGAATAGGAGAATAACTTTCTGAGATCATATCAGAAGTGTAAATGTAAGCATTTAATTACAAAAGCTATAAGCAGACAAAAAATATGAGAAAAAAACACAGATCACTAAAATAAAGCTTTGACATTAAGTTCATCTTTAATTTTCTACATCAAGAATTTTTATGCCATTATAAGAAAGATATGTGATGTTAAATAAGAGAGCTTTCAAATTATAAAACAAATTACAAGATGCTAGTTTAAATGTTAATTAAAGGAATTTCTCATTTTAAAAAATTATAATAATTTATAAAATAAAAATTGAGGATCATTCCATTTTTCCAAAAATATTTCACAAACTGTACAGTGTTCTTAGAAAATAAGAAAGCTTATTTTAAAGTGCATGTTCAAGCCTTTAATGAAAGTACTCATTTAAAAAAAAAATTAACACATACAGCACCATCTGGCCACATCAAATGACATAGATCTTTTGTGTATCAAAATACCTATTCTAAAACAAATTGACATATTTTTATTCACATAAAATAAGACATTTACTTAAACATTAATAAGATTTATTTACTCTTGAAGGACAAGGAAATACAGGAAATCCTCCCACCCTCCAAAAACTTCAAACACAGATAAATTATTAATTTTAACTGGAAACCATACAGAATTAATGTAACGCTTATATTTAATGAGTAATTTAGCATTTTAACAAAATTTGGCAATATTCTCCTCCAAATTTTACTACAGTGTTTTGCCAGTGTGTTTGGGTTTTCAGTTTCACTCAGTCCCTAAATAAAACTCTTTATGTTTTAAAGAAATAAAGGGTGGTCTCTTCCTTCATGAATTATGTGTATGATAATTTTAATCTCTAATTTTATCTATATATCTAAAAGTATTTAAGAATGCAATATTGAGGGAGGGGTGTTATAACTACCTGAAAAGTTTAGGTTGCTATTTTTATTACCAAGAAATAAATAAAATAGTAAATATTATCTAAAATTATTCTATTGCTTAACTTTCATAGTTTCCATACAAACCACTCGAGGCATTTCTAAGCTAAAGTGACCCTAACCATTGGTCTTCACAAAGCTTTTGCAAGCCTGACAGGAGATTTTTTTTAAATTGATGGTAGAATAAATCACACTGAATACATGCATTTAGGAACCAACTACACAATATTTTTAAAGATAAACATATTTATATAAAGACATGAGGGAGAAAATTCCTGAAAAAAATACCTCTTTTTTTTCACTCAGGAACATGGAGTATTATCCATTTGAATATATCTTCATAACAAATTATGGTTATAAAAATTACTATAAATTATTGCACATTAAGTAGTTTCCAGTTTTTTATTTTCTCACTGGCCTTGATTTTTACTATCCTAAGGGAGCCATATTATCATTAATTATATACTCTTATTTTATCAACTCTTTTTCAACCTTGTAGAATTTTCTCCAAGATTTTCAAACACCAAGAGCATCTGAGAGTCAATCTCTTGTTGTTGTTTTCATAATTTAAAATTATACCACCAGACAGCCTTTCTTTAAGAAAGCCAGAAAACTGGGAAAACAGATAAATTAGGATGCGATTATTCACATCACAAAGGAATTCACAGATGGCTTCATGTAAATAGGGAGCTCCCTATTTAAGTGTTTGTTTACAGATCATTAGCTACTTGACAAAGAGGCTACAGGGGCAGGAAAACTTAGAGCTCAAGTGTTGGGAGACACAGCCAATTGGAGATCAATCAGAAATGGAGACGCCAAAGCATTCATGGAAGCAGCCTGTGAATCATAAAATGTGATTTCCTTTATATTCCTGTGTGTGTGTATGTGTGTGTGTGTGTGTGTGTGTGTGTGTGTGTGTGTGTGTGTGTGTGTATGGGAGTGAGATAAAAGAGAAAGAGAGAATATGGCTATATGTGTAGATGTAAAATGTATGGATACATATACACACAGAGACACACCCTAAAGATACCTATTTTTAATGTAGAGTAAGACACTGAACAAACTAGCTGGATTTCCTGAGTTTATTTTGGAGATTTAAAAATGATTCACAGATTTTAAAATGTATATTGTTTTAAAGTACATCCACTCATACAATATATGAAATGTCTACCTTTAAGCTTCATAGTCTAATAATTGTCAGAAACTTCTTACTTTTCTTATACAAATTAATTGTATTTTTAGCATAACAAATTTACTAAATTTTACTGTGTACAAGGCATTTTGCAAAATGCTAAAGAAAAACAAAGCATAAGTCATGACAGAGAAAAAATACAATTTTAAGCGTTGTTTTCTAAAATGTGGACATTAATGTTTACAGATTTGCTATTCAAAAATATTAAATTATAATGGATTATTTTACAAAACTAATACCTTTGTTTTGATTGTGAAGATCATAGATCTGAGTCCCAAACCAGCTAGATATATCCTTCACTTGAGGTAAGTTTTGTCTCTGGTAGATGTTCCCTCTCTTATTAAATTTTGAAGGAAATTTTTAAAATGCATATGGGGCGAGAGGAAAAAAGATGAAAACATACAAATTCCTGTTAACTACCCTCTTGCTTTATTGTCAAGGCAAGCGTAATCTTTCAGTTATTAACTTTTAATGACCATCTGCCTCATGAATATTGCCAAATAAAAGTTGAAACTTTTTGCTGAAAAATGAATGGCAAGTAATTTCAAAGTTCTGGTTCTCTTAGACTTCTTTAATATTAAAAAAAAAAAGTTTTCAGATGTGAAAATTTTTGCATAGAGACTTGTTCACATTATTTGGCTTGCTTAACATGCTCTGTCTCACTTCAATGCAATTCCAGAAGCATGTATTGATGGCTTCCTGCATTCTAATACTGGCTCGGCAGTTGGGCAATAAACTGTATACACAGACTGTGCTTTCCAAGAGTTTACCCATGTTATCTCATATTTTACTCTATATGATAATTAGTCATTTTTAAAATGATGTCCTGATAACAAACTTAGAAACCTTGTTGGATTTCTGAAATAAGTCCAAAAATATTTAATGCTTTTGTTTATAATAAACTTTGATCTTAACACCCATGTTTTATATAAGGCTCTTAAACCAGTCTAGATAAACTAGAATAAAGAGAAATGCTAATGCACCATTAATTTTAAACTACATTAAATCAATTTTCCACCCACATTTTTAAAATAAATTCAAATTGCTAAAGTTCCTCATTTAGAACACAAAATTACATAGAGCACGGAAGAAAGTCGCCCCTTCTTTCAAGTGAGTAACTGGACTTTTAAAAATTGCTTTGAAGTCTAACTTGTGATACTTCATTTGGATTTGGGGAGGGAGGGTTAAAGAATAAAGCAAAGTTGTACAGAAAGAAGGAAAAGTGTAAAAGGGAAAAAAGAAAAACAAGTTTCTTATTACAGCTAAATCATTTCAGGAAGAAAAAAAAAAAGAGAGAGATGGATTTGGCAGTGACCACTAAGTCAAAGTATGACACACTAGAAAGACAATATAGACAAACACATGTATTAAAGGTGGTACACTTCAAAGACAGAAAGCAAAAATTCATAACATTCTAAATCTTCCTTACCAGTCTTTTGGAATAGTTTCATTTATTTCAACACCATTCCATCCTGACATTCCACCACAAGCCAGGCATTCCATACAAGTAACAGTGTGTGGCACTAAATTCACAATATGTATGATATATTTAACTACAATAGAAAATCATAAACTCTATAAATCATGTAAAATAGTAAAAATTTAAACCTTTGACATTTTATTTAAGCTTCACAATAATAAATCTATATTTTAGGTACAAAAATTGACTGTCATGACCCCTAAATATATTTACTTCTTATACTATTACCTAGGCATTCACATGCCAAGCACAGTTTTATCCTGAATATTTGGAAAGTGCTTAAATTAGGATAACTAACAAACATAATTTTTTCAATGTGATACGTTAATGGTCACATAAGGATTTGCTTTTTAAAGAGATAAGTAACTGGCCTGGTTAGATTGCGTTTCACTGAGATAAAAAATAAATTGTTTAGGGCTCTTTTTAAAAAATAATAATAATAAGCCACAAATTAGACACAGACTGTTTTGGTTTGCTTTGATTTTTCTGTTTTAGTATAAATTTGCAAGGACTGCTTTATACAATATAGCCTGCTAGAATGCTCACAACTGACACTGAAAGTTCCTGGGTCTTTCAAAAGCTTTATTCCTAGGAATACTGTGAAGTGGTACATGTACCTGAGAAAAATTTCCAGGACCTACAAGTTATCCTATCCAAGACTGCAAAAGCTGGGGATTATGGCTATCATTTCAAAAACACCGGAATAACTTGGTAACAGAATTTATTCTTTGGTATATTGGCAAATAAATTTTTTAAATGAAGACCCCTGAAGATACAAAAAAATTGATTTAGTAATGTGAATTTTTAAAAATAGCCTCAATATTAACCAGTGCCATTTAAACAAGAAATTTAAAATTGATAATTTTTTAAAAGATTGACTATTAAAAAATAATTTTGAATTGAAATAGTTTTCCTTAAAAGGTATAAAAATATTTAAGTAAATTTTAAACAGTTTTTAAATAAACATTACAATTCAAATGAAAATTTACATTTTTCAGAAAAACGATTTCAAACAGCCCTATTTGCATTAAGTTCTTTACCAAATTGAACATAGTAACTCATATTATGAAATCTACTACTTTCTACCTGTTTCTAGCTAAAAACCAACTTCAAAAAGTGATAACACATCCTTTAATAACAGAGGAAAGCACTTGCCCTGTTAGTCTGGTTCTGTGCCATCAGAACTGTTGGATTTTGTTCTGAACCATGCTGTGTGATGTTTAAGGTCCTTGTGTGTCTCTGAATTGGTGACAAATTTGGTGAGAAACTGAGGCATCTGCAATTGTGATCAACCATATGATAAGTTTTTCTAAAGAACACTTTATAATTTTATTCTTAAAAATATGTGTGCCTTGTATTTGTCTATTCAGAACAAGAAAATGGAGAAAAATATGTTTTGCATAAGAAAAAATGGTGGCATTATTTGCCTTTTAATCAATACATCAAGCATTAGATGAATACTCATATTTATTTTGAAGGAAACCAAAAGAAAAGATGATTATTTTCATTGATTGAAGAAATTTTTACTTAGAAAATATTTTAGAGGGATGCTATTCATGATATAAAGTTAGATTTCTATCATATCAAACATTTTTATGATTGCAATAAATTTTTCTCAAGTTTAGTTATTGTATCACTCGTTTTTAACCCATCTGTATACACATTTCCTGTGTTTTTTTTTAATTGATTAAAAAGTCTTTATATAATATGGTCACAATTTGATTCTTTTCTAATAATATTACCTGGTTTTATTCCCATATATCTAGTACTTTAATGAAACTAGTGTCATGAAGGTTTTGAATATTAACTTTGGCTCTTTCTTAAGAAAATATCAACTACGAAACTTAAATAACTGTTCTGTATCTGAAAAAAAAATTTGGCCTTAATGAATAGTTAAGGACACATTGATGTCAAATCATTCAATATTTAAAGAGAAGTTAGCAAAATAATAATTTAGGGTTAAAAATGGCTGGAATGGAAATGTCTAAATAATTTATTTAAAATTACACAATTCTGTTTATATTTAAAGTGTCACTTCTGAGAAACCTTCAAAAAATAACACACAATTATGGAGAGATGGTTGGTGGGTGAGCCAATTCAGGATCAAATCACAGTAACAACAATATTCAATGCCACTGATCTTGGTTATGATATGTCTCTCTCCTCTTTTTCTGTGTACGAGGATGTGGAAAGTGGTAGCTACAACAAGCCCTGTAACACTATCTATCAACAGGAGGCAGAAACATTCCAATTGAAGCAGAATTAAAAGATGAGGTAGATGGATTAAATATCGAGATTAGACAGAAGGATAGATGGATGGATGGAGATGGATAGATTTAGACAGATAAATACGTTTAAAGTCCTTTAAAGTTCTTTAATATTTAAAGTCCTGGTGTCGTTCTCTTAATTTCTTTTTGTTTCTTTCTTTTCCCATAGAACCATCTCTTCCTTCATCACACCCGAGTTTTGGTGATAAGGTAAATGAGACAATGGGCCGGGCAGAGAGAGATGTCTAAAGCAATGGACTACTGTATAGCAGTGGAAAGCAAAGGAAGAGAGATCTGAATTTTTGTAAAGGGTCTCCAAGAGATCTATACCACGATTAAGGCTTCATCTGTCATGAATTGGTGCTTCATAAAATTTTCACTTTTTGCCTTGGTATCACGGGTGAGAGGATTCGCTCACCATATTTCTTTGTTCTGTCACCTGTCTCAGCGCTAAAGAGTTATATAACTCTACTCGGGTTATAAATAGCCTATCAAAATGAGTCTGCAAAATCAGAAAAAATCACCTTAAAAGTTTTAGAAATGACTGTTTTTTAATGCCAACTCTCATTTTATATGGAGAAAGTCTTGAAATGCATTGTGTATTGATAATGGATACTACTACACACTTCACCTTGTGTAGGTTGGCTTTTTCCACAGACCTACTGAAGGCCTTGGGAAGGCCAGGATGCCATCACACAAGGCGGCATTAACTGATCTTATGATTTCACTTTATATTAGCAAGTTTTTTCCTCAAAATCTTCACCATGATTTAAAACTGTATATAGCCTTGGGGAAATGTCTATAGAGACAGGCTTACAACAAATATCCTTAAACATTTTATTCCAATTTTTAAGAAAGTACAGTAATAAGAAAGGAAAACATCAGCAAGTTATAACATTCTTGTTTTTATATAAATGAATCAATTAGAACTAAAAGTCAACAGGCAAATTACGATGCCAAGAGATTCTCCTAAGAAGTTTATGAGACACAAAATCTCTCAGCTTTACTTTGTTAAATACATAAACACTGGATTACTGGGAAGGGAAAAAGTGCTATGAGAAATTATGGTTAGTCATAGAAAATGATGGAATATTTACACAAATCATATCCTCATTTTGTGCATGTTTTTATTGTAAGATGATAATTCCTTTGCCAGTTTTTTCTGAACATTTAAGATTAAGAAATACTTGGATAGACTGATAAGTATTTTTTGCATAGAAATATGCAAAGTGATTAGAATAGTAGAAATTATTTGTTTATACCCACTAATAAAGTGAAATTAATTACTTTTTATTTAATTACCAAAATGCATGGTTATACACATCACCAAATATCTACTGATTTTAGATATAATAATTTAAATTATACTATATTCTGGATTATATTTTATGTACATATGTCTAAACCATGACACATTAAAATGAGTATCAGGCATTCATCTTTGGGTAGATGTCAACCAACTTATTGAAAATACTTATTATGCGTATTATCTATCCTTCTCCATATGAGAGATTACATTAGAGATACATAACTTGGAGTATTTGGTAAGTGATAATGGGTCCCAAGAGGCCCTCTTTTCCTTTGCCTCTCTATCCTTCCTAAAGGAAATATTCAGGCCTTACAAATAATATATTTAATGTTTTATACTATATTAGAAGCTTATTTTAGCAAGGTATTTCTAATAATTGATAATACAGTATTAATAAGATGCAAAAGTAAAAATACATCACATACACTTGTAGAACTAATAGTAGATTCAAAATTATGTGCTTAAACATCTTAGCCTATTTTATTTCATACGGCATGATAGTATTATATGTTTACATACTTTATTACTCCAGAGATTTAGAGACACTGCGAATTAGTACCAATTTGTCCATTAAAATGGAACTATAGAGACTTCCCCATCCTTGGTTAGCCAAAAGGTTGTAGCCATAATCATCAATATGCCCATCATAAGTAGAAAATAATTTATATTTTAAAAATCTTTAAAAAATGATGTTTCCCATATTCCATTAATAGTGTGCTTAACATCCATTTCAGACATTTTTAATTGTCATATATAACAATTTTTCACTATAAAAACACTTATTAGAGTGCTCAAGCATTCACTACAAATGAGTGATTTTATGCAAGATTTTTCTTTAGAAAATATCCATGTCTGTTTTTGGTGATGATTTCCTTCTGGTTCTGTCTCACAGCACCATTAAACCTGCACACCTTGTTTATTGGCAAAAGTCACCACTCAAACCCCACTTTTCATCTTAAAGCTCTTTACAAAACTTAATGGAATCCAGTGGTATTTCTAGGAAAGAAAATTATATATTTGAGTAATATCCATATGAAGAAGAGGAATCAGTGAATTTGCATAACAAGTTCTGTACCATTTAAACCAAGCTGCTGGACCCGAGGTTCTTTACATTTGGGCCCCTATAAACTGGATTATTTATCTATTACAACTGAAGGAGTCACAGAGATCATCTACTTCAACCTTCCTCATATTTTCCAAACCAAAAAAATGAGAGTTTAAAAGATAAATGACTAACACAAAATAAGACAATGAGTTTGTGACAACCCTAAACTGATTTGCTAACACTAAAAAATTGCTAATGTTAATCGAACTTAAAGAATGTGTGAGACACTGTATTGAGCACTGGACCTGGATTAACACTGTATGGTAATAATAAAATTATCCCAGTTATTATTTCCATAATATTTTACATTGATGAATTACTGAAGTATGAGGATAAAAACTGAAGCATTTAAGAAGTCATTTTCTTTAACACAAATAAAAATCTCATACTAGGGAGACATACACCAATTTTTAAATGTACATGTTGTATTTTTGCTTATGTTTTTATGCAGTTTCTGATCCAAAATATAGAATGTTCAATTTAGCAAACAACATTCCAAGTGAAGGAATCTGTCATGTACTTAGCATCAAGAAAATGAATTTTTCAGTTAGAATTTTCCATTTTATTTCAATGAGGAATGTTTCTTTAAATGATAATTGTGATGTGTATAGTAATGTCAAGTCTCTCCTACTAATGAACATGTAATGGGATCCAACAGACCTGAAGATGGAAAGGTTATATTGGCAGAATAGGGTCACATGAACATCATTTCATAACTAAATGAATAGGCTTCTATACAAAATCCTGTTGCTGTATTTTTTGGCAAAAAAAACACATGTTGCCAATTTAATGCCAATAATAGTTATATTCATCAATGATTTTATGAAATTAAAACCTTTCTGTAATCAGACAAAACAAAGTGTAAAGAAGTACTTGTCTGCAGATGGCAGGTTACTGCCTCGACTGACCTAGTCTCTCTTCTAGAATCAATATACTCAAGAATACAAACATAACTATTTAAATATATCTAACAAAACCCAAATTGTTTATGATGGATCAATACATGTGTTCATTTTTTCAAATAGTTCTAATTTTTCTATTGTATGCTTTCCTAACAATGATGAAAAAGAGTTTGTCATACAAAACATATATTTTAGGCCTAAAAACTTATTTATATATTAAATTTGATGGGTGTGTTTTTCCCAAAACTACAAATTGGTCATTGACATTGAGAAACACATGACATTTATATTGTCATGAACCACATTATTATACAGTATGCAAAATAACCCCTTTATATATGAAACCATTCTTTGAAGCCCTAAAAACAAAACCTAATTTAAAGCCATAGAGCTAACAATTTTTAAATGAAGTATAGAATAGGATAGGAAATTTATCCAGATAGTTTTCTTGATACTCAGTTTTATTACTTATTTCATAATTTCATATCCATTTCATAAATGAAAGTCAAATGCTTAGAAATTATATCTAATCCTAAAGTTTTCTTTATTTACTTTATATATTTATTTTGGTAAGAGAAAAAAAAAAAGGGTTCTTAATTTTTTTCCAACATTACTGGATAATTTCCCCCCTTTGCCTGTATATCTGACCTGTTTAACTCTTGGCCACCATCTGTTTAGAAAATAACACTCCACAAGCTAGACCTCTTAACTATATAACACTAAATCAGCGAAAACAACTACAAAACAATTGAAATTGGTTATAAGTCTTTCTGTGTCATTTAAGATATTTTAAATAGATGTTCAGTGATGGAAACTGTGAATAAAAGAATAATTATCAGTGGACTTTTTTAGAATCAGTACTTTACCTCAAAGCTCTAAGCTTCACCTGAAATCATTAAAGGGAGGGTAAAGCACTGAGTCAAGTCTTTCCCTGTCATATTTAGTCCGTATTGTGGACAATATTGTCGCAGTTTGCAATCTCGATTCCAAGCATAGCTCCCTTTTTTGCTGCAAGGGTTCTATACATCCCAGTCTATTGCCTTGCAACTTCCTTTTCTAGGAAGACACACTGACATCAAAGTTGGCAATAGTGAACTGGGGCTCTAGTTCAGTTTGTAGAATGCTTGCCTTGAATGAACAAGGTCCTGGGTTTCATCCCTAATAGACAGTTGATAGATAGATAGATAGATAGATAGATAGATAGATAGATAGATAGATAGATAAAATGTTGGCTAAATGACTTTCTCTGTGAACAAAATGTAATACATTACTTCTAAGCAGAACTTCAGAAGGCAGTGCCTTTTTCTATCATTTCCTCTTCTTCCTGCTGCAACAAAAATGTGTGAATTCTTTAACCTAGTCTCCAGGGAAAAACATGGAGCTGTTGCCACCAGTATGCAAAGAAACAAACAAACAAAACATCTCAGTCTGTATTGTTGAAATTTGGGGAATTTGTGTGAGTGTAACAAAACCTAACAAAAGGTAACTGATAATATACATGCTCTATAAGACTGGTTGTGTTATATGGCTTGTATAAGAAGGAAACTGAGGCTCAGAGAAGTTAAACAAGTTTTCCCCAAAAATCGAGATTTGGAGTTTATAAGTAAAAATTCCTTTATGAGAGATTTTCTGTGTCTTGGTTTTCTCATCTGAAAAAAAAAAAAACTAGCAGTAATTTTTTCTTATCTCTTATAGTTATACTTTAGAGGTATTTTGGAGATTAAATGAGTTTATATATGTAAAATACTGAAGGCAGTATCTGGCAATAAATGTTAATTGTTGTTTTAATTATTATTCTTAGTTCCAGAGCTTACTACAAAATCACTTAGCCACTCTGAACATTATTTACTCATCTGTGGACTAGGGATAATAATACCCTTTTTATATATAGGGTTGTTGATGTAAATGAGATAAAATACATGAGATTGCTTTCAAAGGTATTATTAAACTCATGACTTAACTATCATTTAACAAAACAATAGGCCATTGTCATAAAAATATACAGCCATTATAAATGTACCAAGAATTTTCAAAAAAAAATTCTTCAAGAATCTCAGCTCTTCATTGTAATCAGATACCAACAAGCTCATATGTGCAAAGAAACAGAAGAGTCTCTATATATGTGATGTCCCTATGGACTTTCTGTGATAGTAGAAATGCTCTATATCTGCATAGTCTACTACATACCTACTAGTTATATGTGGACATTGAGCACCTGAAACATGTCTAGTACAACAGAGGAACTAATTTCTTAATTCATTCAATTTTAATTTATTTATATTTAAACAGTTACATGGAGCTAACGGCTACCATATCGGACAGCTCAACTCCAGAACTTAACATGTACATTAAAAAATCTCAATAGTAACTATGCTTATGTTTGGATTAAGCCTTTGGAGTTTTCTTCCCACTCAACAAGAAGGTTCAAAAGAGGACAAAACCCCAGGCAGTTAAATATTTAGGTGATGGATATTCCAGAGAAAAATCTAAAGAATCACCTGTATACTGTGATGAGTTGGCTATAGATTGATTTTCTCCAAATTTCCCATAGCAAGAAAATGAAGAAATTTGAAGTGAATAAAGCAAAGCTGTTTTCATAGGGCAAAGCTCCTAAAGAGAGAAGAAACCTTGATGTAGCCTAGCAACTGACCTCTCAGAGCCAGCTACTCTGGTTTCAAAACCTGACTAAAGAGAAGCAACACTCTGGATCATTCCCAGTGATCCCATCCTGGTCCACGTCTTAGTCACCTTTCACCTGGGCCACATCACTAGCTTGAAAATAGGTCTCCTGGGTTTTGTTCTAACCCCCGGCAGTCAATTCTTATGGCTACCTATGGGAGGGAGTAAGAGGTGAGAATCACAAACCTTATCATATATCATACTCTGCTTGAAACCTATCAATGTCCTATCATTACTGTTAGAATAAAGTCCAACTTTTAGGTCCCGCATCAGAAGCCCTCAGCTCATGTCTCTTTCCCACTCATTTGTAATATCCCAACCACTCTGCCATTTTTTCAGTTCCAAGATACCTCAAACTCTCTCTCCCCAGGGCCTTGTCATTTCTTCTCCTTCTTCCTTTTCACCCCTTCCTCTTGTACTGACTTGGTTAAACTCTACTTACCCTTCTCGTCTCAGCTTATTATCCTGACACAGAGAGGTCTCCCTTGAGCACCACTTCCACAGGTCTCTCTCTCTCTTTCAATACCCACATCTCCTTCATGTCCCTTAATCCAATTTGTGGCTCTTGCTCATTTGTCTCCCCTGTCTCCCACACTATAATGAAGGGAGAAGTACATCCACATCATATCTGTATTGTTCACTGCAATATTTTCAGCACTTAGCATACTCAATAAAGATAGTGGATGACCCAATGAATGAACCACCTTTTGACTTGACTACTCTTGTTTCCTTAAAATACCCATTATCATCTCTCTCTGTGTCATCCTAAATATTTTTGGCTACACTGGTCTTTTCCCCTCATCTTCTAAGCACGCAGTTCCCCCTCTGGATTAGCCCTTTATTATAAATCTGCCTCTTATATTTAAACAATGTACTCCTGTTCACATGCCACTACTTTTCCTCCAGAGCCATGCTTCCACAACTGACATCTTCCCGAAGTCTCCACTTATTCTTCATCCACTTGCAACTTGCTCCTTTAAGCTTTGCTTTCTTCCCTATAATATATCAAATAACAGTCTTGAATTTTAACAACTTCCCATAATTGCCAAATTTAATAGCATATTCCACAATGGAAATCACCCAGAATCTCACCATATTAGGATTCTACTGGTTTCATTTTTCTCTATTCACTTCCAGATCTTACCACATGCATTCATATAGTTGTAATTAATGGTAATTTTTATATTATAGTGTGAAAATTTGATACCTTATCATTATATTTCTTATATGCAAGGATGTCCATTTTTCTGATGTGTTGATGTACTATAATTAAACTACTTTCACATAGTTAGACTTACTTTGTCAGTCGACTTTGCGTCTCTGGGATAACAACAACTTAGAGAAGGAAAAGTTTATTTGGGGATAACAGTTTCAGAGGATCAGACCATGGACAGCCAACTTCATTGTTATGGGCCTGAGGTGAGGCAGAATATCATGGCAGATGACAGCCACTAGGCTGGTGGCAGCCAGGAAGCAGAGTGAGAGATCAAGGCACCAGAGACAAATATAAACACCAAGAACATGCCCCAATTATCTACTTCCTACAGCCACACACTGACTCTAGCTACCACCCAGTACAGTAGGCCTTTCAAATGTGGATTAATCCACTGATTCAGTTACAGTGCTCATAATTGAATCATTTCACTGTTGAACATTCCTGTGTGGTCTTACACATGAGCTTTCAGGGGATACCTCATATCCAAACCATAATGCTTACACAGGTTTTTCATTTTCTGTCCATTTAAAAAAATAGGAAGGATGTCTTTATGAACTTAATATTTCCCTGGTTTAGAGTTCATCCTTAAATTTCTAGGAACTGGGAATATGGAGTAAAGGATATGATTATGCCGATTGTTCTTAAAATGTACTATCAGATTTCCTTATGATATTTTGAAATGTACTATCAGTTTTCAGCATAAATCATTAAAATGTGAGCCCTCCTCAGTCTCTTTTCACAGTGAGTTTTTCCCATTCCTATCTCTCCTTGATCTTTCTACTGATTCCTTGGTCTTCCCCCCTTGAAAGCTTCTACTCCCTCAAAATTGTTATAGCAACTCTTCATCAGCTGCTTTTATTTTCTGTACTACAGTTCTCTCCTCTCCCCACCCGTGTATCTATTCTTATTATTCTTCCCAAAGACTCCCTTCTTCCAATTGCCTCTGCTCTTCAGGTATCAAATATTTATTGCTAAGGTAGATCTTGCAAACTTTGCAAAATACTTTTTTTTTTTTTGCTTCTTTGTTTGATATACTTATGGGGGCAGCTTAATTTTATTTTTCAGGACCCAATTTAATTTTAATGAGCAGTGAATAGATACCGATAACAAGAAATGGTATAGTTTATAAAATATATTATCCTAATCAGTAGAGAAGTTAGAAGATTCGGCAGGAAGTGCTCTAAAGCTTTTTTCTTGGATGTATCAATAAAAGGAATATAAAAATGAACTCAGAATTTTAAATGTCCCGTTTTTACTCAGTTCACTGAAGTGATAGATACATAAATAAGTAGATATAGATTAAAAACTGCAGAGGTCCCTTCCCCTTTACTGTAGACAAAAACATCACCTCCCTCACTTAGCAGCCTGATGGGGCAAAAGGAAACTACTGAAACAGAGAGGGTCAGATAAATACAACATGCTGGAGAGTGTTCAAAGTCTGTGGGTATGGAATAGGGGCTTTGCTTGCCCTGCCCATGACTCATTCTCAAAAAATATCTGTTATCTATTCTTTTTTTTTTTTTTTTTTTTTTTTGTGGGGCCGGATAGGCCAGGGATTGAACTCAGGGGTCCTTGACCACTGAGCCACATCCCCAGCCTGATTTTGTATTTTATTTAGAGACAGGGTCTCACTGAGTTGCTAAATGCCTCACCATTGCTGAGGCAGGCTTTGAACTTGAAATCCTCCTGCCTCAGCCTTCCAAGCCACTGGGATTACAGCTGTTATTTATTCTTGAGATGCCAAGATAAATGGAGGGTCCACAGAGCATATTAGAATGGGAATGACTGAAAAACATCCAGTTTATAGCTCCTTAACTTTAAACAGACTCATTCGCCAGAGTGTGAGATCACGAACTCACAAGCCAGCACGCATGCGCAGGAAGTTACCAGGAAGGTGGGGAGCCGTAGAGCCAGCACAGGGCTGAGCTGGGTTGGGGTTTACAGCAGCATGAACCACTCAAGAGGCAAGACGGTGGAGAAGGAAGAGTTATCAGGGGCCTTTGAGGGTCTTAATCTATACCCAGAGGAGGGTGAGGGAAACCTTCAATCAGAAACTGAAACCAGTTACAATCAGAGAAATTACAGGAGCAAAAGCGATGATGGATGCAGCTATACATCCTGGGTGTTGCTCCATGAGATTTCTCTTTATCCTTATCCCAAACCCCTCTTTCTGAGTCTTTTTCTACTCCTGGGAATCAGTCCATTCCTAAGAAGAGTATAAACCAGACACACTGATACACCGAAATATTTTTTAGAACAAAATATTGCTATTAAAGAATATTTATGATTGAAAAATGATACAATTGAGATAAAGCAGAATATGATCTCAACTGTGTTAAATACACACACACTCACCTAGAGAAGCAGAGCTTAGTTGCACAGACACAGACACCCATCCACAGAGATGTTTTCACAGGGTTCACACCATGGTGGGTGGTTAAGGCTTCTATTTTGTTTCTATTTTTTAACTTACTAAATTAAATGGCCATTTAAATATTTCTTGCCTTCTTACTGGAAAGTGCCTTGAGCTGTGTATGTGCAGACCCTAGAGACCAGATGAGCGTGCTCATGATCTAGTCACTTAGATGACCGCTCAGCTACACATCGCCACCACCACGGTGTTGGTTTTGAACATCATGCAGTTTTAAATTACACTTATTCTTTGTCTCCTATATTTTAACGTATATCCACAGTGGACGACCAGAAATACAGGCAACATAAGAAACACTGATGTTGAAATGGGAATTAATGAGAAACAAACCAAAGAAAGAAAGATAATATTTCAAATTTGTATTAAGAGGATTTCCACCGAATCCATATGTTAAAATCATCTGACCAATATTTTTTCTATATTTCCAAAACAGAGAAAATATTGGAAAAATTATCTCAGGTTGACTTTCATTTACTGGAGGTTAAGACCTCCTATCTGCACATATTTTTTTCTGCGTAGTGCTTGAAAATATCCTAACACTTTCTTCTTTATTTAATCATATAAACAAAACCATGAAATTATTTTTGAATAGATCCATTTTATAAAGTGTAAAGGGAAAGACTTGGAAATACTAGCTAATAAAAACATGTTTTGTCTTTTTGATACCATCAACATAGATTTCAATCTATATTTTAATGTATATTTGGTCTCAAAACTATTATGTTATTTAAATATTTATTTGTCAACAAACCATATTTGTTCTTACACAATGGAAGTAAGTAAAAGAATATGTTTCACCTGGCCAGATTGCTTAACACAAGTTTCTTGTTCTTTATCTGTACAAAGAAGGAATTGGTTGAGATGATCTTTTAAGGTCCCTTCCCGCTCCCAAATTCTATGATATTAGGAAAAAGGACCAGGTCCAGCGAGTTCACACTGTTCTTCTATATAACAAATATAATTGTATAATCTCTCTTGAATTTTGCCAAATTTCCAGTCTCATGAGTTAGGTATAGACAGAAGATAGAAAGACACAGATACAGACATAAATGTAGATGTAGGGCCATAGAAAGAGCAATATATCTATGGTACTATGATAAGCCACTGTCAAAACTGGCATCAGGACCCATGTTTTCTGATACCTATGCTAGTGTTCCTATAATTATTATTATCAATGCATGTACCTATGAGCACATGTTGTTTTCCTTTTTATTTTTCTTCTCTAATTTTGCCTGTCCACATGCTCACATATATACCTACAACCTTATGCCCTCTTCCTATTCCAAAGTAACCAATTTAACAGTACATCTTCCCATGCATTTTTCTATGCCAACATAAATACCAACACATTTGTACACATGTACATCACTTGAACAGAATAATCAACCAAACTACACACCTATACATGGGAGGATTTGGTAGAATTTGATTTCCAAGAGGAGATCAAATTAAAAATGATTCAACAAATTTTCTTCACCATTAATATACTAGATAATTCTCCCAAATTCATGTTTAATGACTGCATAATATTTCATGATATTTGTGTGCCACTATTTATGGACACTGCCTTAATTTTTACTTATCTGCTCAAATACCATAATGTCACCATTTATGAGTTATTAATGTTCTCTTTCATTAATGTTCTCTTTGAAAGATAATATAGGCTCAAAATCCAAACTTGATTAATTATAACATTCTCCATAGACTTGTAGAGAAACTGAAGAGTCATTACTATTTACAAATGCAACATTTACTGTTTTATGTTTTTCTAGAATTTTTAAATTTTAGAAAGTTAAGGAAATTAATCATTTGGAATGAAAGACACCACTATATTTTGCCTACTGTTTAAATACTTAGAATCCATATTTGTGCTGGCATATATAGCTGTATGCCCTTTGACAAATATCTTAACCTTCCTGCACTTCAGAACAGAAATGATAATATTACTTTCTTCATGAAACCATGGAGAGAATTTTTAAACTTTAAGACATCTATAAATATACATAGTACTTGTACGATGAACTTATTACATAGAACAGTGCCCAGTACCTAGTGAGCTCTCAGGGAGTGATGTCCCTCACACTGTTAGTGACATTGTTATTACTACACTATAGCTCCATTTTTATGCATTTTTTTCAGGTAAGTAAAATTCCAGCAAGATTGTTTAAATCTCAACATGTTTTTCATAAGCTTCTAATCACATGTGCTGAGAAAGAACTTTCAACATTCAAAACAGCTTATAATTAAAAGTACATCAAATGGCTCCCTTTGCAGCTTCATGGAGAAAAGTGAAATTCCCAAAGAGGTTGTAAGTTTTCAGCACTACCACTAGAAAAAGAGAAATAGTTATAAGTACTTCCTCTGGAGGTTAACTGTGGCTGCCAACAGTCCAAAGAGTGGACATTTTGTTTACATCAGTTGCCATTCAGCAAATGCAAATTCAGCTCTCAGTCTGTTCCCTTCTGTCCTCAAATTTCATATGTTCAAGGATAATAGATGCTTCGAGTATATGAAGCCACCCGCAGAACATGCAGCGCTTCGATAAAGTAGCTCCAACATTTGCCTGACAAGTGTCCTTAAAGAAGTTCCAGGAAAAAAGGGAAAAAAAAAATCTTATTTGAGGGTGACTGTCTAGAATTTGCCAACTTTTCAATAATGTGTGATGAAGAAAAGACATCACAAAGTTTATGCCACAAAGGGAAAGAAACTCACAACTTAATAACCAAAATGAATAAAATATTTCTTCCATATATAAAGTAATGATGTCATTCAAGACCAATTTTTTAAGTGCTCCCCACTCCTTCTCCCGCCCAAAACACAAACACCTGGACATCTGTTAAAGTACCACACCAAGAACACACACAAAATCCTGGATAGCAAAATGGTTCTTTTTTTGCTCTGGATGCTTGAATGTCTTCTCTTTGTGCCCGTTTGTGTGCTCAAGGAGAGTTACTTGAACTTGATCATGTGTTTCTTACTAGCTTTCTGAACCCAGAGAAAGGCAGGCACTGATTACCAATCAAGATGCTCAGGTTCAAGCTCCCTGCCTCCCACTTAGCACTCTATCTACTCACCGGAAAATAATTTGTTTGAGCCAGTAAGGCTTACGGTTATTTATTCTTTATCCTTGATTTTTCAAAAAGCACCCCCACACACACACACATACACACCAGTGACCCTCACTAGAAGCAGATAGCATTGAAGAAGGACAAAATTCTGATGCTGTGCTTACTTTTAGCAACTGTAGTAAAGCTTTTCCAGTGCTGGCCCTTGATCCAGCAGCTCATGTAGGCTCAGCATTCGGCAGTGCAAGGCAGCTTTAATCTAATTCTCACTTCATTTTTCCCCTGGCTTTCTCCTTAGGACAAGTCTCAGGGAGGGGGGAAAAAAAGAAAAAGAAAAGAAAGAAAGAAGAAAGTCCCAGGCCTGGCATGCCATAATACAAAAATGCACTGCTAATTACCACGGTTGTAATTCTTGATCCAGCCAAAATGCAGGTACACAATGACTTTACTTGGGGGCAGACTCTGCTTAACCCCTGCTTCATTTTACCACCTCTTCAGCACGTTCCCTCTTCTTCAACAATGGTTTATCTCTTCAGGGTAATAACTGATTTGCTGTCCAAGAAAAAGAACCCCTCGGGAGGCATCCAGGTGAGGAGTACCAGAGCTGCTGATGGCCGAAACAGGTTTGGGATGGATCGTGACTTATTAGGAATAAAAAAAAAAGAAAAAAGAAACCCAGCGTATTTCATTCTGGCTCTTTAAAAGACTTCATGAGGCTTAAAATGACAGCAGTGGACATCAGATGGTAGCAATCTGGTACCTTTCCTGTCAAGTGACAAGCTGTTCTAAAATCCAGAAGTGCTTTAGGTCCACTTTATAAGGGAGCTAATACTTTTTTAAAAAAAAATTGGACACGTAACATTTGGTTCATGAGAGCTTTGTAATGTACTTGGGAGAGTCATTTGCATATGCGTTCTACCTATTTACAGTATTTTATATGGACTCAGCATTCGTTAGGAAAAAATGCTACTACCAACCACAACCAAGTATGAAGTCAGTGACTTTGCTGAATTATAAAGGCCCTAGCAAGCGTACTTCTACCATAATTTAGTGCAAAAGTATTTCGGGGAGTTATTTCATACCTAAATTGGTTGTGCCTGCTCTAACCAACTTACCCCAGGATTTTCTTTTGAAATCTTCCATTTTAATTAGGAATCATCTGAATTATCATGTAGGAGAGAGAGAGAAAGAAGGAAAAGGAAGGAAAAATGGATAGAGAGAAAAAGAGCCTTCAAAACATCTCTGGAAGTAGTAGCCCTGTTCTTACTAACTTGGCTGTTTCCACCCTGGTCCAAGGCACCACCATCTTGGGCCTGACTTCAAACAGTAGCCTACTAAGGTTCTCAGGATTTCTACCCTGACCATTCTATTTTACCCAGGTAAAATAAAAATATAAATCCCTTCGTTTAAAAATATATGAAAGTAAATGTCATTGAAGTACAAAAATATAAAATGTTTTCCTTTCTTTCATGACATTCAAAGAAACAAAAATGTTGTGGCATTTTTTACTTCCTACTCAATATCATGGGTCCAAGGATGTGGGAATCCTTGCAAGGTGAATGCAGGCCCTGAAGGTGATGGAGCGCCATCTCACACACAGAGCAATGATCGTAGCACACCTCCACAAGGTGCTGGAGAAAGACAATCACCCTTTCCCATGGACCTGAAACCCCAACCCATGGATGGGAGGTCCCCAAGGATATAAAGGAAGAGCCAAATATTTCCTGTGCTCACAAGAAAGGAAGGGAGGAGGTAGGTCCAGATTAAGCCAGCAGAGATTTGGTTAAACTTTGAGTTTGGCTTTTTCAAAACCATCATTTTCCTCTAGTACTTTTGTCATTTTCTATCTAATTTATCCTTCAATCAATAACTACCAAGGGCAGAAAATGTCAGAGAAGTTGAAACAAAAAATATATATATATATAAAGGTGAAATATAATGTTATCAAGGAAAGACTTAGATATTTTAGATAAACACCTCATGTTTTAAAGTTAATTATTTGGAATCTCTTGAATGATTCTTATGATAATTCTAAATTAGTCTCAAAGCAACTTCACATTTTTTTTAAATAGTCATACAAGTCTCAGCTGTTTCTCTGCAAGAAATTCTTATGTAATAGAGCCCAGGTGGGAATTTTGAATTTACAGCTATGCATTACAAGTATTTGTTGAGTCAAGTACTAGTTGCACAACTTTTTTCTTTTCTAACAATTCTTATGCCCACATTGAGGGCATCAAAAGGGGAAGAGACAGGAATCTGTGAGAAGACAAACTGCAGAGAGCTGTTGTGGCCATGAATCCCCATTTTCTGCCTCGCACAGGGAAGGCTAAGGAATGTGCCTCCAGTCCAGGCTGGCTGAGCCTACCTTGCACCAGACCTTAGCTTGAGTGGAACCTGTCCTAAAGTTGGGAGAGGTTGAGTGACACTTGCCAAGGAGACACCAAGGGCAACAGAGGGAGCAAAGCAAAGGACACTTGGGGTGCTCCAAGGTGGGCCAATGCACAGTCCACAGAGGTAGACCCCGTGGAAAAGAAAGCCCACAGCCCTTTGGAGTCCTGCACAGAAAGGCTACCAGGTAGGCAGGTGGGATTCCCACAGAAGGCTGCTGTGCCAGACAACAACAAAGGTTACCCAGAATGGCAAATGGAGACCAGGCCAGGGGGCCCAGAAGAGAAGATTTCCTGAGACCCAAGAAGGCATTGGCAGCAGGATTGCAGATTGCACACAGATACCTGCTGGAGGCTGAGGAGAGAAAGGCACAAGGGGATACATATCAGAGCTCCTCTTCCTCTTATACTCTCATGGGAGATGGATTGGCAAAGAGAGAGAAAGACCTTGGGCCAGGCGTGGTAGCACAAGCCTGTAATCCCAGCAGCATGGGAGGCTGAGGCAGGAGGGTTTCGAGTTCAAAGCCAGCCTCAGCAAAAGCGAGGCGCTAAGCAACTCAGTGAGACTCTGTCTCTAAATAAAATACAAAATCGTGCTGGGGTGTGGCTCAGTGATTGAATGCCCCTGATTTCAAACCCCAGTTTGAAGAAAAAAAAAACAAAGACAGACAGACGATGAACACTCCTTAATGGTATGGGCAGCAGTAGGCACAATGAAACTCGATGTGATAGTCCCCAGAATATTACAATAGCAGACATGCCCTCCTCCACCAGCACCCTCACCAGGTATCGGAGGGCATCTATTATCTGCTTAGATGTGTCTCTTTGCGGGGCTACCAGAAGAGGCACGCATTCCCCTAAGGAAACTTTCAGCCTGTGATTTCATTTCCATGCAAGCAGGGGTCCCCATATGTAACACTTTCCCATTTACAGTGTTTGCTTTTCTTAGTCTTTCGGGAAAAAAAAAAGTACATAGGAAAGCATTGCATGTTTGCAATTAAATTGGGTTTGGAAAAGATTTATGCAGAAGAAAATGTGAAATGATAGTCATGTAGTACCATTGTACATCGACTCAGACAAACTTCTATACACATTTGCACAGAAGAAAAAGAAAAACATTCTGTAGGAATGAAAACCAATCTTCTTCATGAATACAATTTTGAGACAGCATAGCCTTAACTTTTGGAGGAAAAGGGTGAAGTGTAAGAAAATAAAGCAAAGGGATGTGCCTCCAGGTCCAGGCTTGCTGAGCCTACCTTGCACCAGTCTCTAGCTCCAGTAGAACCTGTCCTAAAGTTGGAAGAGGATGACTGACACTTGCCAAAGAGACACCAAGGACAACAGAGGGAATGAAGCAATTTATAATTGCATAATTCATCTGACTTTTCACTTAAATTGTCATTTCTTTTTTTCTATATTTGCACAAAGAAATTTCAAATCAGACAGTATGTTGTTTTATTTTCAAATAAACATGTAATCAAGAAGTATTTGCTGGTTAATTTCTGGAAGTCAGAATTACATTAGATAAGCAACCACAGCAGAAGAGAAAGCTGGTGAGATAGGCCTCTTTCCCACAAGGAGCTTACGATTTAATCAGAGCAATAAGAACACAACATGAGTCAGAAACGTTTTAGAGTAAATGAAAGCTCAGTTCACTTAATTTATGGAGGCAGAAATTAAATCCCACAGGCTTGCTCCTAGGGTTTACAGAGCTAGTGGAGAACAGGGTTAGAACCCAGCATCTTAAATCCTGAGGCCCTCTTGGTTAAGTGATGTATGAAATAGTCCAGACTATCCTTCGCAATAGCTGGATATCATGGAGAAATAGGGCTTTTGTTAGTCTTGAAAGATTTATCAGAGGCTCCTGTCTTGGGGGTAGAAGTCGGGGATGAGAACCAAGGGGAAAAATAAATTAGCAGATCTTTTCCCTTATGACTATATGCAAAATTTTTAAATATCACAGTGTTGTTGCTTTTATAAGAATCCCAAATAGGCTTTTAAAGGGGAAGGGGGGATGACTATAGTGCAGAAAACCATAGAGGGGTGGGGAAGATAAATCCCCTGAAATTGATTTTTTGAAATATGAAAACAAAGGAACCTGAAAAAGTAGAGCACAATGTAAATGCTGGGGTAAAGAAAAAGGTACAAAAGAGGCCAGATCATCCAGGATCTCTAAAGTCCAAGGAGGGAGGTTAGTGTTAGTGAAGTAGAAAACCTTTTATAGGTTAGGTTGTCCTATTAACATAATTCAGTATATATTTGGCAACTTTGACAACTAAACAGAGGTGTTCCTAATTTATCAGTTGTAAAAGAAAGTGGGAAACACACACAGCTTTCCTCTGGCCAAAACCTGATTAGCATCAAGTTTAAGACTATCATTTCTTCATGTTATATTTTAAGTATTCTGAACATCTGTGTTACCTTTAGGGTACATCCAACAGGGACGTGCTTGGAATCCGTAGATGTGTGTAATTCTATAAACCAAATTAATACAAAGAAAAAAGGGATTTTTGGAGAGTCACTTTCTAAAAAATGAGCCTGTATTTACACCCAGGTAGGAGCCATTCCCACCTAAGTGGTTAGAGGTGGTCTCTGCAGTAGCCTGATCCAGAACTGGTGCTCCTGCAGAGGGGAGCATTGAATTCCATTTCCTCACCGTTCACCCACATGTTGAGAAAATGAATTATTTTGCTCCCGCTAACAACTCATTATTCACTTAGATGAACTTTCTGCTCTTCCTTGGAGGGTCTCCCTACCACTGACCTCCAGCTCCGTTTTGCCAAGTTCTGGTTAACCAGGGGCTATTCCAGACCGACTCCAGAATGACATGCGCTGACTGCCGCCTCTGCTGACGAACGTCAATCAAAGCGTCTGAGAGCCGCTGGGCCCTGTCAGCCGTGGTCTGAACCACGCTTTCCCAGGAACGCCCGTAGCATGGCATCTTTGTTCTGTTTTCAGATAAACAGATCCAATTCCTCAACAAACAGACTGCTACAGTCCTTTTGATAACAGTGTAATAATTCAAAACAAATGATTCTCCGCTTTGATGATAGCACTTTTATGGGTCATGAAGAAATCCTCCCACCAACATCTGTTTGATTTTATCTACTTGAACTTTATCCTCCAGTTGAAGATTTATAAGCTGAAATCATCCCAGCCTATTAAAGTCAAACTAATGTTCAGGCACTAAGCAGAGAATGAAAGTGCATTTCCTAGTCATTCCACAACCTTTTGAAAAGCTGTTGTGAGCAAAAGAATATTAAAAAAGTTTGGAGAATTTTATATTTGGCTGAGCCTAAGCCAACACTCCCCTTGATGGAGGCCTGATGAATTTAATTTGTGCATTTTAGGAAAAGTTATTTATGAAATTATTATTTTAAAAGATAACATGAAAAAAAAATTTCAGAGGTTGTTTATATTAAAGGCTGTTTTCTCAAGTGAAATCCACTATGGGTCAAGGAAATGCGATCCAAACTTCTCTCTCTCTTTTTCCCTCCCTCTCCCTTGATTTCCTTATAGATGACAAATTTTGAAGGCATTGTTCAGTGATCCTTAAATTGAACTTAATAATAAGATAAACTGATGACCCTCAAACACAAAGAGGTTTTAATTTGAAGAAAGAGACAGCAAGGCTGCTACAGACGGAGAGACCAGAGTCCTGAGTTCAGATCACAAATCCTCTATTGCTCAATAATTTAGTTAAGCAAGGAGCCAGGGGATGCTCTCTGGAAATGAGTGTGTGACATGGAGAGTGTGTGCATGTGTGTATTTGAATAGGGACATGTAAGCATTTCACTCTGTAAAGGTTAAAACTTCCACCGTCATTTCTGACCCAGTGCCATTATAAAAAGCATCACTTCTCTTCCCTGTTTTTCCCTCCTTTTAACCACCCATGTCTCACTTCTCTGGTTTCCTTCCAGATTTTTGCATTCACTGGTTCTTTCAGTCTCCTGTATTTCTCTTTTCTTTTTACAATTCCCATACCCCCTCTGCATTCAGCAGGCATCGATGGGGATAATAAGGCAGCACTGAACAGGTTTTTCTGAACAAATTTTTATACTTGATTTCAAATTGGACATGTTTTCATGCTCTTAGGAAAAAAAAACTGGAGGACTTTTAAAATATGAACTCTTTCTTCATTTTGCAGGTGATGATGCCATGGCACAAGTTGTTGGTACTTCATTCAAAGACATAGGTAGATCATTTATTCATTTATTCTTTCTTTCAATAAATATCAGACAACCATTAGTCACTTAGCATGCTATTCAGTGTGAGAAAGGCACTGATAAGGAAACCTGGACCCTGTTCCTGGTTCTGTGAAATTTATGGTTTATAGAGGGAGGAAGGAAGTAGGAGGGTCTGCTATCATTGCTGTCACTAATGACACCAACACGTGTAGGCAGACACCAGCATGTCAAAGGGGGCTACCAAGAGAAGAGCCACAATGTAGCCAATGCATTCCTCTAAGAGGAGATTTGAATTAGTGATGTCTGCGAATTTCCCTGAGGATCTGGTACAAACTGAGCCCTCAAAGATAAGGAGGAGTTAACCAGGCAAGAGAGAAAAGGCAGCTCAGGCAGGGGAGAAGCCTGTGCCAAGGCCCTGTGGCAGGAAAGCATCAGTGACCAAAAGAAGGGCAATTTCTTTTATATACTGCAGAGAGAGGAGAACGGGACGTGTGGCTGGAGGGGTGGGCAGTAGAGACCTTGAGGAGTTTCATGGTTGTGATTACGGTTCTTCCCAATGTTCATTTATCTGGAGATAAGTAAAAGGTTTGATGCAGAGAAGTTATCTGATTAGATCTGTTTTCTGCCTAGGTCATTGTGCTTTTGTGTTCATGCAGGAAGGGACAGGAATAATCACTCATGGACTGATGAGGAGATTCAAGTCCAGGCAAGAGACAATGGCAGGCTGGACTAGGGTACAGGTGGCGATTGAGAAAAGTGGGCAGATTTGAGATTTTACAGGGATAAAGCTTGCAGGATGGCGTGATGGAGTGAATGGGGGAAGGGCAGAAGAGGGGGAATAAAGGATGACTTTCAGATTTTGAGCTTTGAGCCGGGTGGAGGCCAGTGCCTTCGACTGAGATAGGAAACACTGAAAGATGACCAGGTCTGAGAGAAGATCATGAGTTCAGTCTCACACATGCTGATTTTGAGGTGTCTTTGAGACATCCAAGAGAGGATGTCAAGTCAGTACAAGAAACAGATCTGGACTCTTAAGATTTCTAGTTCTTTCCAGTAAGCTCCTATAGCTACTACGCTATGTTCACTTGCAGAATAAATGTACTTGGGTTTGTTTTTTTCTGTTTATTGACTAAACACTCAGGATAAATGATGAGTAATAGAGGTCAATTGATGAACTTTGAGACTTAAATAAAGTGGTTTCTGCTTATACCAATAACTCCTGAACGTATGAATAAGAAACAGCATTTAAGTAGGCTTTATTTTCTGCAGAACTTGGAGTTAACCACTGTTGAATACCAAAAGATTTAAATGATCTGATTTCTCTCTCTCAGTGATTTAATTATTTGTTCAATTACTCCTGGAAGTAGGTCCTTTAACAAATAAATTGCAAGGCAGCCCTCTATATTTCCTACATGTACAGCCCATCTGTCAATACAACTCATATTCACATATTAAAACAGCATTACTAAGGAACTTCTGTTATTATTTAGCAGAAGTTCCCCACTTTTAAATCTAAAATACAACATATGTCTACAAGTCATTTACCTGCTTTTGACCCTACTTTCCCTATTCTTGAAAGTAAGGATTTTTTTATTTAAGCTACATGGTGCGAGTATAACTACCACACACAAAAGGTCATGTCATTGCAGCTGTGTTCTCCTGAGACAGCACAACAATTAACATCAGTGTCTGGGGCTAATCACCACATACATCTCTTATCACCTATACCGACTCCCTCAAGCGCTGCCATCTAGTACTTACTTACTTGCAAAATATGAACATGTGTCACATGTAAAATTTAAATTCTCGTCACTTTGAAAGGCCAATATATTTCCCCATCCATGCAACTTGCAGAAGGCTCTGCTATAATATGTAGAATTCTGTACAGGACTGTCTGATTCCATTTTTGCTCTAAACGGCAACCGAAACTCTTTACACATCTTAAAAGTATTTTGCGACCACAAGGAGGAGATGACCCCAAAGATTAGCATATACTCCCATCACTGTCGGTGTTCCTAGCCCCCATTTGAAGACAACCCATAAAGCTCTGTCCTTCTAAATGACAAACATGCTTGTATAAATTTTCCATTTACAACAAATACAAATTCTGGGGTCAAACATCATAAAACAAAATTTATGATGGTGAAAAAACAGAAAAGCTGAATAATCCCACAGAAAGGAATAAATTACATGAGTACAGTGTAGATCAGTGCCCCGAGCATATGACTGAAGCCAAAATCTTAAGAATTTTTATGTTGATTTATTATCTCTCTTTATTGTTACCTAAGAGCTATCTATTTAACCTCAGTGTGCTTCAGGTTTCCAAATGCTAAATTGCAGTCACACTGTGGTCATCAACCCAACCAACAATGATATTACATTTATTTTCAATTTTTCTTGTCCATGAAGTTTTACGCAGAGAAAGTAAAGTTTCTCATGGATCTGCAGTGAACAAGAACAAAAAAGCCATCTCCTGACTACTGAAAAGCCTCTGCAGGTTCACTTTCTTCAGGATGCTCAAGAGGAAGGCTTTAAGAAGTCTTTTACTTTTAAAAGAAATTTTATCCCAGTTTTTTGAAGAGTTAATCTGTTCCAAGTTCTGACCACCTGGATTAGGATCTCTGGGTCTCAGTTCGGGGGATTCTCCTTCAAACAGCTCATAAACTGTACATGCTTAGCCACAATGAGTGAAACAAGGCTACTAAATAACATTCTGGTTATCAAGGACAATCTCAGGTGCTGAACTTGATAGTTACTATCCATTTGATATTCAAGATAAAATATGAACTTGAATCCACTTGAAAAGAAACTATTGAAACTTACCTAATTTACATTCAAAGTACTGAAAATTTAAGTAGTGATTTTCACCCCTTTGAAAGTATGTCTGCCCCAACATATCCAGCTTGTGTTAAATGGAGAAAAAGAACTTTTGTAGAAAAGGAACTCAGCAATGTATGTGGCTCTGCACAAACAGAAGCTCTAACTAAAACTATTTTGTGTTTTTATAAAGTTTTCACACATCTTTTCCTCTGGATCCGTCTGGTATGTAACATTTACCAAGTGAATATACTTAAAGAACACACTAATTTATTGCAAATTATCTTAACAGCTTTGATAAAACTTTTAAAAAGCTACATTCTGAAGCGAGAATAAGTTTTATTTGTATTTATTGATTTGCCCATGGTTTGATTTAAAAGGTCCTACTGTTTACCATGAGCATCCCGGGGCTCCTGAGCAATACACCAAGCTATTTCTCACCCACTTCATTAATACCTAAAGGAATCTTTTTGCTGGTTTTGAAATTCTACATTTATATGTATTTTCATAAAACTTCTACCTGTATACTGAATATCAAACAGAATTTTCTCTAGAAGATGGAGAAGTGCAATCAAATGTTAAAAAGAGAAAATGGGTAGTACTCAAAGTTTTGTTTTCAAAGGCTCCCTTGGGCCCTTTTTACTATGCATCCTTTGATTTGAAGACTTTCCTCTCAGAATAAATTCACCAAACCAACACCTGACCGACTAGCTACAAAGTAGACATGATTTTTGAGCTTTTCTTCAATCTTACTTCAGCAAAGGAAGCAATGAAAATCTTCTGAAATGCAAAGTGTCTTTCCACGTAAGGACCATGTTAGGGACAGCACCACTAACTTGTGTGCTGAAAAAGCAGTCTCCTCCTTGTGACAGCGTCTCACTCAATTTGATGTGAAATAATATAAATGATGGACAATGAACTAGGATTAAGGAGGCAACCCCCATTTTTGGAACAAGTATTTTTTTCCTGAAAAACTCTCCTGCCCACCTGGAATTTGAACTCATGACCTTGGTCTCAAGAACAATATTTTCTAACCTAGTGAGCAGCTCAGATCAAAACTTTTAAATAGTCACCTATTGACAAAGGAGCATATACGTGTGTGCACACATACACACACACAAAAAAAAATGCTCAAACATATACATGCTTAAAATGCTATCAGAAAATGATTGGCCACATTATTTTAAGATTCTTAATGCAAAGCCATTATCACAACAACAGTAACAGAAGAGAGGAACAGAGTTGCTGTTCAGATGTAATTAGTGTTTCATTCAAGTTTCATTCAGGACACCGAAGGGTGTCCTTTGGATTTGAGTTAAATCTGCTAGACCTTTTTTTTTTTTTTTTAGTTGTAGATGGATACAATATATTTTATTTTATTTTTTAAATGTGGTGCTGAGAATTGAACCCAGTGTTTCACATATTCTGGCCGTGTTCTAGGCAATCACTGGACCTCTGGGCTACAAACCAGCCCACCAAATATGCTAGATTTTTGAAACCTAATGTCTAAATGAGATACACAGAAAAATAAAGGCACATAGTGTCATGTTACATAGTTTCCTGCTGCCTTCAAATCTTTAAGGTACAAAAAAGTGAGGGGTTTTATTCTCCTTTTTTTTTTAATTCCTAAAGGTAAGGCTAATTTGAAAATCAAAGTCTAAAAAAAAAAATCATCCTTTAGTAGATAACATCATGAGTGTATCTGTAGTTAAGAGACTATATGAGTATTAATTACAACTTCAATAAGCATAGAAATTGAAATATATGGTTTGAAACACTATGAGGTCCAATTTGTAATAAAAAATACCGTTAAGATGCTTTAGACCCAAATCTGAAATAGTATCTTTTGTCATCTGAACTAACAATATGGTTTTGGAGAGGTTGCCGAGAATGAAAAAAAAATGTGTAATGACAGCAATAAATAACACATGTCTGTAGTTAATATCCTACATGGAACAGCATGAAACACTGACATCATTTAGAGGTTACCAACCTTGCTAAGTATTCTACTCTATCATACTTCATATTGTCAACCAAGAGTAAATAAGTTCTATACATTTTCTTATCCACATGTATCTCCCCATGTGTAGTATTTACAGTGTATGGGTAGCATATGTTACATATAATTAAGTGTATTGTTCAAACATTCCACACCAAAAGAAGCCACCTTATTCATTATAGGACTTAATTAAAATTTTTCTTTACCATTTCCCCCACTATTTTTTGAATCTCAGAAAATATCAGATTCGAACCAGAGTATTAGATTTTTGCCATTGTCTAAGGGTATTATTTTACCAAGGCAATAGAGTAAGAAAGACCCCTGGACTTCAGGACAATAAGCACACCCTGTAGGAACTGCTTGGTCATTTACCGTTTGCACAATCACCAACTTAAGATAAAGTCCAGCAGATGATGTCTCAATACTCTGCAGGAGTTGAGAACCAATTAAAAAAGAGCTATTGACTCCAAGCAGAAGGAGGACAAGGTGTCACTTTTATTGTATATAAGGTGAAGATTAGAGAATATGACATATATCTTCAGACAAATAGGCTTCATTAGCCTAAGCCCCTGACTAAGACAGTCTACCCACCACTGGACAGCACCAAGCCTCTCCGGGTTAGAACTGTAGCTGGAGACACCATGGCATTGAGACGGAGAGCAAAGTGTGGGCTCTCTGCAAGCAGACAGTTTCCAAAAGGAGAGAAGGGAGGCCTCCCACCTCTCCACTCAATGCATCTGCACTAACCTTGTGATGTGCTTCAGCCTTGGAAGAAATGTGTGAGCTCTGAACCTAGACCTCAACATCTACAGCATTTCCACTCCTACCACCTCTGAGTGATGTCACCATGTAAAACATCCCAGACCAGTCTCCCTGAGGACAAATGACCAGTATAGAAAGAGAAGCCCAGGAGACAGCCAGCACCAACACCAGGCATGTGAGTGAGACCACTTCAGACCATTCTGCCCCAGCCTACCCATCCTCTGGCTATAGGAACATGAGGGCTCCAACAAGACCAGTAGAAGAAATGCCCAGCCAAGCCCAGGAACATTTGTTGACCTTAAACATTTTTAGCATATGTAATAGTTATAGTGCTAAGTTCTTGGAATATAATTTAGTCAGTAATGTAAGTGATACAGAAATTTACACTGGAAATAGCATGCCACCATAAATTATTTTAAAATGCCAAAAACACATGACATCAATTTTGGAACAGGGTGGAAGGCAGAAGCCAAAAAGGCAAAAGGAAAACTCTCAGTGGGAACTAGAAAAGGAGTAAAGACACCGATATGAAAATATTCAGTAACTAGAAAAATAGGTCACCCGTATTACGAAGAACAATTGACAAATTTTGCTATAATAGCTTGGGAGGCAGGGTAGAATGATTTATCCCCCAAAACCATGTCACCATGTCTTAAACACCAGAACCCATAAATGTGGCCTTATTTGGAAAAAGAGTCTTTGTTGAAGTGACCAAATTAAGAATCTCCAGTGACCCTGGAGGATGAGTAGCAATGGAGTTCATTCCACTGATAACTGCACTTATAAAAGGAAACAGAGGAAGCAGCAGAGAGGAGAAGGTGGTGCAAAGATAGAGGTAGAGTTTGGAGCTCTGTAGCCATAAGTTCAAGAATGCCTAGAGCCTCCAGAAGCTAGAAGGCCATTGCCTGGCCTGGATTTAGAACTCTGGCCTCCAGAGCTGTGAAAGAATACAATTCTACTGTAAACCACCAAGTCGGTGGTTATTTGTTACAGCAGCCCTAAGAAACTGGGGCCCTCAAGTGGGCACACAGAACAAGGCCAAGGTGATGCACCAAAAGTACCTCTTGTTTGCATTCACCTTTTGCATTTACCAAAATATCCAACAGGAACAACTTTGAGGAGTGAAAGTGATTTGGGCTCATGGTATCAGAGATCTCAGTCCAGAGACAGCCAACTCCATTGCTCTGAGTCCAAGGTGAGGCAGCTTGGGAAATAGGAAGGGTCCAGCAGAGGAAAGCTGCTCATCCAGTGGCAGGGCCACAAAGATGGGTGGTCTGCACAGAAGACGCACCTCTTCTAGCCATGCCCCACCTGACTACAGTTGCCATCCATTTCATCCACTTAAACTAAGATGGACTGATTAGATTACAGCTCTCCCAATCAAATCCTATTACCTCTGAACATTTATGCATTAACAGCAGCTTTGAGGGGACACCACACCCCCAAACCAAAATACCTCCCATGGACAGAAATGCCACAGAAGGAAATAAGTGTCCCCAATAACAGGAACAAGTCACATAACAGAAGGAACAAGTCACATGTCCAGAAGCTTTCACGTCATTAAATTTATGTATTTGAATTGTGTTCCCTCTTGTTGGTTTTAAAACTGTGTGATACTAGAAGTTAAAATGTTACCTATGTTGTGTCTTTATATTATCTTTATATCCTTTCACACGCATGCACATTTTAAAATATACAGTATATATTATATGGTATTACATGTGCATGCTTCTCTATGTGTATAATATATATAGTAAGTTTTAATTAATCTCTACGATTTCTGTAACTTCTAGTCAAGCTCTTGGCTTTTAGAAAAGAATATTAAATGCACAGTATGTGAGATGTTTTTTTTTTTAAATTAATCAGTGTGATTACTGTTCTAATTCAACTATTGCATTTCAGACTTTCCTTTTTTGAGTATCCCCCAATAATATAAGAAGACAACAACATTTTTTAATAACTCTAAGTTCATTGCCAAAGAACATAACCTGTACTTAAGCTTATCTTGCACTTTGGTTTATCTAAGTCATATGAAGTGACAGACTATTATATTTGAAGTAGGTTTTACTAGGATTTTAGCATTTTTGATAAATGTTTATGATGAGAGTTAAGTCTCAAGGCTCACTATCTTCACATCAGCCTGCAGACATAAGTAGTTTCTGTTGCCACACCCATTTTTTAAAAAAGGGTTAACATGCATGATGTTGTGATGAGAGAAGTCTGTTTCTGTTCTATCCTTTAAATAAAACTTGTTCTTTCTAAAAAAAAAAAAAAAAAAAAAAAAAAAAGGTTAACTACACTCCTGTGGTTCCACAAGAACAGGTGGCAAAGTTGGAATACAAGCCTAGGTGTCAAGTTCAAAAGCCTATGTTCTTAACTGCTACACTATGCCGCTTCTCTGTATATAAATATACAAGAGTGTATAAAAGTGTAAAGGCATAAAAAGGGAAGAGACATTAAGAAATAATGGTACTTTCCTATTTCCCTCTTTTACTGCTTTAGTTACCAATCCTCTTTTTTATTCCTCAAACCAGTAGTACAAATAAATAGAGAGACATATATATTTGAAGAGTTTGGCACATGTGAATGCACACCTGAAAAATTGACATTACCCTTCAAATTTATCTAATTGCCAAAAAATATGTCATATGACTGTGAGATTTGAATAAATAACTCAGGACAAATTGTTTCAGTTTTTTTTTTAAAAATTAAGAAAAGTCTTGATCAACTTGTAAACAATATGGAAATACATTTACAATTCGACCATTGGGCTCACATGTGAGAAGGACACTCTGCATATTAAAATGAATTTAATTTAACAATCAACTCCAGAGCCTGTGTGGCATCTCTGTACTAGGCAGAGGGGACACACAAAAGATTTGTCCTCTGTCTTCCTTTTGTTCACAGTCTTACTCCTAGAATATATGAGTACTGACCTTTCTAAACCCATAGATAAATATCTCACTTTATGGCACCAAAGCTGTACATTAATTGACATTCAAAAATTAGATCATAAGTTCCAATTATTAAAATTCTAATTTTAAAGAATTAATTACACATTAATTGACATTCATACATTAGATCATAATTTCCAGTTACTAAAATTCTAAGATTTTTCTTATTCGTTTCTACTTCATCTTGCAAGAGCTTGATAGATACCCCTATGGCCAGTAGTTTTTTTAGTGTGCAGTTAATGGCCTGTAAAGTATTTTAAAATCACTACGGGAACCGACTGTTCAAAGGGGAGCAGTTTTACAACACCCATAACCACCCTCTCTGATTGACTGGCAGCTTGGTGCAGCCGGAGAGTTCCAGGAGGGAGAAGCTGGGCTGCAGGCAGGACTCTGCCACTTCACATTGCTAGACACCTGTGTCCTCCTCACCCACAAAATAAGAGGCCTTGACACCTGGATCACTGTCTTGTCAAATCAGAAATTCTACCTTGAAGATTTTAATTTCTACATATTGCATTTTATTAAAGCAAGGCACATCTGGATTCATTATTATCTTCAGATTTCCCATACTTTATTTTCATATATTCATTGTAATAATATTTCTATTTCTCTAGTTCCCTTCACTCCTCACTTCCAGCTCTCCTTAATATATCAATTAAACTATTTGCATGATTAAAAATGCTAGTAAATGATAGTTTTCCCTGAGAATTTTGAGCCACCAGTAGAAAAATACTATAGGAACTGCTTAATCCATTGAATCCCAGAGGTGGAATTTAAAATGAAACATGCACTTTAGATCATAGTATGTAAATCAGAAAGAGGAAAAAGAATAGTGAAGGGATAATTGTGAAAACGATAAACAACCTTTTACACAGTATCTAAAAATTAAATTCATACCACAGAAAATCACATTTTCTCCCGCCTCTCAACACCTGGATTTAAAGACGTTAACATTCTGTAGACACTAAAGTGGGTCTGGCTTTCTCATGACAACATCCTGCTCGTGCCTGGAACATGCATTAGTTTCCCAAGTTGCCCCAGCCTCCACATTTACCACTTTATAGTCAATTCTCAACAAAGAAACCACAGTTCCTTTTTAAAGCATAAGTCAGATCATGTCACTTCCCCAGAAATGCTCCCCATTTGAATCAGAACAGACGTCAAAGTCCCTGCCCAGGCCCCAAAGCTCTTGGAGACAGGCTTCTGTACCCCAGGATCTCTTCTCTTCCCACTGCCCCCACCGGCTCCTCTCCCATCTCACTGGCTCTCCCACCCAGGAGGAAAACCCGGGCATACAGCCTCCTAAGGACATTTGCATTCATTGTTAACTGCCTGGAACATTCTCCCCCAGACATCTACAAGGGTCACTCTCACTTCCTTCAAGTCCTTCCCAAAGTCAAATTACATCCTTGCAACTATAGACTTTGTCTGCCACCCCATTTGAAATTTCATCCTCACCCCACCTGGCTCTGCCCATTGCCTTCACTCTGCTCTGTTCTTTCTTTGTTCCATCACACTTCACATCCTCCAACAAATCATGTAACTTATTTGTCACATCTGTTGTTCATTTTCTGTCCCCCTCCCACCCTCAACTAGAAGGTAGGCCCCACAAGATCAGGAATCTTTGTTTTGCTCCTGTTGGATTAGCCCAAGTGCCTAATAGAGGGCTGAACACAAACCAATTGTTCCGTGAGTCAGGGCTAAAAGGCATGAATGTCCACTCCGGAGGCCACAGTGGGCAGCCACATTCCAAGTCACACGGCTCTGCCTTGCTTTTCTTAGGCTGCGTCCGCTACCACTCACAGCCCCCTGGAAACAGTGTACTGCAGCCTCCCTCGACAGCATGCTGATTGCTCACACAGGCCCAGTGTGGCACTCTCCCATGTCATTACCCACATCCCCTTCACACAGGCCGGGTGATATATCACAACGTGCCACATGTTGAAGCTGACTGAAGAGAACCCCAGTGGAATGAGGTGGTGCCGCAGTCTGGCTGGGCACAAAATCACGAGCCACTCAAGCAGGAACAAACTTTATTTTTGAAACTCCCTGCCAATGCCCCATAGGCTCCTGGGAAAAAATGCCCACCCACACATGCAGCGGTCTCCTGGACACACCTCCAACAGGAAAGCCCTCCTCCGGAATTCCCTCCTACCGCACTTCCCCAACCAATGGGAACTCTCCAGGAGTCCCAAGCAGGCTAAGGTGGACAGCAGGGATCTAATATCCATATGAATGCAGATCTTAACATAATCATATCATCTCATGGCTTGCTGGCATCACCTTTCAACCAAAAATGCCATGCATCATACTACTTGGCTATGGCTCTTAGCAAGGTGGGATTTTAAATAGTGCATTTTCCAAGACTAACTCTGTTGTCCAAGGGAAAAGTGCTGAAAATTGTGTCTTGTTCAGTATGGGGGCTCTCAATAGACATGTCCCAGTCCCTCTGCTTGCACACTTGTCCTCAGGAAGATCCTCATATGACAGAGTGCCACCTCAAATCTCCATAGTCCCACTCTTCACTAACTTCCCTTTTGGTAGGAGTTTGTGTTTCCCTGGCAACATTCTTTCTCCCTCTCCTAGACAATCTATGTGGCAAAATAATCCCTGTAAATACATTTTCCAAAGACTAAAGTTTACTGAAGTTATATTCAACCTGCACCTGGAACAGGAGTTACCACGAACACTCGGGATAGGATTTAGGAACCACTGCAGTTTTCTTCAACATTTCCTCTTTGGTTGAGGGGAGAGGTCAAAGTGATGCTGAATCAAGCAGGTGCAGGTGGCAAGAGAAACAGGCATGCTTTCATTTTAATACCAGCTTTGACTGACACTAAAGAATCAAGTCCAGTAAATTCTGAAAAGGTAGGTCGCTGCTATTCACACGTCCTTAATATTCTGGGCTCATGGATTATGTTTTGTATATCAGTTAACTTACTACTCAGAAATTAAGGTAAATTCTGCTAAGAACTGAAAGATGACTTACAGCATGCCCGGGAACAGTGATCTATATTAAGGAAGAAAAGCCAAGTTCTTAAATGCAAGGGAAAAAAATACTGTAAGTTCTTCCCACAAAAGAAATAGGGGTGCTTCTTTCCCAGGCTGGGTCTGCCATATATTCATATATTCATATATAATAGGGATCCAATAATTCTGTTGATGGCTATACAAAGACCCTATTCCAAAAATCTCTGTCAACACCAGAGATGCAATATGAACATTTATGATTCTCTGAAAAAAAATCAAGTGTATGGAATCAGAACTTGAAGAACTAAATTTACAAAGCACGTGCAAGATGTTGTCTATCAACTTGGGGAGGTTTGACAGCCTAACTTTAGTAATGTGAGAGAAACCTTAATAGAGAAGGGAGCTTTTCGAGAAGCCAGAGAGCCCTGAATAAAGTGAGATGGAGTAGACCACCAGATATAAAACTGCCTGCTGGCTGGCTTGAAGTAAACGAGAATGTAACCTTCTGTGACCCTGATATTCAAGTGAGTTTCAAATTTAAAAAACCAAGCTATATGAATGATTTTCAAAACCAAATTACATTATAGAACCATATGAAGTTGTCATCACTAATACCAATGGTCGTACTCCAATTTGAAAGACTAAAACCAGACATAGTACACAGGGCAGTTTTCCATGATCATAATGCACATGTTTAAATAATTAGGAAATAAAACAAAATGGTACCTAAGCATGGAGAAAGATCTGTCACTAACTCAGATGACTGACTACATTAGTTACAAAGACCTAAGGAGGAAAAAAAAAATACAAAGCAGAAAAGTAATTGGCTCCTATTAGCCATACTTATAAAATTACAAATGGTAACCACATACACATACACACATAATCTCCAACAAACTGAAGTTCAGCTGTTGGTCTGTTATATTAAAACACAACAAAATAACAGGATTCCCTGAATTCCCAATTTGGGGTCATTTCCTTCACCAGCTTGTATTGAAGTTAAAGAATCAAGTCCAGTCAATTCTGTAAAGGTAGGCTGCTGCTATTCACACATCCTTAAGATTCTGGGCTCATGGATTATGTTTTGTAAATCAGTTAACTTACTACTCAGAGATTAAGGTAAATTCTGCTAAGGACTAAAAGTTGACTTAGAGCATTAAGAAGGATTAATGTTTAGCTGTGGAGAAGCTGAAGCACTAGGATAGCATGTTTACGCAGTGCTGTAGATCACAATTAATCCAAAATTAGTATAAAAGATCAACAGCAACCCCTTTAGCATGCCAGCTTGGCTTAGCCCTAAACTCACGACTTATTTTGAGGGCAACCTGTGAGCAAAGTTACTCTCTGCCTGTCCTAAGAGGTCTAAGGCTTTCAGAGCAAAATATGCATTTGAAACGTTTAGCTTATGTGCCCCTTGCATTGAGAAAACAAATGCAGCAATGAACCTTCCAGATGTCTCCCTACATTTTATCAATGCAGCAAATCCAGTAGAGTTGCTGGGCTACTCCCATAAGCAACTCCAAATTTAATTTTCTATCTGATAAAAAGTAATACTATTTTTTAAAAGCATTATTATCCCACTTTGTATTAGCAAGGTTTATAATGAAAAGCATCACATTTAGAAATACACAATGCCTGTTAAACATAAATCCATGTGAAATTTATTGACATTTTTTGTATATTAAATATAACCACTGGAAAGACTACATAGTTTATGTTTGTTGACTTAAAAGTTTATGTGTTGTTTTATTTCAGATCCTAAGTAAAAATAATTTTAAGGATTCATTCCTCCTGCATGGAAATACATATTTTTATTAAATAACTAAAAATGTACTTTTTCAAAAAGGGTTTCAGACAGTATGAAAGAAAATGTGTTTCATACAAGTGTATGTTTTTGTCATCTCTTTCACTATTCTTTCATTGATTTTCATAAACTATTTTTTAATTTGATGGAAATTTAAACTATTTTTAAAGAAGAGCAAATAAGCAAATTGTTAATATATAAGAGAAAATATGATATTTAGTCAAAAACAACTTAAAAATTGCTTTCATTTTCCTAGTTTTATCAAAGACTATATAAAACATATCAAAATTGTGTTATATTACTCATATGGGCTTTATTTCTGTAGGAATTTTCTCATAAAATTTGACTCGTTTGCAAATGCCCATTCACATAACTTAGAAAGCATTATCCTTGAGGTATATATTGTTTCAAATGATACACAGCTTCACTAGCAATTACTGAGCACGTACTATAAACCAAAGTACATTCTATTATCTTATCCAGCCTGTCTGTGGGGTAGTTAATAGTTAGAGTTTTCTGTTCATGTTAAGGAAGACCTTGAAATTTGGAGAATCTAAAAACAAACAAATAAAATCCCTATGTAAGGACTTTAAACTTCTAAGTGAAACAGTTAAAATATTAACCAAATCTTTGGATTCCAAATTCAGTTCTTTCTATTAATACATTGTTCTCAAATCCAGGCTATATTATCAAAATTTTTTTATTGTTTGAAAAGTTTTTTTAACAGTACTGCATATTTTAGATAAAAGTCATAATTAAACAATGTCAAATTATTAATAAAATTGGAATAACAAAAGCATTCTACAAAGTTACAATTTTATCTTACATTTCATGAATTAAAAAAGGGATTAAATAGTTTGTGTGGATTTTTTTAGTGTTTGGGATTTTTTTCTTGTTTAGAATTTCAGAATACTTTCAAACAATTCAGAGGTTGAAAGAATTTTGTTCTTTATTGAGCCTAAATTTCATATAAAGTTTATGTCTCCTCAATATATTAAACTACAAAACAAAATTTAAAAAAACTTTCTGAGACAGTGATTTGGGGAAAGCTTAATAGTAATTTGATGAAAAATGTTAGATCATCCTGAAGGCAACAAAGCAAGAAAAACACCAAGTAGGTTGAAAATTAAAGTTCTTTTTAAAGTATATAATCAAATCAGTGGAAAACAATACTTAGCAAGTATGTTAATGAGTTAAAGTGTTCTCAACATTGGAGCAAAATAAAAGTACAAAGGAAAGAGGAAAGTCAGCTATAAATATTTAAATAGGAAAACTTTTTGTGTGCTTCCCATTTCCCCACTTAAAAGTAAAAGATGTGCATTCAAGGGCCAAGATTGAAGGAGCTGTATAATTGATACTGCTTGATCAAGGACATTCTTAAGTGAAACTGACATTTTTTTTTTCCCCTTTGGCAACCAACAACTAACTGGTGAACTAGTCCACTGTGGCCTTGACTCATGCTAAGGTGACAGTCATCCCACCCTACTGCTCTTGCAAGTGTCAACACAGTGAAAAAAGGCAAATAACATCTTAATATTATTATGAAAATGTTGTTGACCTCTTTGACCCTCTGAAATGACCTTGAGGCCAAACACAAGATGATAAGAAGTGGTCTCAAAGAAAATCAAATGGAGGTTACTCAGTGTGCAAGCTCGACCAGCCACTGGCCACATTTTCTTTCTTTCTTTCTTTCTTTCTTTCTTTCTTTCTTTCTTTCTTTCTTTCTTTCTTTCTTTCTTTCTTTCTTTTTTTTTAATAGAACACCATTTGTACTTAAAGAACAATAGACAAGCTATTGTAATTCAATCTGGTATGTGGCAGTCATTATCTCAGGGTTAAAAAAGGAACAAACTGACCCTGTTACTCAAGGAAAACCACTTATGTTGCCAATAACAAAATTCAAACTTTCAGTAGAAATTAGAATTTTTCAAAACCTTATTCACAAAGGTAAGCCTGTCAAGTTCACAGCTTCCCAGTGCTTAAACACTGTTCAGATGAGATGGATGGTCACATCAATGAGCGTGATTTTTTTTTTTTTTTTCATCTGTGTAATGAACTATGTCGACTTTTGGACCAGGATTTCCATGGGATAGAGAAAGCCCCGCTGGCTTTGAGGAAGCAAACTGTTATGTTGTAGACTATGTGTTCATAGATAGGAGGCTACAAGACCGGAGAGTTGAGGGCAGTCTCTAGTCGGGAGCAGCCACTGAGCAACAGTCAGCAGGAAAAATGGGGAATTCAGTCAGACAGCCACAAGGAACTGTATTCTGCCAAAAAGCAGAGTTAGAAGAGAATCCTGAGCTCCAGATTGTGAACATAGCACTGGCCAGACCTTGATTTAGCTTGGAGAAAGCCAAAACGGAGGCCCCAGCTAACCATACTCCGACTCCTGACTCTGAGATCAGAAATTTTTGTTGTTTTAAAATGCAAATCTTGTGATCATTTGTTGCACAACACTGAATAACTAAAACATAGGGCTAAGAAGACTTCCTGTGGTTCTAAGGGACTTATTACAACAATAGGCCTGGCACATAGTAAGAACTCAGTAAATCATTGTTGAAGAGAGCAGAAAAGCAGAAAGAATATTTTATTGTGGTATGTAAAAATACTAGAAAAATAAATTTAAATCTTTACTTCACAGATACACTTAACTTTTGATTTAATAAATTGCATAATTCATGCATTTACTTCTCATTGACCTTTGTATTTACATAAAGACTGCAAAGGTTGGCATTATTCTAAAAGGCAATTTATGCAGATATTCAGTTCAACAAAGCTAAAACATGAATATCTTCATTATTTTATTAAAACATCAAAGTATATTTTTGTAAATCACAGCAATTCATACTGAGATTAGAAAATTTTCTGTAGTATTATATAAACAGATGAAAATTTTAGGCCAAAAGTCATGATAAAGCAAGAAACACTACAATAACATTTTGCTATTGTAGAAAATTAAACAACTCTAGCCCACTCATCTAGAGAGAGAGAGAGAGAGAGAGAGAGAGAGAGAGAGAGAGAGAGAAGAGAGAGAAAGAGAAAGGGAGGAAGGAGAGGAAGGGAAGGAGAAAGCAGCTGACTTCTAACCAACAGCTCAGACCTCTGGCTGAATCTACTTTTAGGAATAATGTAGGGAGATGGAGGTATATTTCTGTAATTTTAGATATAAGGCCATAGGTTGGTGCTTTGTCATTCTCATCTATTTGACTTCTCTGTAGCATCTGAACCCACTGAAAACATTCCTCATTCCTGAAATTATCTTCCCTTGGACTCCATGGACTCTGCACCAATTCTTGTTTGGAGAATTCATCCTGCTCTGCTAAAGATTAAATATTAATCTTCCTGAGCTTTTCACACATAGATCTTTCTCCCCATTCTACATATTCTTCTAAATGATGGACTGATTCCCAAAGCTTGAATTTTTTTTTCTCTCTTTTTTTTTTTATTGATTGTTCAAAACATTACAGAGCTCATGATATATCGTCTTTCATACATTAGACTCAATTGGGTTTTGAACTCCCATTTTTACCCCCAAATACAGATTGCAGAATCACAACTGTTACATACTCACAATATTACATAATGGCATATTAGTGACTGTTGTATTCTGCTACCTTTCCTATCCCCTACTATCCCCCCTCCCTTCCCCTCCCCTCCCATCTTCCCTCTCTACCTCCTCTGCTGTTGTTCAATTCTCTCCCTTTTCCCCCCTCCCCCCTTGCCCCTCATAACCTCTTATAATTTTGTGTATCATTGAAGGTCTCCTACCATTTCCATATGCTTTCCCTTCTCTCTCCCTTTCTCTCCCCCCATTCGTCTTTGTTTACTATTAGTCTTTTCCTCATGCTCTTCCTTCCTGTTCTGTTCTTAGTTGCTCTCTTTATATCAAAGAAGACATTTGGCATTTGTTTTTTAGGGCTTGGCTAGCTTCACTTAGCATAATCTGCTCTAATGCCATCCATTTCCCTGCAAATTCTATGATTTTGTCATTTCTTAGTGCTGCATAATACTCCATTGTGTATAGATGCCACATTTTTTTATCCATTCATCTATTGAAGGGCATCTAGGTTGGTTCCACAGTCTAGCTATTGTGAATTGTGCCGCTATAATCATTGATGTGGCCGTATCCCTATACTGCGCTCTTTTAAGGTCCTCAGGGAATAGTCCGAGAAGGGCGATAGCTGGGTCGAATTCCAGCTTACCCAGGAATCTCCATACTGCTTTCCAAATTGGCCTCACCATTTTGTAGTCCCACCAGCAGTGTACAAGTGTACCCTTTTCCCCACATCCCTGCCAACACTTATTGTTGTTTGACTTCATAGTGGCTGCCAATCTTACTGGAGTGAGATGGTATCTTAGGGTGGTTTTGATTTGCATTTCTCTGATTGCTAGAGATGGTGAGCATTTTTTCATGTACTTGTTGATTGATTGTATGTCCTCCTCTGAGAAGTGTCTGTTCAGGTCCTTGGCCCATTTGTTGATGGGGTTGTTTGTTATCTTATTGTTTAATTTTTTGAGTTCTTTGTACATTCTGGATATTAGGGCTCTATCTGAGGTGTGAGGGGTAAAAATTTGTTCCCATGATGTAGGCTCTCTATTTACCTCTTTTATTGTTTCCCTTGCTGAGAAAAAACTTTTTAGTTTAAGTAAGTCCCATTTGTTTATTCTTGTTATTAACTCTTGGGCTATGGGCGTCCTATTAAGGAATTTGGAGCCTGACCCCACTATATGTAGATCGGAGCCAACTTTTTCTTCTATCAGACGCAGCGTCTCTGATTTGATATCTAGCTCCTTGATCCATTTTGAGTTAACTTTTGTGGATGGCGAGAGAAAGGGATTCAATTTCATTTTGTTGCATATGGATTTCCAGTTTTCCCAGCACCATTTGTTGAAGATGCTATCCTTCCTCCATTGCATGCTTTTAGCCCCTTTATCAAATATAAGATAGTTGTAACTTTGTGGATTAGTCTCTGTGTCCTCTATTCTGTACCATTGGTCCACCTGCCTGTTTTGGTACCAGTACCATGCTGTTTTTGTTACTATTGCCTTGTAGTACAGTTTGAACTCTGGTATCGCTATACCTCCAGATTCACTCTTCCTGCTTAGAATTGCTTTTGCTATTCTGGGTCTTTTGTCTTTCCATATGAATTTCATGATTGCTTTATCTACTTCAACAAGAAATGCTGTTGGGATTTTGATTGGCATCGCATTAAACCTGTAGAGAACTTTGGGTAATATCACCATTTTGATGATGTTAGTTCTGCCTATCCATGAACAGGGTACATTTTTCCATCTTCTGAGATCTTATTCTATCTCTCTCTTTAGGGTTCTGTAGTTTTCATTGTATAAATCTTTCACCTCTTTTGTTAGGTTGATTCCCAAGTATCTTATTTTCTTTGAGGATATTGTGAATGGAATGGTTTTCCTTATTTCCATTTCAGAGGTTTTGTTGCTGATATACAGGAATGCCTTTGATTTATGTGTGTTGATTTTATAACCTGCCACTTTGCTGAATTCATTTATTAACTCTAGCAGCTTCTTTGTAGACCCTTTTGGGTCTGTTAAGTATATTATCATGTCATCCGCAAATAGCGATAATTTAATTTCTTCTTTTCCTATTTTTATGCCTTTAATTTCTTTTGTCTGTCTAATTGCTCTGGCTAGTACTTCGAGAACTAAATTGAAGTGGTGATAGAGGGCATCCCTGTCTTGTTCCAGATTTTAGAGGAAATGCCTTCAATTTTTCTCCGTTTAGGATGATGCTAGCCTGAGGTTTAGCATATATAGCTTTTACAATGTTGAGGTAAGTTCCTGTTATCCCTAGTTTTTCTAGTGTTTTGAACATAAAGGGATGCTGTACTTTGTCAAATGCTTTTTCTGCATCTATCAAGATGATCATATGGTTCTTGTCTTTAAGTCTGTTGATGTGGTGAATAGCATTTATTGATTTCCGTATATTGAACCAGCCTTGCATCCCAGGGATGAATCCTACTTGATCATGGTGCACAATTTTTTTGATATGTTTTTGTATTCGATTCGCCAGAATTTTATTGAGAATTTTTGCATCCAAGTTCATTAGAGATATTGGTCTGTAGTTTTCTTTCTTTGAAGTGTCTTTGTCTGGTTTTGGGATCAGAGTGATGTTGGCCTCATAAAATGAATTTGGAAGAGCTCCTTCTTTTTCTATTTCTTGAAATAGCTTGAAAAATATTGGTATCAATTCTTCTTTGAAGGTTTTGTAGAACTCCGCTGTATACCCATCCGGTCCAGGTCTTTTCTTGATTGGTAGTCTTTTGATGGCTTCTTCTATTTCTTCCTTTGTTATTGGTCTCTTTAAATTGTGTGTGTCTTCCTGTCTCAATCTGGGCAGATCATATGCCTTAAGAAATTTATCGATATCTTCACTATCTTCTATTTTATTGGAATATAGGGTTTCAAAATACTTTCTAAATATCTTCTGTATTTCTGTAGTGTCTGTTGTGATATTGCCTTTTTCATCCCGTATGTTGGTAATTTGAGTTCTCTCTCTTTTTCTCTTCATTAGCATGGCTAAGGGCCTGTCTATCTTATTTATTTTTTCAAAGAACCAACTTTTAGTTTTATTAATTTTTTCAATGGGTTTTTTTTTTGCTTCAATTTCATTGATTTCTGCTCTAATTTTAATTATTTCTTGTCTTCTACTACATTTGCTGTTGTTTTGCTCTTCCTTTTCTAGGTTTTTGAGGTGTAGTGTGAGTTCATTTATTTGTTGGTTATTTCTTTTTTTGAGGAAAGAACTCCAAGAAATGAATTTTCCTCTTAAAACTGCTTTCATTGTGTCCCATAGATTCCAGTATGTTGTGTCTGTATTATCATTTGTCTGTAAGAATTTTTTCATCTCCTCCTTTATGTCTTCTGTAACCCATTGATCATTCAGTAACATATTGTTCATTTTCCATGTGATGTAGGATTTTCCCTTCCTTCTTTTATCACTGATTTCCAATTTCATTCCATTGTGATCAGATATGGTGCATGGTATTATCTCCATGCCTTTATAGTTACTAAGCGTTGCCTTATGGCATAATATATGGTCTATCTTTGAGTAGGATCCATGTGCTGCTGAGAAGAACGTGTATCCACTTGATGATGGTTGATATATTCTATATATGTCGGTTAAATCTAGGTTATTGATTGTGCTGTTGAGTTCTATAGTTTCTTTATTCAGTTTTTGTCTAGAGGATCTGTCTAATGGAGAGAACGGTGTGTTGAAGTCACCCATAATTACTGTGTTGTGGTCTATTTGACTCTTGAACTTGAGGAGAGTTTGTTTTATGAACGCTGCAGCTCCATTGTTTGGTGCATACAAATTGATAATTGTTATGTCTTGTTGGTGGATGGTTCCTTTTAACAGGATATAGTGTCCTTCTTTATCCTTCTTGATTAACTTAGGTTTAAAGTTGATTTTATTCAATATGAGTATGGCCACTCCTGCTTGCTTCCGAGGGCCATGTGAGTGGTATGATTTTTCCCAACCTTTTACCTTCAGCCTGTGTATGTCTTTTCCTATCATATGAGTCTCTTGAAGGCAGCATATTGTTGGTTTGTTTTTTTTTTTGATCCAGGTTACGAGCCTATGTCTCTTGATTGGTGAGTTTAGGCCATTAACATTTAAGGTTACAATTGAGATATGATTTGTACTTCCAGTCATGCTTCTTTATTTATTTATTTTAGTTTGGCTGGTTTTACTTTTTGGTTATTTTCCTCCCACTTTATTGAGACACCTCCTGCTGTTAGTTTTGGGCACTATTTTTCAATTCCTCTTCTTGTAGTATTTTGCTCAAAATGCTTTGCAGTGCTTGTTTTCTTGCTGCGAATTCTTTTAGCTTTTGTTTATCGTGAAAGATTTTAATTTCATTGTCAAATCTGAAGCTTAATTTTGCTGGATACAGTATTCTTGGTTGGAATCCATTTTTTTCCAGCGTTTGAAATACATTGTTCCAGGATCTTCTCACTTTCAAAGTCTGTGATGAGAAATCAGTCATTAACCTAATTGGTTTACCCCTGAATGTAATCTGCCTCTTTTCTCTCGTAGCTTTTAATATTCTCTCCTTGTTCTGTACGTTGGCTATCTTCATAATTATATGTCTTGGAGTTGGTCTATTATGGTTTTGAATGTTTGGGGTCCTGTAGGCTTCCAGGATTTGGCAATCCATTTCATCTTTCATCTCTGGGAAGTTTTCTAGAATTATTTCATTTAATATGCTGTCCATTCCTTTGGTTTGAGTCTCTGTGCCTTCTTCTATCCCGATGACCCTCAAATTTGGTTTTTTTATGACATCCCATATCTCTTGAATAGATTGCTCATGGGATTTAAGCATCTTTTCTGTGTTGACTATATTCTTTTCAAGTTGATAAACCTTGTCTTCATTATCTGATGTTCTGACTTCTACTTGATCAAGTCTGTTTGTAATATTCTCGTTTGAGTTTTTAATTTGGTTTATATTTTCCTGCAATTCTAGGATTATTGTTTGATTTTTTCTTAAGATCTCTATCTCCTGGTGGAGCTCGTTCTTTGCCATTTGAATTTGTTTGTTTAATTCGTTTTCAAAATATACTTTTATTGCTTGGACTTGCTGTCTCATGTCTTCCCTAATATTCCTTTCCATTGGAGTTAGGTAGGCCTTGAGTTCATTCCCTATCCCTGCTTCTGATGTTTCTATGTCCTCCTGTAGAATTAAGTTGTCCTGTATTGTTTGTACTCCTTTTTTCCCTTGTTTTCTCATGTTGTCCACATTACTTTCCAGCTCTATTTGATTGCCGTGTTTCTGCTCTCTTCTATAGGTTTGTTTTGGTTCTGTATTACTCTGTTGTTTCTTCTTTGTGTTGTTAAACTGTGCCTGCTAACGTGGATTCTGCTGGGAAGGAATTCCGACGGCCGAGCTCCAGTGACGTCACTACTCTGCTATGACGGGCCCCAGGCTCCTTGCTGGGGTGTCCTAATGGGGCTGTGTGACTGGACTGTCTCTGTTTGGTTTCAGCTCCCCGTCGAGGCAGGCGGGCAGTCTCCAGCCGCTCAGCATCTCAGGCAGCAGGCGGGTGAACGGTCGCCGGCGGGGGAGTGGACTTCAGCCGCCCAGTCGCGCGGGCAGCGGGCTGGCAACCGGGCGATCTCTAGGCACCCCGTCCTGCGGTCGGTAGCCAGCAGGCGGGCGTTCTCCTACCGCCCAGTTACGCGGGCAGTGGGTGAACTGTCGCCGGCGGGCCTGTGGTTTCCAGCCACCCAGTCGTGAGGGCCTGGCCTCTAGTCCCCTAGTTTCTCCTGCTAGTCTTGGTTTCTCCTGCTACACCAGATTTCCCCTGAGTGATGGCTCTCGGCAGTTCAAACTGTACTCTGGACCTGCCGTTTGTTGGGTGTGGAGGGTGTCTATTGGGGACCCCGGCACTCTATTGTTTTGTTCCCGTTGTGGGGGATAGAACTGTACCGCTTCCTTCCCCCTCTGAAATCCCGTACTCAGCCCGGGGGTCAGTGCGGGCTCATCCAGCAGGATTCCACAGAATTATAGCCACTTTTCTCCCTGCTTGCTAATTAATCACTTCTCTGCGGCGCCCCGCCTTCTGTAGCCGCGGGGAAGGCCGGGCGAATCAGTCAGCCCGGATCCCCGGGGTCGCACAATTGGCTAATGGGATCCCTGGCACTCTATCGTTTTGATTTTTTCTGCTTGCCCCTCCCCCAGCGCTGGCTAGACAGGTTTCGTTTGGCTGCTGATGGGAGGGGGAGTTGAAGGTCAGGTGTCTCTAGTTTTCCCCTAGTCTTTATGTGGGCTCACTCTGATACTCCCTCCCCCGGAAAGCCTAGGAGAGCCTAGGAGACACAGACCTGTTTTATTGTTGCAGTCTGTCGGAGAGTGGCGGTGGATACTTCAGCTCTCCAAGATGGTGGCCGCTGATTGCCTTGGAGGGGTTTCCGTTGTGGGGGACGGGACTGTATCGCTTCCTTCCCTGTCTGAAATCCCGTACTCAGCCCGGGGGTCAGTGCGGGCTTGGCCGGCGGGGTTCCACCGAATGGCCCCAAAGCTTGAATTTCATCCCCATATTGCCTGCTGGACATTTGCGAACTCAAAATTGGACTTATTGTCCTTTCAAGACACAAACCTTTGGGTCCTCTTTCTTCTCCTTTCTTCCTCCTATTCTCTTTGCATATGAATTATCCAAACCATATGATTTGAAGTTTGCAAAGCCCCATCTGCTTTCACAACTCACAAACACTTTTCCCACCACCTTCCCCTTTCAACCTAAGTTGAAATTCCTTTCATGTGACTACATTGAACCAAACTCTCTTCACTTGCACTTCAGGTACAAACATGCTTGGTGAATGCCTAACAGGTAATGAAGACTTGAAATAACTTCAGCAAGCTCAAAACCAAGGTGTATATGTCAAGTAATAATTCCTTATACAGGTTATTCATTTTCTAAAATGAATTAATTAATAAGTGTAAGTATTCTCATCTCCATTTTAGAACTGATCAGTCAGAATCCCATAAAATCACAATGGTTTGCCCAAAATAAAATAGTCAAGAAGTTGCAGAGACCAAATCCAGGAAAAACTGTCCTCTTGATCTATCCTCCTTCAATTCCGGCCTCATATTTTAAGGAAAAAAAAGTATTAAGCAATACTTTTGGTACCCATAAGAGAAATCCAGGTGCTAGTCTTTTCCTATTGGTATAACATTAAAATATTAGCTAGATATATTAGATGGATTGCATGTCAAATAGATATGCATCATCAGAATCTAGGGTCATGACAGGTGACTTCTGATGGAAAAAAGGAAGAGAGTATGACTCAGGCCAAAGTGGACCAGACTGTAAGTCTCAGGAAGGTCCTCTGGTTGCCAAGGCAGTTTTGAGGATGCTGGAAACCAGAGAGTATGATGAAGTGAAGAAAAACAAGTGTGTTGAGAGGTTGTCAGGAGTGAACCTAGGCTCAAGGCAAGGGATTATAATCATCCTAAACTATCTCTTTGTTTATGAAGCTCCTGTTCAGGAAGTTAAAGCATATTTAATGTTGTCTGAATCTCATAGTGTGCCCTGGTAGTGAACCTTACAACTGCCTCTTTCCTGCCTGGCAACCCACATCTTCTATTTCAAAACCTACCTATTTCTACATGTAATTTGTACTTCTGGCCACATCAACTAAACAAAACTATTTATTCACCACTACCTGTTTTTTCCAACGCAATGTACCTTTAAAAACCTCTTCTAAGTAATAATACCTATGTGTAATAATAAACCAACTTTTTTTAAAAAAAAAGAGAGAGAATTTTAATATTTATTTTTTACTTTTCGGCAGACACAACATCTTTGTTTGTATGTGGTGCTGAGGATCGAACCAAGGCCACACGCATGCCAGGCGAGCACACTACCGCTTGAGCCACATCCCCAGCCCCATAAACTAACTTTTTAAATGAGGTCTTTCCAAAATAGTTTTTCTTGGCTCCTATAATGCCAAATATTTGGAAACTCTACACATTTCTCACCACTTATTCTTCTAAGATCTTTAATATAGGCAAAAAAAAAAAACATATTATCATGATTAAGAAAGAAGCCCTAGAGAAAAAACAACTTTGTAAAGCTCTTTATCCATTCCTGTGTCTGAATGTCCTTCTCTGTGAAAGAGAGATAATAAACAACACCAATAAATAACACTACAAACTTCATAGGGTTGTTATGAGGATTAAATAAGATAAGGTATGTAAAGCACTTAGCACAGTGCCTGCACATGGTATACTGATTAGAGGTGGTATTTAGTGGTAGTAAAGCAGTAGTAGTAACTGTTAAATAAAGAGAGGACTTTGAAGTGAGGTAACCCCTGGCTCCCAGCTCTGCCACTTACTAGCTTTATTACCACAGCCAAGTTACTTACTCTACCTGAATCTTTAAAATTGTGATAATAGAACCATAATAAGGTTGTTAGAAAGATTAAACTAATGTGTATAATTTCAATACAATACCTAATATAAGATAAATATTCCACAAATAGTAATCCTAGAGTATTAATGATAATACTAGAATATTCTCAAGTAAAGATTAAGAGAACTCACTTGAATAAAAATAACTTGTTTCTACAAATACTTAATGTATTGTGTGATGCTCTCTGAGAACACGGTTCTCTTCCAACATCTAGCCCATCTAAAGCTGGGCCCTGCTCTCTGCTCACCTCTACACTCTGTGTGCACCATCTCATTGTCTTAGGAGATCTTCCTCTCTCTATGTCCTTCTCCAGCCACACCGCCAACTCACCCATGTAACTCCTACTCATGTTTCAATTACTGGATGAAAAGTTAGTCCTCTAAATGACAACGAAGCTTAAGAAATCTTTAAGCTCTGGCTGAGAACTTGACCCCACCTTTACCTTGATCACGTCCTAGTTTAGACTAAGCACCTACCTGTGTGTTCTCCTCCCTACAGCACCCTGCATGTCCATTCATCACCTGTCTCATTGTCAGTACTTTCAATCCATGCCTATTCTGTTAAGCTAACAAGAGACAGAGAGACAAAATCTGAATCATCCACTAATGTAACCCCAGGAATAAGGACAAAGCATATAATAAGGTTTCATATTTATAAAGCAAATATATAAATAAAATACAGGGGCTAAGAAAAATATAAGAAAAATATAAGAGGTAATAACAAATTATTAGAGAGGTTTAGAGGAAGGAAAGATTCTATACACCTGTAGCTGTCATAAAAGTAAAAAACAAGAAACATTTAGAAAATCTTGAAAGTTAAGAGGGACTTGGGTAGGAGGATTTTGAAGAAAGTAGGAAGAATATCTGTCAAGTACAAGATACACTGAAGGGAACAGTCCTCAATAAACAGCACCCCCTCCCATTTAGGTTCTGAACAAGTTAAAAAATAAAACACAGAATAAATATGGAAGCCAAAATTAGACTTCAGTATTTAAAAGATGTCAAGTTAAAAGATGTAGCTCATTTCAACCTCAAAGGTACCTGCTAGTGGAATTCAGAGTTAGGTGATAACCCCAACTCAGGAGCTAGGTCCCAGTGTAAGAATGGTGGAGGTATGGTGTCATGCCCAATCATTCTTTCCCAAAATTATCCACCAGAAATGTCACTCCCTCTTTACAGAGGTGAGCAAGCATGGGACAGAAGGAAATCAATAATGTGCTGAGGAAAGAATTTCTCCACATGTAAACCAGGAGTAGGGGAAAACATTTTCCCTAATAAGAATAATCAAAAGGTGTGCTGGGAATCCTTGGGTAAAGGATATTTAAAAGGACATAGTAGGGAATGAAACTGAAAGGATGAGTTGGGGCCTTAGAGAATGTTCCAATTGCTATGATGACATATTTCTAGATAATTTATTAGACAAGCTGTAGCCACTGAGAACTTTCTAGGAAGAGTATCATGTGATCCAAGCTTCTCAGAGTGACAGCATACTGCAATAGTGAAAGAATAGACCTTGGAACTAGTCTGCTTGGGTTCCTAACCTATTTTATTCTGTTTGTGTACTTTTTAAAATTTAATTTCTCTGTCAAAGAAAAGTTTGCACAGTAGTAAGAGGACTAACTTTGATTTAGGCAAACTGCATTTGCTTCTCTATTCTGCAATTTATTAGTTCTGAAATCATAACCATTCTCAGACTGCATTTTATCATCCTTATATTTATATTGATAGACTGTGAGTCAATGAGAAAATGTATGTAAAGTGCCTGTCAGTTAGTAGACACTCAGTTAATGATTATTTTATTGTTATTGTGCAGTCTTATAGAATGTGCATCCATTGAAAATATTCACTGCATCGTTTTCATTCTGTGTATAATTGTTTCAGGGGACAGAATAACACCACACCATAGAAAGGACATAATAAAAACCAATCTGACATACAAAGACAAAGATAGGTCAAAGTGCTTCACAGATGGCTAGGTAAATGGTAGTGCTAGCAGCTTCGAAATCTTGTATGTGTTATGGATTTTATCTAGTCATATTTTAGGTTATTTTTAAACAATTGCCTAACTAGGTCATAATTCTGAGAACTGAGAACTCCACTATATTTATATATTTAAGAGATTGGATAATTCTGCATGTCTTGCCCATGTAGCAATCATTATTTCACAGTGTTTTTCTTTTTAAAAATATATGAATATTAGCTAAGATTTTTAGTCAATGTCATAAAACGGCACATCGGAATGTCTCATATTGAGTCTATACCATTTTATAATTTGGTATTAAAATAAGGAGACATTTTACAAGGGAAAAGCGGTAGAAAATTGATTCCTCTTTAGACAAAGCTGAAAAACATCTTTTTAGTTGCAGTGAACAGCACAACAGAACCCTCTATAATCATATACAGATGATGGGAATTTGTCTAATGTTTTATGGTGAATCATTGATGAGGCCAGCAGAAGGAAAATTTGTAGAAATAAAATCACCTTGACAGTAGAGTACCAGGGTCAAAAAGCAAAGTAAAGTCAATGTTCTTAGCTTTAATAAAAACAGTATGATCTGTCATCAACACAGCATTTTTACACTCTTGGACAATGCACTCTGAGATCTCCTGCTGGGTTTCATTTGATTTTTACCAAAACCAACAAAGGACAACTTATAGCTGGTGATTCATTGTGACAGGAGAAAGCCATAAAGATACAAGCGTTTAGACCCTTGTAAATAAACAGTCTCCAGTGTAATTTTTCAATACAAAGGAAGTTATCCAGGCTGTGGGGAACAACTCCTGGGTTTTTCTAAATTATGAATCTCTCTCTAAGAGTAAGAAAAGGAAATTATTTTGTTAAGTCAGTGCCACCCATCTCAGGCTGTTCTTCAGATGGGCTGAACTGAACATAGGCCTTAGGTAAGAAATAAAAATGCAAGCATCGGATGAGACGGAACAATGCCATGTAGTCTCCATAACAATACCGCCAGATAGCAAAGCCAAACAAACAGAATAATTAATAATTAAACACAAAGATTAAAAGAGATTGTCACTAGGGTTCTACCCTAGGAAATGGTGCAAACTCTTAACAAAAAGCTCACAGGATTCATCTCCAGTCAATTTTCCTAGTCGAACAAGGTAAGATACAAAACCAGAAAGAAATCTTTTTAACTGAACATCACCTTGTAATTTTTTTTTCAAGTTCCAACCAAACCAAACTAGGAAAAACTGATAGTATAATATTATTTCCTAGTAAGTATTACTCCATTACATCAATTTTGCATCACCTTGAAATGTTTATTCTTATTTTTTTCAAGTAGGTACTAAAATTTTAAATATTTACACTGATTTCTATGATCAGATGCATAGTTTATAAAATGATATTTAATATCTATCATATATCCAAAATTCAGAATCTCGTGTGAGTTCAAATAAATGACCAGAAAAATATATTCATTTGGGAAATAACATTAATATGACATGCCCTTGTGACAACTGTGGTTTTTTTAGCATGCAAGTAAAACTACAATAATAAAAATTGACATCCATTTTAGAATTAGACCATAGAAGTTACACTCTGAGGTTACATTTTAAAAGTTGTGGTCCTCAGTAAAAGAGAGAAAATTTGATAAGGAAAAAAATAATCGATATTTGAAACTCTTGGTTTTATAACCATACCTAAGTGATTTCGTGTTTGTATCTCTTTCATTCCATTATTTCTCATTTGCAAGAGAATGCAGAGCCTTATTTCTGCAACCACATTTTTTTGCTTTAGAAATTAATTGTACACAATGTACTAAAATGGAATCTTATCCTAATGTCATTGGCATTAATAAAAGACCTATGGGTTTTAAAAATGAGATGCTGGACTATGGTTCCTCCCAAGACGAATAATGTTTCTACCCACTGAGAAAGTGGCTTTTTCCTGGTCAAGTTTCAAGTGCAACAACTTGAGTAATGTAACACAAATCCCCTCCTTCTTGCTTGCAAAACGATTCCAATGTTCTACTCTGAATTATCTTAGTTCTACCTTTAAGATGATTAAAGATATAATTATATTGTCTTAAGATTTTTTTTTCTTTTTGGTTTCACTTTTCAGAAAGCAGTAATGATGAGATAATAAAACAGACAATTTCAAAAGCAAACTGATGTCACTTCATCTGGTTAATGTGAAAGGGCTTTTTTCCCTAGCACATCAGAAAGTAATTTACTTAAAGGAGAGATAGTTATGATAAAACTCAATTTAAACAATGTGGTTTCAGACTTGATAAGATTTAGAAGACCTCACTATTTATATTAAAACCTAAATTCTCCGTTCAGTTAACCTTTCATATCTTCACAATATCTTACAAGAGCTATAGGACAGCGTCGTTTTAGAGGAGTCCCTAAAATATTTTGGAACACTCCTTTTTAAATGTTAAAATGTATAAACCTTCAAAGAATAAAATAAAAAAACCTGGGACCTGCTGGGTTCTGACTTTTTCATTGTGGACACATCTTCCATATTCCAAGCCATCTCTTAGACCTCTCAGAATCCTGTCGCCTCCCCTTGCTCTCAAAGAGAGACTCATCAAGCATCTTCAGACCATTACTCAAAAGCTGTGCGCTGACCTTCCTACCTAGAGCCCCTTTCTCTTCCAGTCTACTGGATCCCAGATCAAATTTTACAAGACTATCACTTTTATTGTGCCCTGCATCCTCTTCAGGAGTCCTTAAATGAGTGTTCATGTATGCTTATAAAAATTAAAATTAAAAAAAAATGCACATCTGAGCTGGCAGTCTCTAATGCTCCCTAGCTTCTTACATGGATTCACAGGAGACAGATTCTCCCCTCTCTGGCCATGTGCCTTCTCTGGTTGAAATGCTTCCCCCTTCTTACTTCCTAACGTAATCTCTAAGTACCCACCTTTCCTTGAACTTCTCGTAAAGGTTCAAACCAGCATACTTTCATTTATTCCTTTGTATTCCTTCCACAATAAAAGACAATAGTGCTACCAAAACATTTTTTGAGTTCTTCCTATGCAAAGACACCATGCTAGGCTTTTATATCTTAAATACTATATATTATGTAATTCTCATTAAAAACCCTTATAACTTGAAACTTCAAGAGTTTAAATTTCCTCTTATCATTGGATGAAAAGCAGCACAGCTAGGATTTACAAACACACATGTTTGACTCCAAAGCCATTGTTTTTTTTTTTTTAAAAAAAAAATACCAAATACTATCTTCACCTATTTCTTTTGTATATATCACAAGGCTATAAGTTCCTTGAGGTCAAAGATTTTAGAGATCTTCAACAAAAATCTATTGACTATTGACTGCTAAGAACTATAAGCAGACTTATTCAAATATGTTACAGAGCAGATCTTAACCTTCTGCTGTTCCATTGCCTTCTGTATCATCTAGCCATTGTGAGGAGCTAACTGGATTACTGTGATCAAAAAGATAAAGGAGTCAAAATTTAAAACCAAACGGATTATTATGACTTTGACCTAGAAGAGTGTAAAATAGGAGGAAGTGAATAAGTGAACATGAAAGAGCTGCACAAATACTTTTTTGTAGTTATTAAAATCTACTGAGCAACAACAAAGTTAATGGGTAACTAGAGTTGTGTATGTTTTTTAAAAAGGCTTCACTAAAGAGCAAAGTTTTAGCAGAACATATATAAGTGCCTTTAAGCTTCATGAAGGTCTTTTCAAGTTCATGTCCAGTTAAATACAGTGTAATATTCAAATGGACTGCAGGTCAATGGGTATGCAGATGACACTATGTCTGGCCACCCAGACCCTGCTTTATTACCCTGTGGCTTGTGTGTGCCAGTCCCAGTGCCACGGGGGACAAGGAAGATAGGGGCAGCCTTAGACTGCACATGCAACCAACTGTAATCTAGCTGTTTGGCCAATAAATTCTAAAAGATCATTCTTTAAGATGGACTCAATTTTGAGAAACAGGCCAACAGCTTGATAAATACAATGCTACCAGTCATCTAATCTAGCTGCAATCAGCCTGTAAGATCAACTGAAGTCCCACTTTCCACACACACAAAAATAATAATAATAGTAACTCAGGTTGGAAAAGATTTCTTTTGCCTCTGAAATCGTCTAGACTTTTCTGAAGTCTTACCTCACTTTGCATTTTGTTTAAAAGCACAGGCTTTGGAACCAGGATAAGGGATTTGAATCTAGTTGTTGCTCTTATAAGCTCTGTGACTTCGGGAAAGTTAACTAATCTCTCTGTGGCTCATGAAGTCAATCATAGGACTTCATGTGGCTCTTTTGAGGGCTAAATGAACGAAGGCATGTAAAAGACTCAGAACATTCCAGGTACACAGTAAGAGCTCCATCCTATTAGCTGTTGTATTTAGTACCAATTTCCACCACCACCATCATCTGGCATCCATTGTATATAGCCTTGCACAGTAACTATTTTTACATGTGTTTAAAGAAAATTCACAGTCTTTTTTCCTATCTTCCTAGAGAGAATGACATCGTGTCCTTTACAATTAATATTGTTCATTGAAGCCATGGCACACAGACACTTCAACCTATGATCAAATGCAGGAAAAATCATTCCTCTCTCTCTTTTTTTTTTTTAAGAAGATAACAGAAGGATCTCATTCTTTTTTCCTATAAGAATACTGATTTAAGTCTCAAGAGACTATTTCTTTCTTATCAAAATCATAGTATGGTGCCCATTAACTCTGAAGGCAGTTTGGCCAATAAATTCTAAAAGATCATACCTTAAGATGGACTCAATTTTAAGAAACAGGCCAACAGCTTGATAAATACAATGCTACCAGTAAAAACGCAAAGAATATTCTCTACAAACATTAAGGCAAGATGTGAGAGAAAGGATCTTAGATAAATCATTTCAAATATAGAGTCAATTGCTTTGCTTTCAATCCCCTTGAAAGCAAAAACGATTATGCTTTTTAGCTGTCAGAACAAAACTCCAGGGTAATTCATAAGGCATTATATTAACACATATAAAACAAAATGAAAAACAGCTTCACAGTATGACCTTACACTTGAACAAAATCTGGAGCAAGTGTATTGGAGGCCAGATTAATACCCAGTTTACCAGGCAAATAAATTCCACAGTGAGTCACCCTCCAGCTTCTTTATTCTGTCTATGAGGAAATTACAGCTCTAGTTTTAAATAGAGCAAAAATATTTTAAAACAAAATAGAGGCAACTACTCAAAGCACAATTGCCACTTTTTTTCTTCATTAGGTTTAGGATATTTTTTCAAGACTTCAGAAAACAAATAAGTCAAGAAAGATTCACCAACTTCAGAAAAAGCTTGCAAATGCACTCAATAAAAAGGATATAAAATAGCATAGAGCCGTTTATGTTACCTGCATGTATTTTAAGTACAGTATATTGAACAATATCGTACACAAAAAAAGAAGTGTATTTACTACAGAGGAGACAGTTGGCTGAGGCTCTTCAAAAGCAGATATTTCAAAGTTTACTTTCACATGGGTTTTCACTTTTTGACCTGCTCTTGACCTGGGTAATTCTTGCAGACCAGTGAGTTTAACAAGGCCTGGGATCTATTAAAAGAGTGGTAGCCCGCCTTTTACTGAGTAGCATGCTGATGGTTTAAAGTAAATGTTATGGTTTGTCACAGGAACCAATTTGGTTACCGTTTGTTCTTCCTGCCCCTGACTGCTGATATTTTTGCAAGTGTTTTCCATTCTTTAAATTCTATAAAGAAATCTTCATGCTGTTATTTTAAACTTCAGCATATCCCCCCCCCCTCTCTCTCTCTCTCTCTCTCTCAGTGATTCATATTTTAAAACAATAGGCTGCCGTGCACCCAGGGTTTCCTTTCATACTTCTTGGTGGAACTTGAACTCATGCACCAATGAGAGACACATTATCTTTTGAACACTAAATAATTATTGTCATTCTCTGATTTGACTAGAATTTCAATGCCTGTTAATACAACCATTGACCTGTGTTTAGAGGAAGAAAAAAACAATGTGAGATATATATATCAAATCAATTCCAAAGTAAAAGAAATAATGTTTAAATGTATACACACACACACACACACACACACACACACACACACACGTGACTATGGATTATATTTATAAATAATATTTAATCTAAAGAATTGATTTAAGGAGTAAAGGAAATAATATACATAACATTAATGATCTAGATGGGAGGAGGCTCCAGAAGTTTCTTGCTAAATTGCACTTAAGGACTAATTAAACATAAAATTGATTTTTACTATTTTTTTCTAATATTAACACAGGACCAGTTTGAGAGGTGCAATTAATAAAGTAACAAATTTGTTGCAAAAAAAGGAAATGCTAGCATAAATTAGTTGTCACAAATTCGCCAAAGAACATAAGCTGGTTTTGACGTGAATATAGAGGGAGATTAAACCAGGCCCTGAAGTGAGTCTTTTTCCCTCAGTACAGAATTAGGGACAAAGATTCTTTGTATTGAACAAACCCTCTGACTTGTCTCTTTTGGATGCTTTATTTTCCTTTTCTTCAAAACAAAGATAGACTAATTCTGTATACTAATAAATTACTATTTTTTTAAAACTGGGGATTGAACATTGAACACAGGTATGTTCTACCACTGAGGCCCCTTCAGCCCTTTTTGCTTTGACACAGGGTTTTGCTAAGCTGGCAAGGCTGGCCTCAAACTTGAGATCTTCCTGTCTCAGCCTCCCAAGTAGCTGCGATTTCGGCATGCACTACCACAGCCAGGTAGCAATGATGAAAATTTGTAAACATGTGTTTAAAGAGATATACATGCCCAAACATTGCTTGAAAATTTATGAAGCTTTAATTATTGTGCAATTGTCCCATTTTTGTGCTGACTAAATAAAGAGGGAGGTGAGAAGGGAATCAAGTGGCAGTTATGTTACACTATTGTTATGAATAAGCATAAAAATTATCAACTGATGAAGGCATTGTTAATAATTACCATTTATATTATTCAAAGTAAAATGTTTTATTTATAGTGCTAAGGCTATTTTTTTTGCAAGTATTTGTACCTCTACTAGATAACTAAATAATAGCTGGTACTTAGGGATTCATACTGCTTTACATGAATTATGTCCTTTACTCCTGATACAAATCCTTTAGAGTATACATGATTTTCAATTGCAGAGGAATATCCTGGGGTCAGAGTAGTGAAGAAACTTGACCAACATCACAGAGCTAGTTAAGCGGCAGAACAGTACTTTGCCTAGTTACAAAGCCTTTGCCCTTTCCCAGGCACACTACGATCTCGATCTCGATCAAGCAACAATGACAGAGAATAGCAACACAGACCCACCTTATTGCATTAAAAAGATTCTCAATTTGGCACACGCCTGTAATCCCAGCGGCTCGGGAGGCTGAGGCAGGAGAATCGCAATTTCAAAGCCAGCCTCAGCAAAATCGAGGCACTAAGCAACTGAGACCAAGTCTCTAAATAAAATGCAAAATAGGGCTGCAGATGTGGCTCAGGGATTGAGTGTCCCTGAGTTCAATCCCCGGTATGCAAAAACAGAAAAGAAAACATAATGTCTTAGGAACAAATGTGATTAATCTGGAAGTCACTCAACAAACATGTAAAAAAAAAAAAAAAAAAAAGGTCAACAATGTGCCAGCTCTGAGCTGTGTGCTAAAATGTAAAGCTAAATCACAGGGTTCCTGCGCATTAAATACAGTCACATTACAGATAGATGGAAACTGTGATAAGGGACAACAGGGAGATTTAGAGAAAAAAAACTCGAAAGATAAGGGATGCTCAACTCTCCTTAAAAAATCAGTGATGTCTACAATGGAGAAGAGAGGCATTGAGGTGTAAGTGATGGATGAGTGTGCTTCTGGAACTGGTGGAGGAATTAGGACACATAAAGAGAGGGAGGCAGGGAATGAATGGCAGGCACCAGACTCTATCGTGACTCTCAAAAATCTCTGCATATCAGAAACACTTGGGGAATTTATTTTTAAATTTCTTATGCCCAAGCCTTACTCAGACACAATAAGTGGAATTACGTGGGGTGAAAAAGTAGACGAGAGAAAGCTGTAAAAAGGCTACATTTCTGGAAACTAGAGTAGAGCTAAAAATCCATCTGAGAAAATAAAATCAGGTATCCCAAAGGAAACAAAATATCAACACGGCCACATACAAGGATTACAGGAAAATTCCTGCAGCATTCTATGTCTTTTTAGATGTAGATCTACATTATATACACTTTTGTGCATGTACAATACATTTCAAAAAAAGAACTGAATTGCCTTTTTTAATATTAACTGCCTCTTATGAATGTGATCCAGTATCAGCTCTCTTTATTTTATTGAATTTTCACCAGGCCCATCTTTCTCAGCAGGAAGAAATGCTATTTATAGGAAAACAATTAAGACAATTATGTCTCAAAACATCCTCCCAAAGATTATCCTAAATGATTGTGAGAATATCTTAAATGATCTAGGTCCATAGAAAGCAGATGGACATTATTGTGACAATGTCATAGGTATATCCTAACTAGACCCAAAGCATGTACATAGGTCCAAGCCCAGGTCTGTGTTTCCCTAAATTAAGCCAGAGGAAAACTTATCTGCTAGAAAGAAACAAGTTGGAAAAAAAAAAAGCTAAACATTTTATCCTGTATTATAAGAAATTGTACTCACAGAATTAAAAAATAAAGTCACAGTAAAGAAATACAAAATAAGGATTAGAAGAACCTGGGAACTTACAATTTTATGCTTCTAGCAGCACAGAGATGATAAGATAAATGATTCTTTGATAAACACTGAGTAGAAAGATCAGAACATCTATAGTAAACAGGGATGCAAATGACAGATGACTCATTCTCTGTAGATATAACCAGAGTGATGGGGGTTAGCTATGTAAAAAGAAGCCGCACATGAAGCATAGTTATGTGTTTTCTAATCTGAAGATAAAAGTTATGCCAGATATGTTTTTTTTTCCAAATAAAGATGAAGAAAAATAAGGAATATAAATGAAATTCTGCTGCCCTGTATTAACAGCCAAATTAGATTTTGTAATACTATCAACAATTAAAAAAATAGAAGATAGGGAGACAACTGTTATGATCTGAAAATTTTGTGTCAGCTTTTGATACTGTGAATTAAGGATCTGACCAGAACAACGACAGAGGAGGAAAGTTTTATTTGAGGCCTCACGGTTTCAGAGGTCTTAGTCCATAGGAGGCCAGCTCCATTCCTTGAAGTTCAAGGTAAGGCAGAACATCAAGGCAGAAGAGTGTAGCAGAGGGAAGCAGCTCACATAGGAAGGAGAGAGAGAGAGAGAGAGAGAGAGGAGAGAGAGAGAGAGAGAGAGAGAGAGAGAGAGAGAGAGAGAGAGAGAGAGAGGGAGAGAGAGAGAACACTCTCCAGACACAAAATATATACCCATAGCTGAGCCCCCACCTGCCTCCAGTTACCACTCAGTTAATCCCACCCAGGATTAATTAACTGATTAGGTTAAGGCTATCTCCCAGTCATTTCTCCTCCAAACCTTCTTGATTTGTCTCACATGCAAGCTTTTGGCGGATACCTCACATCCAAACAATAACACCCCAAAACATATATGTTAAAATCCTAACCCCAATATGATGATATTAGGAGATGGAACCTTTGGAAGGAATGCAATTTGTGCCTTTAGAAGAAGACACACAAGAGAAGATTTTTCTCCCAATCATTGAAGGATAAAATGATAAATTGACAGTCAGCCATCCAGAAGACAACCCTCTCCAGAACCAGACTTTGTTGGCACTCTGAACTTTAAGGGGCTGACATCCAGTCTCTAGGACTGTCAGAACTAAACTTCTGAGGTGTATAAGCCATCCAGTCTATGATACTTTATTATAGCAGCTGAAACTAAGACACAAAGGGTTGCAAATATTTTATGCTTCAGTGTCATCATCTATAAAACAAAAAGTCTGAATGTTGGGATCACTAAGATCTATATAAAAGAGAAAAATTCTGAATCTTGCCCACTGATCTACTCTAAAGAATTAGAAGATTCTAGAGTAGAGAATTCCAGGAATCACTCATACTTCCCAAACCACTGCATTTTATGATATTTTTGAGAATACAAGTTTTCTGCCACACAATTTTCTCCAATCTGTTCCAGCCTTCACTTCTTATAAATAATTGTGGGTCACAAATGTTGTTCCTGTTTGCTCAGATTAATTAGAATACTGTGTGTGTGTGTATGTGTGTGTGTGTTTTATAATGCTGCTAGTGGATGATAGGATGTCTTCTGTCAAATATGCTTGCATATGTATACATAATGCTTTATTTTATATATTTATTAAGTTTGAGATAAAGTGATTCGACTTGTACTATATCTGTATTTTTAAAAAAGCTATACTATGAAATAGAAAACTGTTGACATTTTAATACAGGGAGTTAAATTAGAATTAGAATTAAATAGAGCACACTGCCTTATTTATCACAATATCCCCAAGTATAAATCCTGATGAAAGAAATTATTTTTATGTACTGATTATTTAGGAAATTACATAATTGAGATAAAATTGGTGTTATATTTTTAAATGTTATTTTTACTGTCATTCCTGAAGTGCTTTGAAGTGGGTTCATATTATAAACCCATTTTTCTGGTGAGAGAATTGATGTACAAAGATTCTTGGATAACTCAGCAAGGATCACACATCTGAGGACTAAATTAAATTACTGAAAATAACTTTCAAAGAATAAAAGGTTATATAAACATAATAGCATTAACAGATTATAGAGAACAAAAGATAGGAGCATAAACAAAATATTACCTCATGCACCCTGATGTTTTCATTTTAAAAAATCAAAAAACTTTTCAAAGAAGCATACTGCTAAAGTTTAGAGTAATAAAAAATTACATATGTAAATATAAATTAAACTTCTTCTAAAGAAATATATAAGGATAAAGAAAGTAAAAGTTTTACAGGATAGACTACCATTTCAAAGAATTTTTAAAAATCTTACTGAACCATCAAACCCTTAAAAGAAAAGTGAACTTTTTAAAATGTCTTCTAGGGTCTCTGCTATCCTAGGTAGGTAGGTATTGATCATAAAGGGCACCTTTTGAATTGTCTAATGCAAGGAGTACCCAGGATTGTGGCTTTCTTGAAAAGTGTTATTACACATATTAAATTTTTTTGAACAGTCTTAGAAGAGCTTTCCTTTGGTATTCTAACTCCCATATGATTCTTGTCCTGGAGAATTGCGTGTCTGCACGGTACTCACAGGATACCGTCAAATGGGTATCATAAGTAAGTACAAAAATATTACCATTATAAATGTAGAGGTAGTGAAAGAGATAGACATGTTGCAAATTCAGATTACAGATCAAGTAGACAAAGCAAGAGCCTGCCTAAGCAGGTACCCCACCCTCCCCACTGCCCTTCCCTTCTGTTAACACATGTTCAACTCTTTTATATCACAGGAGACAAAGAATTCCCTTTAAATATTTTTTCCCTTTCTGCTGTTGTTCTTTTAATATCTTCATTCGGTTTTTTTTAAAAGCTTGGTTTACTACTATACATCTGGTTTTTCACTTATTACTCCCTCTTTAGGCTCCATAAACTTGAGTGCCTGTATACCACAAGCTAATGACCCTGCTTCTGCCCTTAATTCAACAACCAACTGTTCTTTTGACTTTTTGTTCAATTGCTCCTTCTTGGTTGTCCTCTGTCTTCTTGAAACTCACTTGTCCTTGCTTGCATGAGTCCACTTAATTTACCTGCCACTTTCTCCTGTTCATGGGTCTCCCTGGTTGACTCTATTTACCTGAACTGTATCCACAACATGAATATAATCCCGAACAGTGGGTCACACACTTGACTGTGCATCTGATTACCCTGGAAGGTTTATTAAAACAAACACATAAACAGCTTTCCAGGCCCCAGTTTTAAAGCTACCCAGTTCAGTGGGACTGGAATGAAGCCTGATAATTTATATTTCTAACAAGTTCCCAGATACTATGGAAGCTGCTGGCTTAAGAACCACATTGAAAACTACTGACCTAAGGTTTACTCCTTTTTCCTTTTACGGACTCTTATTCAGAAACTTCATCTATTGTGATGATTTTAACTATCACCTGTCATAAGTAACTGTTAAACTGATCTATCCAATCCTGAACCCTCCACTAAACTTTATTTTCACATCTCTAACTTCTATTTTTATTTTATTTATTTATTTATTTATTTATTTTGGTACTGGGGACTAAACCCAGGGCCACTTAATCACTAAGTCACCTCCATAGCCCTATTTACTTATTTATTTGATACAGGATCTTGCTAAGTTGCTGAGGATGGCTTTGTACTCATGATCCTTCTGCCTCAGCCTCCTGAGCCCCTGGGATTACAGGTGTGCACCACCATGCCCAGTTCTAACCTCTATGTTCACTTGCTCTCCTTCCAGAATTTAATATGTATAACCTTGTTCATCATCTTGTTTCCCAGGCACCATTTCCTCCCTCGGATTTCCTCTTTCTTGTCCCTTGTGTATACCTATCATTTCCCTCATCATCTAGGCTCAATGAGAAGATATCATTTTTCTTGCCATTTGCCATCAACCTTGGTGTCTCTTGACTGCTCTTCCTTGCATTGTTACTAGGCCAAGTCGCTGCAGGTATGCTTTACCTCACACCTGGACTCTGATAATCACTTTTTATCCTTCTGCCCAAACACACTCTTTACACAAATACTACGGTCAAATCAATCTCCCTCCAATACCCTTTATAAACTTTGATAGTTTTCTGTTGTGTGTGCCAGAGTTTTTCAATTGATAGGGGTCATGAATAGATTACAGGTGTGCCAGTATATCCATTTCCTAAGCCATCTGGCCTAGCTTGGGACAGCTGAGCCCTAAGCAGTCAGAAGCAGCTAAAGGACCACTTTCTGTTTTCCCATCACCACTGCACATGGGACAGAAGTGGCTTGTGCAGTGGCTGGTCTTCCTTGGTAACACTAAGCAGGCCTGGGTGGGACACCAGCCTGCAGTTTCTGGTTTTGCAAAGGCAGAACACATCCCCCGGTCACTTACCATCTAGTTCAGAAGCTGGAGGCTCCACTGAAGAGAGCTTTGACATCAAAGTGAATTGGTGAAAGCGCACAGCATTGTAGAAAGGCGGGGAGATCCTGGAAAAGGAATCATTAAAGAAGCTGACACAGTAAAATTTAAGAACAACAATAACAAACTGGATGGTTTGAGTAATTCAGGAGGCTGATAAAGATGAATGACAGACCACAGGGAGGGAGGGAACAGTGACAGGGGACTGGAGAGTCAAGATCTATAAAAGGCTGAATAATGCACTGGATGCAAGCACCAATTCCACAGCCTGGGCTCAAAATCGGACTCTGCCTTTTTCAGCTATTTGACCCTGGACAAACTACTTGACATCTCTGTGCCTCAGTTTTCTCTTCTGTGTACTTAGCACATAGCATTAGTGTAAGGATCAAATGAGTGGATTGTATGAGGAGCACATGGAATCATGACACTGTACTAAGTCATCTCGATCCCTCTCCATTACCAACACTATGGAGCACGTGCAAAGACAGTCAGCCAACTCGGGAGTGCTGAGACATTGGAACGCCCACTTTCTATTAAGAAGAAGAAGGAATGTGTTATGGCACAGTAGCATCACAATCTATAAGCTTTGTGATTTTTTTATTTTAACAATATATTCATATTATAGTAAAAAAATCCTAGTGAATAATACTATTCCTCCCATTTTATACAGGACAGTTTACTCAAGAGACCAAAAAGCCTAGATCAGAAGATTTCCATGACAATTCTTTCAAATCACAATTAACTCTAAAATTATATCAAATTTAGATTACTTTCAACCACACAATTTTTTATTAGAGCTTGATGGTTAGACATAGTTGTTGGGTTTATCCTGACAAACCCATACATGCATGGAAATGATTTCAGTTCATGATTCCTTCCTTTTCCTTCCCCTCCCCCCTTCTCCTTCCTCTACTCTACTAGACTTCCTTTTGCTCATCTATTAATTTGTATTTGATTGGTTCTTTATGCACTCTTATCCTTCCCTCCCCCTTTCCTTTATTTTATTCTAACTTCTTTGTGTAAGATAAAACATTCAACCTTTGAGTTTCTGAGTTTGGTTAATTTCACTTAGCATAATATTCTCCATTTTCATCCATTTAGTGGCAAATGCCACAACTTCATTCTTTTTAATGGCTGAGTAGAATATATCATATATATCACACTTTCTTAATCCACTCATCTAATAACAGGCAACTGCCAACCACACAATTTTTAAGACATGGCTTAAACAATAGGAGATATTACTTATTATCCTTAGTAACAAGCTCAGCAGATGGAGCTTTGGGTCACTCCTCTGAAATTTAAATTGCTCCTTCTGTCTAATCATACCATGGCTTCCACACCTTCTGCAGCCCAAACTCACACAACAGTGTTCATGAAGGCAAGATGGGGTGGTGAGGCTCATCTCCTCTCTCTTTCATCAAGTTAGACATTTTTTCACAGAATCCCTCAGCACTCCTTCCCTTACATCTCATTGTCCATAAATGGACAGTACAATCACCATTGGACCAGCCACTAGCAAAAGGAAATGGGATTATCACAACAGTTTAGACAGACCAGGACTACCTCTGGGACTGGGCACACATTCTCTAATTGTATCGTGCTCAGATACCTGAACAAAATCAAGAGGACTTGAGCAAGGACGAAGGTAGGAAAACAATGTGGCTTGACAAAGAGTCAATTAGGGATATTAAAAAAATTCCAGAATTTAAGGTAAGAACTAGAGATCAACTGTGAAACATCATCCTTATGCTTGATTTCCAACATCAGAATAAGTCCAGATTTCTATTGTAATAGGGATATCCATGACACTGAATAATCATACAAATTAATTTAATGTTTTCCAGAAATTAAACACTCTCTTAAAATTTTAAATCATACATGCCACTCACATAGTTATTTTACATTTGCTACTCATTGAGTTATTCACTAAAGTGATGTTGTCCTAAATCTTTCAATACACCATGAAACATCAGAAAGAAAACAAAATTCCAAACTATTTGACATAATACACACAATGAAAAAAAGTAACTTTCCTCATAGTCACAAGAAAGTTTCAGACTGTCTTGTGGTTACATAGGCTGAGTTATCTCAATCTCTACAAGTCTGAGAAATCCCCAAGGTCAAGGCTGGTCCAGCAGATAGCACTTGTTCCACAAACATATGTCGAATCAATAAATGAATGCAAGTCCTTTCAAATCATCTTTCTATTTGCCTTTTCTCCTTCTTTTTCCCACTTTATTTGCAGTGACTTTGTTTTATTTATCATTTATTTTTTCACCATTTCATTTGATCTCACTGATAGCACCTGTTTTCTGATCATATATTATTTTGTTTTATGTGGGATTGAGAGAGGTAAAAGGTATGATCAGGGAGATTTATAGATATAGATGCAATAATGAAGGTACAAAAATGAGCAAAGAACAACTGAATGTTCACTAGGGCACTACTGTCACTCTGTTCAATTTTTTCAGCCTTCAAAATTAATCTTTAATAGATATTTTCCTCTACAGCCAGGATAGAGAAAAAATATGCAAGATTTCCAAAAGGGTTGCAGAGGTTATAGAATATTCTTTCAATGAAATGAGAGAATCTGATATTTTAGGAGTGTCCATCTTCGCTAGCCCTTGAGCAGACTGTTTACAACTTTACAGATAGAAGTTAACATGTGGAAACCTTGTAGAACACCATGAGTAATACAGAATCCCACAGAAATGCAAGCTGTGGAATGAGTCTGATTATTGCCCTCTGGATATTGACCAGTTTTGTCCCTATTTGTAAATTCATTTCAGCATTCCTAGTCTGAAAATACACGGATGGCAGTTTGATTTCTCTTTTGATCTCGCTATATATCTCACTGGCTCTCTGATTCATTAATAAGTTAAATAAAGTTTTTAATGCATATTCATCTTATATGAGAGGCATGATTTTACCTTTTTAAAAAACAAATATTAATTTTGTGAAGTAAATAGGACTGGTTTAAATTAACAATTGTTTTAACAACAGAGCATTTAGAAATCTCTTTCCATCATTCAAATTCACTTCTCCACTCCCATTTTCAAACCAGCAGTGTTAAAAAGCATTCATGGTGCTTGCCTGAACTTGCTGAGATGGCAAACAGTTGACTATTTCTTCAGTGAGATGTTCTTTCTTTAATTAGAAGATGAACCTGTTCAAATTCAAAACTCAAACAGACATTTATGGAGAAATTCAAGAATAGGCACATAATATTTAACATAGCACCAATCACATAGGTAAAAAAAAAAATTAAAAACAGAAAACAGTTCTCACGGTATCTGACCCTAACACACTGTTTAGGCTTATTTACTAAACAGAGTTGCCTTTTTTGCATATAATTGTCATAAATTACTAGCTATAAAATTTCTTAATTGGATTAAATGTGTCAAAAAACAGGCCATCTATCAAGATAAAGACAAACTGTCACTATTTGATTGAAGAGGGAAATGCCCTTTTTAAGCTTAAAGAAGACATGACTTTCTCCTTTAAGAAGACTCAAATATTTGCTTCGGTTTTTGTTTTAAGCCAAGAAGCAGTTCTTACACTTTAACACAGTGGAAAATGTCTCTCCTATCATTCTTCTCTACTAAACCTCCACTACAGTGGCTATTGAATTTAAAACATAAATGTACCTCTGTGACAATCATGTCACCTCTCTGGTTTTTTTCTCATGCGACAGAAAGTGCACATCTTCTCAGACTGATGTTTCCATCTCAGCTGACTGATCTGGCAGGAGGAGCAGCTATAATTTCCCAACAGGTTGACATAGCAAAGCCTGGGCTGGGCAGACAGCACTGGACCTTTCATCGGGTGTAATCTACAACACATGCGTATTACAGAGTGCCAGGTGTGGATCCGTGGGTGTCACAATGAGACACAAGAAAAGGTATTTCACCCATTTTGGGTGCTTGATATCATAAAAAAACATGGGTAGGAACCACAGTTTTACCTTTTTGGTGGTAAATTATAAAGGCCAACCCACAGTTGGAAATAAATATGTTCTCACCAACGAAGCCATCGAAAACAAAAACATTAATTTATTTCAGGAAATATGTACTGAAAAAGTACTACTAAAAAAAAAAGAAAGAAAGAAGAAGAAAACCTCAAGAATGCATAGCACAGTAGTGTGTCTGACCCTAACCGCTGACACAGTGAGACACAGCCTGACACAGCTAGGAATATATATGATTGCATATGAAAATTGTACTTGCCTGAGATTTTTCTTAAACATATTTTCTTTAGAACAAATCAAATTTCCAAGTAAGAATATTAATACCTGGAAGAGAAATATGATAATTTTTTCCTTCAAATTTAGATCAGTTCCTTTACTTCTCCCCTTCATATGCATGTCACAAGATGCGTGAAGTTTAAAGAGATCTAATGATTATTTCTTTCATGGAACCAATCTTATCAAGAAAATGCATGTGCTGGTTCTTTGTGTCCTCATGCATCAGTATAGATTCTTAAATTTTCTTACCATCATCATCTTTCTCCAGGAAAATTCATTCTGCACTTATGTATGCTCTATCACCTGTCCCTACTTCAAATCCCCAACATCATTCTCTTCTCCGTCTCTTATGTAGGCCTGCATTAACTTGCCATCTCCAGGACCTTCCCTCACCAAACTTGCCTGTACCTCATCCTCTGTCTCTAGGACTTACCTCTCCAAACTCTTCTAGCTGTTACCATTAAAAAAAAAATTAACTGTGTCTTCTAGCTTTTTAAGGCTCATTTCAAAGTTTTCTCAGTCCATGCCATCCTTTCTAAATTAGTAACAAACTTGTTAGAGAGTAATTATTTAAATTATCTTCATTGCTCCATATTGTTATTAATTTTCAATGAAAATATAGCCTTCATCTAAAGATACATCTAGATTTTAAATTATGAAGATCTCAACAAAATCAGGTATTGCAATACGATCTTGAGCAGGCTCACTTCAGATTGCTATGTCAGGAGATAATAAATAAGTCTCTCTTCTTTAACCAAAATTATTATTGGTTTTCTTTACTGTAGCCTTGCTTCACTTAAACTGAGAGATGTTCTTTGAATTTGGTCAGTAGATTCCTGCAACTGAATGCAAAAATAGTCATCTTGGAGATATCAAAAGATTCAATGTGATGTCTTTGGAGAAGTTGAAGTCTGAATTCAGTGGTGTCACTACCTTATTCTATGCATCCCACCCTAGCCCAAAATCCACCTAAAGAGCAATCCTAAAAGCCAGGATTTTTACCATCTTCCACAGAAGAGGAAGATATAGATGACAATGTGATTTAATCAAGGTAACCTAACCAGGTTACTTTGTCTCCAGTTTTATTCTCTGTTCCTGCCAAAATCAGAAGTGTCTGAAGTCCTTGTGTAAAGACACAATTCTATTGCCTAAAGATCCTTAATGAAACATTGTACTTTTATATGATGATTATCAAAAGCAGACACTTTACTATCAGTGATGTTTCACCTACCTTCCATTTAATGGATAATTAGTAGTTTCAGGACATGTAGACATGAAAGGGAGAAAATGAGATTTTAGTGCCAGCCAAGGGAATCTCTATCCTGTCCAACCAGGAGCAAGATCAGGACCGCTGGCACCTTGCCATAACACACTCAATTTCTTTCCCTTCAAATTTTTATGTACTATTAGAAATTCTAAGACTCACTGAAATTTTAAAGAGTTCACATGAAGGTTCTAGTACTCAGACATTTTATCTTCTTTTCACACAAACCAAAACATTAGACTTTTCCTTTCCTCTCTACTCATCAGAAATACATGTCAGATGTCCCATCTCCACCTAGAACCTTGCTCTTTGTTAAGCATTATATTCTAATTCTGATAATGCATGAGACTGCCTCTCACTAATAATGTACTTAAGTTTAACCATAGTTTTTTATAAACAATGCCTAAAATTCAATAAGTACAGAAAATTTCAAACCCTGTTGTGGAGATATTTCAGTTATTTGGTCACCCCAGGCCTTTCCTTTCTCTTCATGTACCCTTACAAATGGGGTAGTAATGCTTCAACAAAGGATGAAACATTAATGATGGTTATTGTTTTTATATTCATATTTATTAGTACATTAAAGATTTCCAATTTTTTGAACTTTGTATTGTTGACAAGTTCAACTCAGAATAATAAAAAGTAAAATCTTTGGATTTAATTCTGATTAGTGTGAAATAAACATGCAGGACTGGGGACGGTGTTGAGACAGTGTTAAGAATGAACTTTTACTGAGCATCTGTTTTGTGACAGGCTTCACACACAGAAGACAGACATTATCCCCCATTCTCTTCACATAAAAACAGAAGTAAGTTTGATTCCTCCATTCTTTTGATAAATGAGAATTCAAATTCGAATAATAAATGGTGAAGCTAGGATTAAATTTAGATATACTTGATTCCAAAGTTCGTTCTTTTTGACAAAACTTAGGGGGGAAAAAAACCAAAACTGGTCATGTAGGTTTTTTAAACTGATTTAAAAAAAAAAAAAAAAAAAGTTGTCACACTCAGATAACTACCTAAGAATCTGCAAGTAGACTTTTTTTCCCTCTTTTTTTTAAAGTTCAGATAAAAAAGTAGGTAGCAGCCCAGAAACAAAGATTCTAGAAGGCAATGTGGTTTCGAAATAAACCAAGAGAGGGAAAAATGGAACAGCATTCAGATAAATTACTCAAGTTCCACAGGAGTTCTCAGATGAACTGGGATTTCAAAAAGACCTATGTGAAAGCAGGAAGGAAGGAAAGGACTGCCCAGATGAAGGGGGGTAGGGAGGAGCTTACGTCTCTGGCAGAGCATGCAGAGGTCTCAAACCTGGACACACTGAGGCTTGGAAGGAATTCCAGTCATCAGCAGGATTTGTAAAACTCTGATGAAAGGGAACCCTGTGTAGGAAAGGTATTTAATATTTACAGAAAACAGACACAGAAGACTTATCAGTCCTCATTTGCCTCTGTCATCTTCACCAAGGGAGATAATGGGGAAGCATTCCCAGGTAACAGGATGTGGTTTTGTAACCCATAATTCTTAGTCTTTCTCCTCCTCCTCCTCCCCCTCCTCTTCCTCCTCCTCCTTCTTATTTATTTTTTATTTAGAGACAGGATCTTGCTAAGTTGCTTAAGTCCTTGCTGAATTGCTGAGGCCATCTTTGAGCCCAAGATCCTCCTGCCTCAGCCTCCTCAGCGCTGGGATTACAGGCCTGTGCCACCGTGCCTGGCCTTAGTCTTTCTTTTTATTTCAACTCTTGACATTATCCCGTTCCTAATAGAACTTCAGTACTCACATGGGTGTTATAATCACTATAAACTTTCGTGTCCCATTATTTTCCTCATTGATTACCTTCACAGATATTTAACTTCGGTGAACCTATTCTGTGGCCAACCTGATACCCTTCTATCTACAGAGTTAACATTGTCAAGAGTCATCTGTATGTTAGGCCCTTCCTTGTCCAAGCCCCACTCTTGTCAGAAATGATCTCCAGTGGTTCATGTGTCCCTGTCTTCATATTTCCCTGTCTCCATATCCCTGCTTCATCCCCAGAAACACCAGCTCTGATAGCGCATTGTGACCATGAAGTTCTGTCTTCCAGTTCCCTATACGCCACAACACCTGCATTTTGAACTTACCAGAACCAAAAATCTCCTAACTACATTTAATGTGTGGCCTCCCTCTCCTGATTTTGTTCCATCCCCCACCAAGACTCCATAAGGTTTCACCTCAACAGCTCTCACCTATCTCAAAAAATTCTAAGCTTAGATCCCTTTAACTGTATACCTTCTCCATTTCTATCATTAAATCATTGAACCCAACTTAAAAAATAAAAATAAAAACCACCACAAGTTTGGTTTTCAATATTTTGTGGCAGTCCTTTTTTATGTTTCCCTCTCCTTCTTCTAGTTTTTCAAAATTGTATGACTCTCCTTAAATACCATTTCCTACCTGCACTCTCTTTGTATCCAGAAGATGACACAGCACCCACTCCACTTCAAAAATGAAGAAGCTGTGAGTCATAAACTCCCCTCACCTGATGCCCCTCTTCCTGCAGAGTTCACTTCCTCAGCAGTCAGCACACACTGTGCTCTTTTTACTGTCCAAGGCTTCCTTCTTGTAAGACCTACCTCTGCTATAACAAAGAACCTCAGCAATGATCTCCAGTGATTCATATTTCCTGTCTCCACATCCTTTCACAGTGTTTTGGGGATGACCATGTGACATGCTGTGACCAATGGGACAACGGCAAATATGATGCAAACTGAGTTTTGGCTAGAGCTCATGCACTGATGTTTGGGAACCCTAGAATATTACCATGTGAATCATCTGAGGCTAGCCATCAGGATGGTGAAAGACACATAGCCTGATTTCTGCTCCAGATAATATCCAGTAAACTGCCGGCCCTAGGAAGCCAATCCACACCATTCAACTAAGGTGATCCACCAGCTGACCTCAAAGATCAGCCAAGACGAAAAGAACTGTCTAACCAATACCCAAATTTGTGAAGAATAACAAATATGTGTTGCTTTTTTAAAAGGAAAATTTTCTTGTAGTTGTTATAGATAGATAGAATGCCTTTATTTTATTTATTTCTTTTTATGGGGTGCTAAGAATTGAACCCCGTGCATCACACATGGGAGGCAAGCATTCTGCCAAGGAACTACAGCCCCAGCCCCAACTGTATTGCTTTAAGCTACAAAATTTTGGAGTGGTTCAGTATTCAGCAAAAGCTAATTGATACTTTGTCCATTTGACATATCTTCTGACTTCTGTATATTCCACTGGCTCCCTTTAATCAGCTTATAAACAAACTCAAATGTTTCCAATCTTAAGCCACCATTTTCACTGTTACATAGAAGCCTCTTCATAACCAAACTTTTTCAAAGAGCTGTCAATTCTCCTTACTTTTCAAAACTTAACATCAAAATATGATTATTGCAGCCACCACCCCCAAAGAAAAAGCTCTTAAAATTAACAATGAATTCGATAAAGCATTAAAGCCACATGCTGTATCCAGCCAGATGCTTATCTAATTTGACTTTTCATTTTCACATTTGTAACATTAGCAATATTTGAGCACCTCTTTATAATAATCTTACCTCCCCCTTGTCCTCCTGTGATTATTACTACTCATATTTTTGGACTCTATGAAAGTACCATTATTAATTCAGATTTTTAAATCAATGGACTTCTTTTTCTTGATTATCAGAATACATGTGTCCTTCTCTTTGTCATATGCTTTATTATACCTCTGTATTTCCTTGCAAGCCTTACATTATATTTTCTGATTCTTAAAGAACAGCATCTATCATGTAAAAAGGAATCCAATTAATGCTAGATTTGCTCCCGTTCACAATAGCTACAAAAAAAAATAAAATGCATATAAATAAATTTAACCAAGGAAATTAAAGATTTGTAGAATGAAAAGTATAAACACTGATAAAAAATGAAGACTACACACACACACACACATACACAATGGAAAGAATATTCATGAATTGGAAGAATTAATGCCATTAAATGTCCATATTTACTTAAAATGATCCACAGATTTAATAAAATTCCCATCAAAATACCAGTTATATTCTTCAAAGGAATAGAAAAAATCAATCATAACTGTTATGGTTTAGATATGGTTTAGATAGCGAAAACAAAAAATCATCCAATTAAAAATGGGTAGATGATCTGAATAGATGTTTCTCAAAAGAGGACATACAAATGGTCCATAATGATGTAGAAAAATAGTGTCACTAATCATCAAGAAATTACAAGACAAAAAGTAACAAATGCTACTGAGGATGCAGAGAAGGGGGGACTCATATAGTATCGGTGAGAATATAAACTAGAACAGCCACTACAGAGAACATATGGAAAAATCTGAATAACTAGATTTCATTTTTTATGGCTAAATAAAAAATGTTCTGTGGCAACATGAATGGAGCTTGAGGATATCACGTTAAGTAAAATAAGCCACATGAAGTAAGATAAATATCACATGTTTGCACTTATTTGAGAAAGGTAAGAAAGTTCATCTCACAAAGGAGAATAGAATAGATGTACCTAACAACTAGGAAGTGTAGGGGGGAAAGCGGAGAGATAATAGGTACCAAAATATAGTTAGATTGAAGCCATTAGTTCTTGTTATTCAAAGCACAGGAGAGAAACTATAGTCTATAATAACTTATGATATCTTTCAAAATAGCCAGAAGAGTCCAAAGATTCCCAACCCACAGAAATGATAAATGTATGAGGAGATTGAAATGCTAATCACCCTGATTTGAAAATTATGTATTGTATGCATGCACAGAATGATCTGACTTTAACATTCCTGATAAATGTGCCTAAATATGTCGATTAAAATTTTGAAATGTTGAATTTATGTTTCATTTGTTTAATAATCAAAATTCAAAATCTCCTCAAGAAAGTGAGGGAAATAACATTTAACAGAGATGAATGTAATGGCCTGAGTATAATTCAAAAACATCAATTGACAAGCATATTCTACTGTACTTTTATTTTAGAGGGAGTTTATATTTAAAAGGACTAGGAAGGTTATTTGTCTTTCAGCTCAACTTTATCCAAAAATATGATAATAGAGTTTTTTTTTTACGGCAGGAGAACTTAGGTTCACATAGTAAAAGCAAAACCCACCCCCACACACCCCCATACACCCCCACATACATCCCACACACCCTCAGAGAGGCTAGAGCACTTGCTAAAATCCTATCTGCTCCCTTTGCGGAAGCCACCGTTTCAGAGGTGGGTCTGCACTCTGTACAGTGCAGGGGAGAATGAAACCAACCGAGGATATTTATTCTGGTAAAGAGAAGACTAAGGACTTACCTCTCCTGGCGGCGGGTGGCGGAAGCCTTGCAGTCGCGGAGGGGAGCGGTGTGTGCCATGTGGCGCTCGCTAGAGCTACGCGTTAAGAAAAGGAACCATGGAGAACAATGAAAACTCAGTGGATTCAAAATCCATTAAAAATTTTGAACAAAAGACCATACATGGAAGCAAATCAATGGACTCTGGAATATCCTTGGACAATCGTTACAAAATGGATTATCCTGAAATGAGTTTATGTTTAATCATTAATAATAAGAACTTTCATAAAAGCACTGGAATGGCCTCTCAGTCTGGTACAGATGTAGATGCAGCAAACCTCAGAGAAATATTCATGAACTTGAAATATGAAGTCAGGAATAAAAATGACCTTACACGTGAAGAAATTGTGGAGTTAATGCACAATGTTTCTAAAGAAGATCATAGCAAAAGGAGCAGCTTTATTTGTGTAATTCTAAGCCATGGTGATGAAAGAATAATATTTGGAACAAATGGACCTGTTGACCTGAAAAAATTAACAAGTTTCTTCAGAGGAGATTATTGTAGAAGTCTAACTGGAAAACCCAAACTTTTCATTATTCAGGCCTGCCGGGGTACAGAACTAGACTGTGGCATTAAGACAGACAGTGGCATTGATGATGACATGGCATGCCACAAAATACCAGTAGAGGCCGACTTCTTATATGCATATTCTACAGCACCAGGTTACTATTCCTGGCGAAATTCCAAGGATGGATCCTGGTTCATCCAGTCACTGTGTGCTCTGCTGAAACAATACGCTCATAAGCTTGAGTTTATGCATATTCTCACTCGGGTAAACCGGAAGGTAGCAACAGAATTTGAGTCCTTTTCTCTTGACTCCACTTTTCATGCAAAGAAACAGATTCCGTGCATTGTGTCCATGCTCACAAAAGAACTGTATTTTTATCCCTAAAGAAATAGTTGATTTTGTTAGTTTGTATGCCAAGTGAGACAACAATATAAATAATACTTTGTTTCCTCTCCCACTTAAATTTTATCTAATGATGGTACTTTGAAACATACCACTTCTGCAGTAGAACCACAATGAAGCTACCTCAAAATTAGGTAGTTGGACTTGAATTTAATTAGGAATAAATAAATATGAATAATGGTGCAATTATTATGAGAGGAAATTATTGTAAATTTACATCTTTCATAATTCACAAGATTTAGTGATGCCATGCTATGAATTTTCAATAATTTATGAAGATTAAATGTTTCAGTAATGATGAATTTTAATATCTTCCTCCACACACTTAAGACTGTGCATTCTACTTTTCAAGTTATTTCAGGAAATAGAAAAAGAGGGAGCTCTTCCAAATTCATTCTATGAGGCCAACATCACCCTGATTCCGAAACCAGACAAAGACACCTCAAAGAAAGAAAACTACAGACCAATATCTCTAATGAACCTAGATGCAAAAATCCTCAATAAAATTCTGGCGAATCAAATACAAAAACACATCAAAAAAATTGTGCACCATGATCAAGTAGGATTCATCCCTGGGATGCAAGGATGGTTCAATATACGGAAATCAATAAATGTTATTCACCACATCAATAGACTTAAAGATAAGAACCATATGATCATCTCGATAGACGCAGAGAAAGCATTTGACAAAGTACAGCATCCCTTTATGTTCAAAACATTAGAAAAACTAGGGATAAAAGGAACTTACCTTGACATTGTAAAAGCTATCTATGCTAAGCCTCAGGCTAGCATCATTCTGAATGGACAAAAGTTAAAGGCATTCCCTCTAAAAATCTGGAACAAGACAGGGATGCCCTCTATCACCACTTCTATTCAATATAGTTCTCAAAGTACTAGCCAGAGCAATTAGACAGACAAAAGAAATTAAAGGCATAAAAATAGGAAAAGAAGAAATTAAATCATCGCTATTTGCGGATGACATGATAATATACTTAACAGACCCAAAAGGGTCTACAAAGAAGCTGCTAGAGTTAATAAATGAATTCAGCAAAGTGGCAGGTTATAAAATCAACACGCATAAATCAAAGGCATTCCTGTATATCAGCAACAAAACCTCTGAAATGGAAATAAGGAAAACCACTCCATTCACAATATCCTCAAAGAAAATAAGATACTTGGGAATCAACCTAACAAAAGAGGTGAAAGATTTATACAATGAAAACTACAGAACCCTAAAGAGAGAGATAGAAGAAGATCTCAGAAGATGGAAAAATGTACCCTGTTCATGGATAGGCAGAACTAACATCATCAAAATGGTGATATTACCCAAAGTTCTCTACAGGTTTAATGCAATGCCAATCAAAATCCCAATGGCATTTCTTGTAGAAATAGACAAAGCAATCATGAAATTCATATGGAAAAACAAAAGACCCAGAATAGCAAAAGCAATTCTAAGCAGGAAGAGTGAATCTGGAGGTATAGCGATACCAGAGGTCAAACTGTACTACAAAGCAATAGTAACAAAAACAGCATGGTACTGGTACCAAAACAGGCAGGTGGACCAATGGTACAGAATAGAGGACACAGAGACTAATCCACAGAGTTACAACTATCTTATATTTGATAAAGGGGCTAAAAGCATGCAATGGAGGAAGGATAGCATCTTCAACAAATGGTGTTGGGAAAACTGGAAATCCATATGCAACAAAATGAAACTGAATCCCTTTCTCTCGCCATGCACAAAAGTTAACTCAAAATGGATCAAGGAGCTTGATATCAAATCAGAGACTCTGCGTCTGATAGAAGAAAAAGTTGGCTCCGATCTACATATTGTGGGGTCGGGCTCCAAATTCCTTAATAGGACACCCATAACACAAGAGTTAATAACAAGAATCAACAAATGGGACTTACTTAAACTAAAAAGTTTTTTCTCAGCAAGGGAAACAATAAGAGAGGTAAATAGGGAGCCTACATCCTGGGAACAAATTTTTACTCCTCACACTTCAGATAGAGCCCTAATATCCAGAGTATACAAAGAAATCAAAAAATTAGACAATAAGATAACAAATAACCCAATCAACAAATGGGCCAAGGACCTGAACAGACACTTCTCAGAGGAGGATATACAATCAATCAACAAGTACATGAAAAAATGCTCTCCATCTCTAGCAGTCAGAGAAATGCAAATCAAAACCACCCTAAGATACCATCTCACTCCAGTAAGATTGGCAGCCACTATGAAGTCAAACAACAACAAGTGCTGGCGAGGATGTGGAGAAAAGGGTACACTTGTACATTGCTGGTGGGACTGCAAATTGGTGTGGCCAATTTGGAAAGCAGTTTGGAGATTCCTGGGAAAGCTGGGAATGGAACCACCATTTGACCCTGCTATTGCCCTTCTCGGACTATTCCCTGAAGACCTTAAAAGAGCATGCTACAGGGATACTGCCACATCGATGTTCATAGCAGCACAATTCACAATAGCTAGACTGTGGAACCAACCCAGATGCCCTTCAATAGATGAATGGATAAAAAAAAATGTGGCAACTATACACAATGGAGTACTATGCAGCAATAAAAAAATGACAAAATCATAGAATTTGCAGGGAAATGGATGGCACTAGAGCAGATTATGCTTAGTGAAACTAGCCAATCCCTAAAAAACAAATACCAAATGTCTTCTTTGATATAATGAGAGCAACTATGAACAGAGTAGGGAGGAAGAGCAGGAAGAAAAGATTAACATTAAACAGAGACATGAGATGGGAGGGAAAGGGAGAGAAAAGGGAAATTGCATGGAAATGAAGGGAGACCCTCATGGCTATACAAAATTACATATAAGAGGTTGTGAGGGGAGTGGGAAAATAAACAAGGAGAGAAATGAATTACAGTAGATGGGGTAGAGAGAGAAGATGGGAGGGGAGGGGAGGGGGGATAGTAGGGGATAGGAAAGGTAGCAGAATACAACAATTACTAATAGGGCATTATGTAAAATTGTGCATGTGTAACCGACGTGATTCTGCAATCTGCATTTGGGGTAAAATTGGGGGTTCATAACCCACTTCAATCTAAAGTATGAAATATGAAATGTCAAGAGCTTTGTAATGTTGTGAACAACCAATAAAAAAAAAAGAAAGACTGTGCATTCTAGTTTTTGTCAAACTATATAAATGATGATGTGGAATTATGGACCTTAGAACTTGGAGGACATTGGCGTGTTCAAAGGCTTAAGCCTTTATTTTAGAATTGATAAATGGAAGTCAGCCAACTGCATTTTTACATCAGTTGTCAAAGCTTATGGTTTTGTGCTATTTGTTCTGAGCATGTCTATTATAAAAAAATTATGTTTACTTGAAGAGAACTAAATATTTTAGAGAAAGTATGAGCAAGCTGAGTTGATTCTTTTAAGGCTAACTTGCAATATTAATGGACAGACAGAATCATAACTCTAAGGTGCTAAGATCTACCAGCATATGTTTCTTCTCATTTGTTTTTATGCAAATCAACTTTACAGACCAACAAAATGTGTAAAGAACTAATATAAAAAAATTCAATTTTTGATTGTTCGGCTAAACAAAGAACTGCTACAGGAACATACTGAAATATGATGTGTACAATAAATAGTGAAAATATAAGGAAAGAACAATAAATGATCAGCGGGGCACTCTAATTTGAGAGAAAATAGTTTGAGCCTAAGATGTGGGACAGCCTATTCAGTGTAGGCAGAGCCATAGACTGGGCTTCAGAAAAGCACCACCCGCTGGTTTCTTACACGTACAGGTGTGCGTGTGGCAGATGCTTCTTAGGCATGTCATAAGAAGATGGACCAAACCAGAAACTTACAAAATGGATATTTTTCCTTGAGAGTCATAATAAAAATCATGGTATTCCTTGTGGTAAAACTTGTAAATGTTATTTTCTGAAGTTTACAAAGTAAAATAGTGGCAAAATTGTATGTAGTTATCTGAAATAAAAGGACCATGCACACAGGACTTCAGAAGCATCAGGTGGAAGCCTGTCCTGTGCACAGAGGGAACCTGGAGGCCAGAGCTTAGCCCCAGCCAACGAGGCCAGAATCCTGGCTTCCTCACACCTGGAAACATTGAGCCATTACTGACTATACTGGCAGGTCTCACTGGCTTTTGTCCAGCATTTCACATGAGCTTTCTCTTTGCCCAAAGAAAGGAACTCATGTTTTAATTTACAGCTAATTGATTCGATCTATTGACTTTTTCTAAGACAATGTAGCATGTAATGGTATCTTATGATGTGTTCCTGTGTGACAATTTTGTAAAAATTTGTTATTGCATTTTTATTTCAAAACATAAATTCAAACTTAAAATCAAAAAAAAAAGAGAGAGAGAGAGAGAGAGAGAGAGAGAGAGAGAGAAGACTAAGGCCACAGAGGATGGCAGTTTTTCAAACGTGAAGTGCTGACCCATGGAGGTCCCTGGACCCTGTGAACAGAATTAGGATCCGTTAGAGGATTCTGAATGGGACATTTTCATCAATGAAAAGAAAAAGTCTTTACCAATTTAGAACAGTTCAAGAATCAAACGGGCTGCCTCACCATGAAGGCAGATACGTGTCCAGTGGAGGCTAAATAACCATCTGTCAGCTTCTCTGTGCCCTCCCAGGGACAGTTTTTCATATTTGGAGGATTTCTCTGGCTTACAATTCTGTAGTTTGGTTGTGTCGTGCAAGAGCTTATTGACAAGAGGTTTTTGTTGTTGGTATTGCTGTTTTTGTTCATTTTCTATTCCTCTGACTTATTTTACCTCCCGTCGAGCAGCACTAAATCTATTTGTATAGCACTTACTCGGGCTCCACTGCAATATCTCTTTGGAACACTATCCTCTGAAATGTTTTGAAGTGGTGCCAGCCGAGGCTGTAGTCATCACTGTCACTTCCTTTTAGTGCTTTCATTCTATCTCTGCCCTTGGAACTGTCCCAGCAGAGGCAAAGGTGACTTCTTTTACAAACAAAATCAACATCATGCCCTCTCTTGATCCAACCCAACAAAACTACCTCCAGAGCGACTATTCCCAGTATTCATGTGCTTGTCAGAAACGGTTCCCTTCCAGTGACTCTGGAAAGCCCTGGTTGTACCATAACTTCATTAGACCAATGGTTATGCTGTCTGAACAATAATCCCCATTTTCTACCCTATTGGACAGAGGAGGTGGGAGGCATAAAAAATAGATAATAAAGTTTAGATCCAGGTGGAATCAAAGTTAAAGAATCATCTCCATGACTCCTCTCCTCAGGGAGAAATGGGTCCTAATAAAGAAATTGGGGTGAGGGTGAATGTATGCCTGAAACTAAAAATAAATGAGAAACCAAATGGATTGATTTTAGTTTTCAATTCTCTGGGGAAAGGCTAACCCTCCACGAAATGAGAAGGTCCTCCATCATCCTTGTATCCTTGTAGAAGTGTGAAAGGAATCTCTCTCTCTCTCTCTCTCTCTCTCTCTCTCTCTCTCTCTCTCTGTGTGTGTGTGTGTGTGTGTGTGTGTGTGTGTGTGAAGGCACATGAAAGATTCCATATGAATTGTAAGGATATCTTTTGATCTCCATCTAGATTTCCTTCTGACCTTTTTAAGAAACCTTAGACAAATTAGTTCTTGAAGTTCTTCTGTAAGTGTCCCTAATATTATTACAGGTCTCCTGCCAAGTGTGCTAAGTGTTTCAAGGCTTCTCAAATGTCAGAAGTTGTACCAGAGTAGCATGGTGCTACCATAGAACATGAGGTTAAAATCAGACGGTGCTTCTACATTTCAGGTTGAAATACATAGACTGGAACAACCTCAAGGGTAGAAATCATATCTACTCATAGTTAAATAATTCAGAGCCTAGACACCAAATGGATTCTTTTTTTTTTTTTACTCTTTCTTTCTTTTATTATTAAATTATTTATTTATTCTAATTACTTATATATTATGACAGAATGTAATTCATTTCATATCACACATATAGAGCACAATTTTTCAAGTCACTGGTTGTACACAAAGTATTTTCACACTATTCATTTCTTTATACATGTACTTAGGGTAATGATGTCTAACTCATTCCACCATCTTTCCTACCTCCATCCCTCCTCCTTTCCCCTCCCTCCCCTTAGTTCTGTATAAATTTCCTCCATTCTTCCCATGCCTCCCCCTTCCCCATCACCATTATGAGTCAGCATCCTCATATCAAAGAAAACATTTGGCCTTGAGTTTTTGGAATTGGCTTACTTCACTTAGCATTATATTCTCCAACTTCATCCATTTACCTGCGAATACCATGATTTTATTTACTTTTAATGCTGAGTAATATTCTATTGTGTATATATATATACCAACATTTCCCTATCCATTCATCTACTGAAGGGCATCTGCTTTGATTCTACAATTTGGCTATTGTGAATTTTGTTGCTATAAATATTGATGTGACTGTGTCCCTGTAATATGCTGTTTTTAAGTCTTTTGCATATAGACCTAGGAGTGGGATAGCTGGGTCAAATGGAGGTTCCATTCCCAGTTTTCCAAGAATTCTCCATACTGCTTTCCATATTGGCTGTACCAATTTGCAGTCTCACCAGCAGTGTATGAGTGTGCCTTTCCCCCACATCTTCACCAACACTTATTGTTGTTTGTATTCTTGATAGCTGCCATTCTGACTAGAGTGAGATGGTATCTTAGTTTTGATTTACATTTCTCTAATTGCTAGAGATATTGAACATTTTTTCATATATTTGTTGATTTATTGTATATCCTCTTTTTAGAAGTGTCTGTTCAGTTCCTTGGCCCATTTATTGACTGGGTTATTTGGTTTTTTGGTGTTAAGGTTTTTTTTTTTTTAATTTTATTTTTATAATTTAAAGAACTTGAAATGTGAGCTAACTGAAAGACAGTCTTAGGTTACCAAGTATGATGCATTTCCCCAAACACCCTAACTTAAAATTGACATTTGTTTTTGAATTGATCTTGATAATAATATTTTACTAACAAACTAATAGTTCAAATTGGTTTAGAATTTGTGCAATAATTGATAATGGGGAAAGTGGATATTAAACTGAATGCAAATGAAAGGGACTGTCATGTCTTTTTTTCTGTGTTTAAAATACAAAAGCTATTCATGTGCTCTTGAAAGACTAGGTATTTTTTACAAGGAAATAAAAAAATTGTTTTGTGATATTTTTAGTTGTTTATCCGTTGTTCTGGGGCTATGCATTATATTTTTCTGAATCAACCAAGCAATTGGGCTTTAACTCATATTTTCCATTTTAGATCCACATCTTTTTTTTATTTATTTTTATTTTTTTATTCGTTGTTCACAACATTACAAAGCTCTTGACATATCATATTTCATACATTAGATTAAAGTGGGTTATGAACCCCCAATTTTACCCCAAATGTAGATTGCAGAATCACGTCGGTTACACATCCACAATTTTACATAATGCCCTATTAGTAATTGTTGTATTCTGCTACCTTTCCTATCCCCTACTATCCCCCCTCCCCTCCCCTCCCATCTTCTCTCTCTACCCCATCTACTGTAATTCATTTCTCTCCTTGTTTATTTTCCCATTCCCCTCACAACCTCTTATATGTAATTTTGTATAGCAATGAGGGTCTCCCTTCATTTCCATGCAATTTCCCTTTTCTCTCCCTTTCCCTCCCATCTCATGTCTCTGTTTAATGTTACTCTTTTCTTCCTACTCTTCCTCCCTGCTCTGTTCATAGTTGCTCTCATTATATCAAAGAAGACAACCAAATGGATTCTTGATATTGTCTTCGAGAATGTAGTTTATTCAATGCAAAATGATTTAATCTCCACCAGGAAAAGAACAGTGGATTTCAAATTCCTACAGATGAACTTCATAGATTCAAAGGATTCTTGAGAGTTCTGCTCTTAAAATCTACACTGGCAGCAGTAATGCTATTGGTGATTCGGAGCAGAGATACAAATTTTTATCAACTATGCCAGAAATGATATGTAAATCATATGCAATCATTGAAAGGGTCTTCAGATTGTGCGGCTGTAAAGTCTGGGCTATGCTTTTTAAGAACTGTGAGAGTCTGAGTATTAGAAAGCTATTTGGAGTTATCACTAAGGATAAGGTACAAGCCTTCTTTCTACAAATCACTCACAGGCAAGCAATTGGTGCAGAACTTGTTGAAATTGTCATTTAGAAACAATTAAGCAAAGAAGTACATTAGTAGCAGCTCCCTTCCAGCTGAAAGTCATCCTCTTCCTGTTGCTGCTGCTGGGTCCAAGGAAATTGGAAAAGATTTAAACAAGGATCTCAGACTCATTTCAGATTCGATATGATAATAAGAAATGACTAGTGGGTCAGGAGACACTCTACTATGATACATAATCACACCTTGATGTACCTCATAGCTTTCAGAGCATAACTCCCTTCTGAGATGATATTCAAGAAAGCACCATTATTCCATTCATTCTTGTAGTCAGTGGAGGCCAATCTACCCCTATTAGTTTGTTTGATCAGTCATTCTTTGTTGTATGCAATGTTTTATTGAGAGTTGGTGTTTTAGTCAGCCTTTTTGCTACTGTGACTAAAAGATCTGACCAGAACAATTTTAAAGGAGGAAAAGTTTATTTGAGGGCTCATACTTTCAGAAGGTCTTAGTCCCTAGAAGGCTGGCCACATTCCTTGGGCTTGAGGTGAGGCAGAACATCATATCGAAAGAGTGTGGCAGAGGGAACCAGCTCACAGGGTGATCAGGAAGAAGATAGAGAGAGACTTCACTCTCCAGATACAAAATTATACTTCAAAGTCATGCCCCAATCCCACCTCCTCCAGCCAGCCACACCTCACACACCCAGTTACCATCTCAGTTAATCCCATCAGGAATTAAATCACTGATTAGGTTAAGGCTAGAACCTAGTCATTTCTCCTCCAAAGCTTCTTGCATTGTCTCACATGTGAGCTTTTGGGGGACACCACATCTAAACCATAACAGCTGGTTAGAAGTAAGGCTTTGTTCTCAGGACTGATACTAGAGTTGTGTCTCAAAATTAAAAAAAAATAATAATAATAAGTTCCTGACCTAAGAAGCTACCACTTGATCAAACAAGAGAAGTAATGAATCACAATAAGCCAATTAATTATTTAATTACAGGCATACAAGTTCTCCAAAGGTAAAATGGGTGCTAAAACCCAAAGTCCTGACCTAGTTTTAGGGATCCATAAAGGCTTTTCTGATGACATAATGTTGTGCCTGAGATGTGAAGTATGGTAAGAATTTGGAATTTATTTCTCCTGTTGGCCTGAGATGAAACAAAGGGTAACTAGCTTCCATTACTTTCTCTAAGATTTGCACGTCCACTTTAGTGAAAAGTGTTCCAGAATTCCCTTTAATTCTTCCTTCTATGATTCCAACTGGGAATCCCCTCCCCCACGCCTTTTTTTCTCTTCTTTCCATAATGGTATAAAGACAGAAGGACAAAGCAAGGAAAGCAGAGAGACAATTACTTCAATTATCTTTTCTTTACATAAGTCCATCTTAATGTGGGTAAACATAAAACATGAGAGTTTTAGCTGGCAAGACAGAATAGCCATTCAAAGGCTGATCAGTTCCTCAGGGAGCATCTGGGTGGTGTGACATGATCTTTAAGCTGAGACACAGGCAGGCCTGGGCTTATCCATGCCCTGGGGATGGGCTTCCAGCACAGAAGAACATGAGAAGATAGTTCCAAGTTTCACATGAGACAATCTCTGGGGACAACCAGAAATAAACAAGTGATGTTGGGGGAGGGGCTTAAGGCCCTTGTACTGCAAGCAAGGACAGCCACTTAGGGATATTGGCATAAAGGGACCGACCCATGTATACCCCACAGGCAAATGAACAAGAGTTCAGGCTCAGGAATCATGTTGCTTGGACTACGGTCTTTCCTACCCTGGTGATTGGGCAAGTTCATTAATGTCTCCAAACCTGAGTTTGCTCATCTCTAAAATGGGGATAATAGCAATAGTGAGTCACAGGACTGTTGCAGGGATTACTGAAAGGATGCATACTAAAGTCTGAAATACTAGTAACCATTTGGATATTATTTATTAGTACAATTAGCATTTTTTTATTATTAGCAGTTGAAGCAGGATTTGCTGGATTTCTTGAATAAAAAGACAAAAAGAATAAAACCTCCAAGTTTGGCACCCTGCTACTACTCTACCTTATTACTTTGACAAAACCACCAGAGTTTGGATCTAAACTGCATATGTTATGATGTCACTTTCATGTTCAGAACTCATCAAGGTTCCTTGTCATTTCCTTTTCTGCATAGCAAAAAAAAGGCCTTTTTAAATGCCTGTTTTAATTTTCCTCTTATCACTCACTTTTATTCAATGTATATTCCCAAATGAACTCATAATCCCCATCTTCTATGCTTGGGAATATGCCATTACTCCCACCTGCAAAGCCCCTTTATACTCTACTTCTGCCAAACACCACAACCCAATTTGGCAAAAGTTTACTTCTCTCCAATGGTTTATTCAATCACCACACCCTCTGCATAGCGATCTCTGACATTTCTGCCAATTACCAGCCCCTTTGCATTTTGAAACTACTAGAACCTTGTTCATCTGTGTTAGACCTCTGTGCGTATGTGTCCCGCCCCACTAGACTGTGAGAGATTCTGGAATATAGAGGACTTCACATTAGTGTCTAATGCATACTCTCTAAAACAGGTACTCTGGTTCTTATGTTGTGATACTTTGCTGTCATTTCATTTAAAATTGCCATGCAAGACCTATGACCACAGCTCTCTTCAAGACTATGAAATCATTTTGTTTGAACTACTTCTGAGCTCAAAGAATATCATTTTTCTCATTCAATAATTCTGGGGCTTTCCCCTCATTTTAAGGAGTTATGGATTCTGACAATTCACAAAACCAGGGCAGGCAAAGGAAAATAGAGGTCTCATGTTGAATAATTAGATCCTACTATAGAGTTTGTGCTTTGTAAATCTGCAAAGAATTACACAGATGGGTGTTATATATCTGTCACCATTTAACAGCATCAGGTAAGAATCTTGGGCAAGTACAGGGCTAACACCAGAGTATCCGAAGAAAAGCCTCTAGCAATCTAAAACCAAACAGACCCCTAGCCTGCCTTGTACTGGATGCCAATTACAAGGATTCCCAAAAGAAGTGAAACTTGCCAGGCATGATAGTGCATGCCTGTAATCCCAGTGGCTGGGGAGGCTGAGGCAGGAGGATCGCAAGTTCAATATCAGCCTCAGCAACTTATCAAGGCTCTAAGCAATTTGGTGAAACCCTGTCTCTAAATGAAAAATAAAAAAGGGCTGTGGATCTGACTCAGTGGTTAAGCACCCATGAGTTCAATTTCCAGTACCAAAAAAAAAAAAAAAAAAAAGAAGAAGAAGTGTGAAACTCTCCATGCCTCCAGTTTGGACCTCTATTCCTTCATTTAGCAAATAGTTATTGGTCACCTCCTCCTGCTCCACTCCAGGGCCTGTTTGTAGGTATTGTAGATATTGCAGTAAACAAGACATACTAAGCCTCTGCTATAATAACTCTGCTCATGTTATATAAGGAGGAGCATTAAGACTTGGGCATTGTTTCTCTATAAGCCAATTTCTTTACTCACAGACATTAACTGGACATTCCATTGAAATAAATGATCCTTCTCACCTTTACAGCCATCTAATTATAGCACAATAAGATCATAGAAAGCCAGCTATTGAGATATTGCCACCTCTTGTGATAAAATGTAAAGTGTGGCAGAAGGCCTAGCAGAAATCCCAACTTCAGGATCACCCAGATCCTTCTGCATGTCAATAAATCTTATCCCATCCTCTTCCTCAGCTCTCTGAACCATTTATTCATATGCAATCTGAAATAAGAAATTCATCGCAATGCCAGTCATCTGCTTATGTGAGCAGGAAGCCATTATCCTAAAAATCTAAAATTTTAATTAGTCATCAATAGTAATATGAATTTTATGAACTTGTTTTTTCATAAATATTTTCTATTCTTCATGGGAAATATGTAGTTTAAGACGGCATTTGCTTTTATCATAGCTGCTTTACATTTCCTAATATTTAAATGATGTCGAACGTACAAATTTTGTTTTAAAGAAAAGTACAACTAATTCTGAATGTTTACATTTTCCTTAGTTTGTTATTAAAAAAAAATTACCTAGGCCACGAAAACATGAACATTATAGAAACCATTTACGATGGAGGTTAGAGGTGAATTGATGGGAAATTAATTGAATTATGATTGTATAACAACATAAAGAACACTCAACTATTTCCTCTTATAAAAATAAAAGACACGATACTATATTCTTATTGGGATATAAAAATACAGGGCTGAAATTTATTTTGAATTCTGTTCATTACCTTTTCCTAGAGTTTAAGGCAGGAATATATCAGAATTTCAGTGCTTCTATCAGAGTTGAAAGTTTCATAATGGCAACACGTAGAAAAATGCCAACGCAAGATGCCAACATACTCAGATCAAATGATTTTGCACATTTGGGAAAACCAATGGAGTAATTGATGAGGAATGTGAAAATAGCACTTTACTTTTTTCCTTATAGCAGAGCTGTCTGGTTTTATCCTAATTTAATTACAGTGTTACCTCAGGGCAGGAGAAAAGTTCTGAAAAGAGAAAGGAAATTGAAAGGGCAGCAGAGCAACGGGGTGGCACAGTCCTCTAAGGAGCTTTTATCCTCAGAAGACAAACAGAGCCAGCTAAATATCACAGAAGAATCATTTAGAATTTAAAATGGAAAAAAAAAGGCAAAATTCAAATAGTACAGATTTGCCAAACTAGTAAAAAAAAAATTTGAAACAATTATTTTAAAGTTATTTTAGGCCAAAAAAATTCCATGAAGTCTGAGAAATGCTACCATATGATTTGTTTCCTCAGACCACAATTCTTTCATCTCCAAACTACCTGAACTCAACTACTATACACTACCTAAATTAATATATTTTTATTTATTTATTTGTTCTTTCTAGATCTACATGATATTAGATTGTATTTTGACATATTATATATACACACATAGAATATATATAACTTGTTCCAATAGGATTCCATTATTGTGGTTGTATATGATGTGGAGTTACACTGGTTATGTATTCATACATAAGGATAAGAAAGATATGTCCAATTCATTCTACCATCTTTTCTATTCCCATCCCTCCCTTCCCTTCATTTCCTTTTGTCAATGAACTTCTAATTTTTCCCTCCTTTGTTGTGGGTTAGCATCCACATATCAGAGAAAATATTCTGCCTTTGGTTTGAGGGGACTGGTTTATTTCACTTAGCATGATATCCTTCAGTTCCATCCATTTACCAGTAAATGCCATAATTGCATTCTTCTTTATGGCTTGCCGCAGTCTTGGCTGGGCACAGAATCACGAGCCACTCAAGCAGGAACAAAACTTTATTTTGAAAAAGCCGCCAACACTCTCAGCGCCAGCAAGCAAAAAACCGGTCCTCCCACGCGGGCGTCTAACCGGAACCGCCGTCTCCCGGAACCCGGGGTCCCCCGGACCTCCCCCGGAATTTCCTCCTACTATCCTTCCCCAACCAATGGGAACTCTCCATGAGTCCCCGTAACATGAGTCCAGTAGTAGGCCAAGGTGAACAGCAGGAGCCCAATTTGCATATGAATGTAAATCTTAGCATAATAATACCTCAGTGGCTAGCTGGCTTTACAACCAAAGGTGCCATACATCATATATTTTGCTTGTGGCTCCTAGCATCTGCCCCCTTCTGTTTAATTAAGTAACAAGCAATGTGGCTAGGGACCGTGCCTGGTAGGTTGTCCAATTTAACATATGGTTCTTACCCGTCATGGGAGAACTGACCTTTAGGCGTCAGCTTCCTGTCTTAGGTTGAATCCACTGTAATCAGAGCAACCCGTCGCTGACTACCGGTCTAGCATTCAGCCAAGCTTGTGGAAAGGCCTATGCACCAGTGGGGGGGTGAGGTTCTTGCCTCACCTCTGTTGGCCCCCAAATTTTGCCTTGGTGCCAGTGGGGGGGTAAGGTTCTTTGCCTCACCTCTGTTGGCCCCCAAATTTTAGACCATCACTAGTAGAAGGGAGGAGGATACAGAAATGCCACGACACCAAGCCAATTGATGGCTCCTTGGAAAAATTGCGTCACTGGTGACACCATCAGCAAAGATATGCCAGTATTACCACAATAAACATGGGGTGAGCTGGCAAGGAAATTGCATCACTGGTGACACCATCAGCAAAGATATGCCAGCAGTACCACAATTTGGTGCACCAGATGATATTTCACAATGTATGTAACTGATATATAGTCCAGGCAAGTTCTGCAAGCAGTTCAAATTGGAGGAGTCTATCAATATGTCCATTTCCTCCCAAAGTAAATCAAGTCCTTGATAGCATTACTTGTTGAGTTATATTCATTGATGCATCAGTTTATACAGTTTACTGTGATTGCTATCATAGAAGCTGTAGTTTGGTTTTATCTCAGTCTTCACTGGAATTGGGATGGAGATGGAAATTCTGGCAATGATGTTAAAGAGACATTATCCTGAACAGAATTATTAAATATAATAAAAAGGAAAGGTGAAAGTAAACAAACAGATCTGTTAAACTCCTTTAAAAACAATCCTTAACAGCTGTTTACCAAATTTAAATTAGCAAACAAACAGATCTGTTAACCTTCTTTAAAAACAATCATTAACAGCTGTTTACCTAATTTAAATTAAACTATATAAATCACGTGAATAAAGAAAAAATTCGGATCCATTTTTTCATGAGCGCTCCTCATATAAGAAATATGGACATACACACATACAGACATACAACACAAAACAGAAGTGTGCACACAGCATACAACACATAAGACAATAGTAAATAAAGGCCTTGTAACTATACCTAGGTGAAATCTCCATTGCAATGTTTAAAAACTCCACAGTCAAAAAATAAAACACAGTCAAAAAATAAAACTGATCAGAAAACATTAACCTAGGTTTGTAAGAGCTCAAAAATAAAATAGAACTTTATGATGTGGAAAAATGCAATAATAAAATAGATATTGAAAAAAACACCTTGGTTAATCACTGTCGCAGATGTAAGAATAGCCAAGCTGGAGCTTTGGATGTCAGCTGTTATGGATTTGAGTCAAATCATCTTCTTTTTCTGTAGAAATTGTTTTAGTTAATCTCTCTGGAATCCAAATCGGTTGCTGTTCATCCTGTGGGAAAACACAGACAGCGCCCCGATTCCAGACTATCACTGGATCCGGGCCTTTCCATTGTCCTGTTAGAATATCTTTCCAAAGTACCTTAGGCTTATGTACATTTTTGGGGTACAAATGTCTTTCCGCAGCACTAAGTCCCGATGAATCTAAATTTAAAAAGTTTAGAGTAAAAAGGGTTATTTTAAGTTTATCTTTGGGGGATATATACCCCTTTCCAATTCCCTCCTTTTGTTTTAATAAGTACATTTTAATAGTTTGATGAGCTCTTTCAACTATGCCTTGTCCTTGTGGATTGTATGGAATTCCTGTTATGTGAGTAATACCAAATGATGAGCAAAATTGTTTAAAAGAGGTGGAAGTATAACCAGGACCGTTGTCCGTTTTTAACTGTTTTGGAACGCCCACAGTGGCAAAATTTTGTAAGCAATGAGCTATAACATCTTTAGTTTTTTCTCCGGCATGAAGGGAGCCCATCAAAAATCCGGAAGAGGTATCAACTGTAACATGTAAATATTTTAATTTTCCAAATTCTGGCAAGTGTGTGACGTCCATCTGCCAAATATGGTTAGGTATCAGTCCTCTAGGGTTGACTCCAAGATTAACTTGTGGTAAAAATGTCACACAATTTTGACATTGTTTTATTATATGTCTGGCTTGTTCTTTAGTTATTTTAAAACGTTTTTGTAAAGTATTAGCATTGACATGGAACCTTTTATGAAAATTTATAGCTTCTTCTATTGTGGAGAAAATATGTATGTCATGTGTAGATTTATCTGCTAGTTCATTGCCCATACTAAGGGCTCCAGGCAATCCTGTATGTGCCCTGATATGACCTATGAAGAATGGATCTTTTCGGTCCCAGATTAGACTTTGTATAGTGGAAAACAAAGAGAAAACAGTAGAAGAAGGTGAGATCCTACCAGCATCTTCAAGGGATACTATAGCATTAACTACATACTGACTATCAGAAAATAAATTAAATACAGAATCTTTAAACATCATAAAAGCTTGTAATACTGCATTAAGCTCTACCTTTTGAGCTGATTGTTTGGGTACTAAAAATGTAAAAGTTTGATCAGGAGTAACTACTGCTGCTGTACCATTGTTTGACCCATCAGTGAATATATTTGGAGCATTTATGATAGGGATTTTTCTTGTCATTTTTGGAAAAACTACAGGATGCTTAGACCAAAAAGACAACAAAGGATTAGATGGTAAGTGATTATCAAATGAAACACTAGTTTTACACATGATTATTGCCCAAGTATTTAACTCATTAGCTAACTCATCAATTTGATCCATAGTATATGGAGTGATAATTTTATTGGGAGAAATCCCAAACACTCCCTTAGCTGCTTTTATTCCTTTGAGTATTAATTGTCCTACAGCCTCAGGATATCTAGTAAGAATAGTGTTAGGAGAATAAGATAAATGTATCCACAATAATGGACCTTCCTGCCAAAATACTCCTGTAGGAATATTTTTTGTTGGTAGTACAATAAATAATAAAGGCAAACTTATATCAATTCTATCCAAATGCATATTTTCCATATACGTTTCAATGATTTTTAATGTTTTTCTTGCTTCAGGCGTTAACATGCGGGGTGAATTTGGATCTGATGGACCTTTTAGAATATCAAATAAAGGTCCTAACTCTCCTGTTGGTATGCCTAGATAAGGCCTTATCCAATTTATGTCTCCCAATAATTTTTGAAAGTCATTAAGTGATTTGAGTTGATCTACTCGTATTTGAATTTTTGGTGGACGGACCATGGTTGAGGATAATAGAACTCCTAAATAATTAATTGGAAGATTTAATTGTACTTTATCTATTGCTATCTCTAGATTATAATTTTTTAATAAGTTTGTAAGTGTGGCATAACATTCTAGCAATGTGTTTTTATCTTTATGTGCCAATAACACATCATCCATATAGTGAAATATTTGTAGTTCAGGATTTTGGTTTCTAAGTGGCTGGATTGCTTTATTAACATAAATTTGACACATAGTTGGGCTGTTAGCCATCCCTTGAGGGAGTACTTTCCATTCATATCTCTGATCAGGACCTTCATGATTCAGTGCAGGGATAGTAAATGCAAAATGTGGACTATCCTCGGGATGAATTGGAATTGAAAAGAAACAATCTTTAATATCTATAGCTAAAACATGCCAGGTTTTTGGTAAAGCAGACAATTGAGGAATCCCTGATTGAGCAGGTCCCATAATAACCATCTCATTATTAATGGCTCTTAAATCTTGTAATAATCTCCATTTACCAGATTTCTTTTTAATGACAAAAATGGGAGTATTATGGGGGGATACGGAAGGTTGTATATGTCCTTCCGCTAATTGTTGTCTGACCAAGTCATGGGCTACTTGTATCTTTTCTTTAGTCAGGGGCCACTGAGGAACCCACACTGGTCTTTCTGATTTCCAAGTAATTTTGATTGTCTCAGTGGCCCTTTCTGAAAACCCAATTCATGTCTATTTATTTCTTGATCTATTTGAATAGGTGCTGTCATACCTTGTTCTTGTTCTCTTAATCTTTTTTCTTTCCTAAAGCCTTGTTTAGCCCTAGTAGTGGGCACGTTAGGATTGATGTTATTTGTTAATGTCAATCCTAATTGATCTAGGACATCTCGTCCCCATAAATTTACAGGAAGATGATCCAATACATAGGGCTGTATAGTTCCTTCACATCCTTCAGGATCCCTCCAATCTAATACCATAGCACTTCTATGGGGATTTGTTGCCACTCCTAGGCCTCGAAGCGTTTGAGTGGCTTGTTGTAATGGCCAATGTTCTGGCCATTCTTGACGAGATATTATGCTGAGGTCAGCACCTGTGTCCAGCAGCCCATTAAAGTCATGTCCTTGAATATTTAATTTTAGCATTGGGCGAGAATCTAAATTTAAAGACAGCATAGCCCAATCTACACCTGTGGAGCCTAATCCCTTGGAACCTCTTTCTACATTACAACTGGAAAATTTATCATGCAGGCTGGGTATTATTAATAACTGTGCTATTCTATCTCCTGGTGAGATTACTGATATACCTCTTGGAGAACTAGCTATAATTTTTATTTCACTCTCATAATCGGGATCAATTACCCCAGGACTTATCATAAGTCCTTTTAGTGTAGAAGAACTGCGTCCCAATAATAAGCCTACTGTTCCCTGGGGAAGAGGTCCTTTTACTCCTGTGGGAATGATTTGAATTCCCATCTCTGGGGTTAGTACTGCTCTGGCAGAGGCGCAGATGTCCAGCCCTGCGCTCCCTCTAGTTTGTCTGATGAGGGATTTAATGGATAATGCGTCCTGGGCACTACCTTGATGGTGCTGTTGGGTTCCTCCATTGCCCCATATATTTGTGGTTTTGGGCCCCGGGGCATTGGGCCCTCTAGTCCGTTTTTTGGCAATGGAGCCTGATACCTTTCTCCACGATATCGTGGGTAAACACTTGGTCCTTGTCCGTTTTTTGATAACGGAATACCCTCTATGGTGGTTTGAGAACGGCATTCATTAGCCCAATGTTTCCCTCTATGGCATCGTGGGCAAATACCCGGTATTCTATTCCTTTGATATCCAGCTTTGTTAAACCCTCCTCTTACGGGGCAACTCCTTTTAAAATGTCCTGTTTGATTACAATTATAGCATGTTTTTGGCCTGGCATCTAAAGCCTGTTGTACTGCTGCTAAGACTTGCCCTTGTTCATTAATGTCTCTACATAATTTAATATATGTGTTTAAATCTTCATGTTTCCATGGTCTAATGACCTCTCTGCAGCAACGATTTGCTTGGTCATAAGCCAGTTGTTTTATAAATGGCATTACCTGTTCTGTATTACCAAATATCCTAGAGGCTGACTGAATAAGTCTATCTACAAATTCAGCGTAAGGTTCATTAGTTCCTTGTATTACCTTAGATAATTGACCTTGTAAGTCTCCATGCCCCTGTAAAGTTTTCCATGCCCTAACTGCATCTACAGCAATTTGTGCGTATACGCCAGGGTCATATTCAATTTGTTGTCTTTGACCCTCATATGGTCCCTTTCCCAATAGCATGTCCATATTTCTTTGAGGATAACCAGCTTCTGCATTTCGCCTAGCTGTCTCCATGCAAAATTCCTCATTGGCAACCTTCCATAACAAATATTGTCCTCCGTTTAGCACAGATCGACACATGTTAGCCCAATCTGCTGGTGTCATGTCCAAGTTGGTAACAGATTCGACCATGCTTATTGTGAAGGGAGCTTGCGGCCCATAGGTCGTTACAGCCTCCTTTAATTGCTTTATTGTTTTGAAATCTAAAGCACGGTGAATTCGTTGCCCTCCTGCCTGCTCAAGTACAGGGCATGCTAATCTTTGGGGTCCTGCCTCAGAATTCCGTCCATCAACTACGGGAGTTGAGGGCCGCTCAGCGGTAGATGGAGCTGTTGGTTGAGTTACGCCCTCTGGTGATAGAACGGAGTTAGTAGCAACCTCCTGTTGTAATTCTCCACCTGATGGCTGCTTTTCCTCTAAGCTTGCTTTCTTTAAATTCTCCTCTGTCTGACTAGCTTAAGAGACCTTCTCTTTTGCTTGACCTAGCGTTTTTTCTACCATAGTCTGGACCTCTAACAATTTACTTAGCAGTTTTTCGGTTTGTTTTTTACTGGATTCTAATCTACTATAAAGGTAACGTAACCCAATAAGATAGGATAAAACAAAGCCGAAACAGAATGAAACAAAAACGGAACAGACAATGGTTGTATCGATTTTCTCTTTCTCAGGGCCGAATAACTTCAAACCTTGAGCCAACCATTTTTCCCAGTTCGCCTGAGAAAATTCTAAGGCTAGGGAGCTTGAAATAAAAACAAAATAAATCAAAACAAGAACACATTGTTTTTCTAAATGTTCACCCATTCTGTCGCCTTCCCTCAGGGGCGAGCAGTTTTACTCACCTCTAAGTTTCAGGCGTTCCCCGTCCGGGCCGCCAAATGCCGCAGTCTTGGCTGGGCACAGAATCACGAGCCACTCAAGCAGGAACAAAACTTTATTTTGAAAAAGCCGCCAACACTCTCAGCGCCAGCAAGCAAAAAACCGGTCCTCCCACGCGGGCGTCTAACCGGAACCGCCGTCTCCCGGAACCCGGGGTCCCCCGGACCTCCCCCGGAATTTCCTCCTACTATCCTTCCCCAACCAATGGGAACTCTCCATGAGTCCCCGTAACATGAGTCCAGTAGTAGGCCAAGGTGAACAGCAGGAGCCCAATTTGCATATGAATGTAAATCTTAGCATAATAATACCTCAGTGGCTAGCTGGCTTTACAACCAAAGGTGCCATACATCATATATTTTGCTTGTGGCTCCTAGCAATGGCTGAGTAATGTTCCATTAAAAGTATACATACCACATTTTCTTTATCCATTCATCTGTTGTAGTGTACCTAGATTGGTCCCATAGCTTGGTTATTGTGAATTGAGCTGCTATAAACATTGAAATGGCTGGGTCACTGTAGTATGCTGATTTTGAGTCCTTTGAGTATAAACCAAGGAGTGGGATAATTGGGTTAAAAAATAACCCAATCAATAAATGGGCTAAAGAACTGAACAGGCACTTTGCAGAAGAAGAAATACAAATGGTCAAAAAAATACATGAAAAAATGTTCAACATCTCTAGCAATTAGAGAAATGCAAATCTAAACTACAATGAGATTCCACCTCACCCCACTTAGAATGGCAATTATCAAGAATACAAGTAACAAGATATGTTGGGGAGGATGTGGGGAAGAAGGTTCACTTATACACTGCTGGTAGAACTGCAAATTGGTGCATCCATTCTGAAAAGCAATAGAGAGATTCCTTAGAAGAAATGGAATGGAACCTAAATTAGTATTGATGCCTAGTTTTAAAATTACTAGTTACACTTCTACAACAAATCATATTTTTCAAACATCTAATTGCTCATCTATTTTCTTTAAGTTTCTGCAGACTCAAAACTTTGGTTTCAAATAAGCTTATAATTTAGCCATCTAGATGACTTTGGATTAACCCATATTTTCAATGGAACAGAAATCACATTGGTACCATATTACTTTTAGAGCCATGACACCATAAAGAAGCTGCATTTCACAAATAAACATGAAGACATGTGTTTGTGTATATGTGTATTTTTATATACTTATCTCCTACTTTGTTTATATCACATTGGTTTCAAAATAACCATGATCTTACAGCTCCCTGATTTAATGACTATTTTTTTTTTCTTTAAGATTTTCTTGCCGGGTGCCGTGGCACACACCTGTAATCCCAGCAGCTCAAGAGGCTAAGGCAGGATGATCACAAGTTTAAGACAGACTCAGCAAAAGTGAGGGGCTAAGCAACTCAGTGAGACCCTGTCTCTAAATAAAATGCAAAACAGGGCTGGGGAGGTAGCTCAGTGGTCAAGTGCCCCTGAGTTCAACCCCTGGTACCTGTCCTGTGAAAACCAACAACAACAAAACAATTTTCTTGTGTTTAGAAGAAATTACAGGTACTATTTGAATAACAAAAAATAATAGAGATTCTTAAATATAGGAAAGTTAATAAATATCTTATAAATACGTCCCCAGAAATTAGTGAATATGTAACAGTAACAGAGAAAACAGCACAAGTGTGAAATTTAGAAAAATTCATATTTTTCTTGAGTTTATGTTCTTAACCTGCCAAAATTATTATGTATAGCAACAATTCCTGTTTCCCTAAGTTCTTATTTATTTCTCATTATGTTCATTATTGGCTGCTTATACTGTCATAATCAGATTAGTGCCAAGTTCCTCTGAAATATGAAAAAGGGTCAATGTGTATATAATTAAGCCTTGAATCTATTTTATTTTCCTTTTAATTTTCATATCATGAATTTTTCTTATCTCAAAAGTTCTTGTCTCTTATGCAACTTAACTTTCATTATAACAGATAAAAAATAAATTAGCAATTAACAGAAAAAATCTATGAGGAAAAGTTCAAAACTAAGCATAAGGTCAGAAAGAATGATGTATAAAGATTAGGGTCCAGATTTAGCATCTACAAATACAGAGCTCCCAGACATATTTTAATTTCATATAAAAATAATATGTAGCAAAGTATATCCCATGCAACAGTTGAGAAACACTTGGATGAAAAATATATTCATGTGTTTACCTAAATTTTAAATTAAATTGGGTGTCTTGTATTTTAGGTGACAAGTCTAATGAAAGTGAATATATAGGTGTTGTTATTTGTCATAGCTTCATCTGTTTTTGGTGAAAAGGTTTCCATGTGATAAAGTCAAATTTCACACCTCCAAGAGCTGATTCCTGCTACTCTCAGGAAGTTATTGTCCCCTCTACATCTACTCAGGTGGTTTTCCCCTTGATTTGAGGATCAGTCTCTCAGAAGGGACCAGTCAGTAGAAGGGACATCCACACTTCCAGCAGAACGGCATATTTATTAGGCACCGGTGTTAGGGGCTTATGTATGAGCCAGGCTGTTCGTGAAGGGCCGTGCATTCACTATCTCCTTCCATCTCCATCCTCCCATCAGCCCACTAGGTGAGTGCTATTATAATTACCATTTCACAGATGAGAAAACTGAAGCAGGAAATGTCAAGTCAATTGATCAAGTTTGCACAGCTTGTCAGTGAGACACTTGGACTTGAAATTCCATCAGTCCCCACAGGACTGGGCTGTCTTTCTCTCCCAGTTGGGAAAGATGGTTGTACCTGCTCCAGTCCTTCTGGAGCGCACCCTTTCCCCACATTTGCCACTTTCCTTCTCTCAAAGGGATGATGGACAGGGACTGGCAGATCCCAAGCACCCCATTGGACAGCTCCATAGCTTTACCAACAGGCTGTATGAAGACAGCCTGGGCTGGCGGGAACTGTTGTGTGTGAGCATGGCGAGAGGCAGGTCAAAGGATCAAAGGCCCATGTGATTTCTTGTGCATAAAATTGCACAGTAAAATGAGAAACTATTGTTTTCAAAATAATGATCAATTCTATCAAATTTTATCAATTCTTTCAAATTTTTCAAAGCTTTCAAAAATTAAGCTTTTTAATATCATTTTTTTCTAAATTTTATCAAAATATCACCTATTTTTTAAGTAATAGACCCAAATACTATGAGTCCAACTTAATGAACAACAAATTCTTAAAGAAAAACAAATATAACCTTTTAAATTTAAAATTTGAGATGATATTTTGTTTCCTTATTTGTTTGGAAAACTTTTTTATTTTTTCTTTATTTTTATTTATATATAACAGTGAAATGCATTACAATTCTTATTACACATATAGAGCACAATTTTTCATATCTCTGGTTGTATACAAAGTATTTTCACAATTCGTGTCTTCATACATGTACATGTACAATTCCTGTCTTCATACCTGTACTTTGGATAATAATGTTAATCACATTCCACCATCATTTCTAACCTCATGCCCCCTCCCTTCCCCTCCCACCCCTCTGCCCTATCCAGAGTTCCTCTATTCCTTCCATGCTCCCCTCCCTACCCCAATATGAATCAGCCTCCTTATATCAAAGAAAACATTCGGCATTTGTTTTTCTGGGATTGGCTAACTTCACTTAGCATTATCTTCTCTAACTCCATCCATTTACCTGTAAATGCCATGATTTTATTCTCTTTTATTGTTGAGTAATATTCCATTGTGTATATATGCCACATTTTTTATCCATTCATCTACTGAAGGGCATCTAGGTTGATTCCACGGTTTAGCTACTGTGAATTGTGCTGCTGTAAACATTGATATGGCTGTGTCCCTGTATTGGCTGACATTTACCTAAATGATATGCTATTTACATGTATGATCTATATTAACTTAATTGAATCCCACAACAATCCTATGTGGAAGGTATATCTTCCAGATAAGGAAACTAAATTGCACAGAGGTTAAGTTACTAGCCTGAAATCACACAGCCAGCAGGTTAAGTCTAAGAAGCAAGATTCCAACCAAGTAGTTTGGTTGCAGCTTCCAATCTTAAATAGTAGGCTCTTGAGAATATTGTTTTCCTAATGATAGTATTATTCACTTTTTATAATCCATTTTTTACACAATTGAGTAATTCCTGTGTGGAATAGCCTCCTTGCCTATATGTGTATAAGGCTGAGGACAATATTTTTGAAGGTCTAATGATCAGACCTTGAAGGAGAGCCCACAGAATCACTTTGTGTTCCTGGCTCGGTCACCTCAACGCATTTGTGCCAGAAATTTGCACAATACAAGGCCAATGGCCAGGGCAAGCCTTGGCTCAGAGACTGTAAGGTTGGAGCAAGGACACCACAGACTTCCGAAGTCCTTCACAGAAGGCTGCCAAAGGATTAGCTGAGCGCTCCTGAGCCAGGTTCACTTAACAGGAACATGGAAAGATGTGGACGCTAATTGGTCCTCACAAATACTTTCAGTGATATAAAAATACAACTGCAGGAAAGGCAATTTCCCCTTAGAATGTGACCTGCTCCTGTTGAGTACAGTCTATCTCATAGGTTTGAATACATGAGAAATGTTTTATTATTGACCTGACATTTCAAAATGTGTGTCATTCTTCCTTTCATGCCCCATGTCTATACCTGTCACAGTGAATACTAAACACAGGGACCACCTAGCTTGATGCCCTCTTTCCTTCTTCCCATCTTGCACTTTTCTACCATATGCCTCAGCCTACTCGGCCCTACTCTCCGCCCAGGACTACTGTAAGCCCTGAACAAACACTGACACGTTCTATCCTTGTAACAACCTTACAGCAAATCCCAATTCGCCCCATTTTGTCTGTCTAAACCATTTTTTCCTGATATCTCATGACTCTCTGCTAATCTAAAGAAATTCCTTATTTTTAAAAATTATTTCCAAAAGAAATATTTCAGAAATATTCTTTTCCTACTCCACTTTTTTTTTTTAAACCTTAACTATGTCTCTTTACGTCCTTTCATGAAAGGAGATTTGGGGAGGCAAATAAAGTCACAGAAGTTGCCTGTGAACTAAGGACTATAGTCCTGGGTATGGAGGGTCACCCACTCAATAGGAAGACAGCTCCCAAGTTGGGGTCCAGAGGGAACAAAGCAGGGTTCTCACAGCTACATAAATTAACCACCCACTCCCATGCACACAGCTGCGCTCGGGGAGTTAGGAGTGACAAGCTTCAGAGTATGAAAATAATAAAAAAGAAATAGTTTGACATCAAATTATTTTCCAAAAGAAAAAAAGGAAAAATTTGATCTGAATATCAAAATGAAATTAAATAGTCTTTCAATAATTACAACACCAGAGTCATATGGAGAATAATAAGTTATATATGTCAAAAATTATGTGCACTCATAATTAGTCTGATGTGTGTCAGAGTAAAGACCAAGAACTGAAACTGATTACAATATTCAGCATGTTAATACCATGTTGCAGAAATAACAATGGTATCAAATAAGCCCTTTACATTTACCTTCATGGGCCTATTTAAGATTTTGTAAATTATCGCTATTTGCGGATGACATGATAATATACTTAACAGACCCAAAAGGGTCTACAAAGAAGCTGCTAGAGTTAATAAATGAATTCAGCAAAGTAGCAGGTTATAAAATCAACACGCATAAATCAAAGGCATTCCTGTATATCAGCAACAAAACCTCTGAAATGGAAATAAGGAAAACCACTCCATTCACAACATCCTCAAAGAAAATAAGATACTTGGGAATCAACCTAACAAAAGAGGTGAAAGATTTATACAATGAAAACTACAGAACCCTAAAGAGAGAGATAGAAGAAGATCTCAGAAGATGGAAAAATGTACCCTGTTCCTGGATAGGCAGAACTAACATCATCAAAATGGCGATATTACCCAAAGTTCTCTACAGGTTTAATGCGATGCCAATCAAAATCCCAATGGCATTTCTTGTAGAAATAGATAAAGCAATCATGAAATTCATATGGAAAAACAAAAGACCCAGAATAGCAAAAGCAATTCTAAGAAGGAAATGTGAATCTGGAGGTATAGCGATACCAGAATTCAAACTGTACTACAAGGCAATAGTAACAAAAACAGCATGGTACTGGTACCAAAACAGGCAGGTGGACCAATGGTACAGAATAGAGGACACAGAGACTAATCCACAAAGTTACAACTATCTTATATTTGATAAAGGGGCTAAAAGCATGCAATGGAGGAAGGATAGCATCTTCAACAAATGGTGCTGGGAAAATTGGAAATCCATATGCAACAAAATGAAATTGAATCCCTTTCTCTCGCCATCCACAAAAGTTAACTCAAAATGGATCAAGGAGCTAGATATCAAATCAGAGACGCTGCGTCTGATAGAAGAAAAAGTTGGCTCCGATCTACATATAGTGGGGTCAGGCTCCAAATTCCTTAATAGGACGCCCATAGCCCAAGAGTTAATAACAAGAATCAACAAATGGGACTTACTTAAACTAAAAAGTTTTTTCTCAGCAAGGAAACAATAAAAGAGGTAAATAGAGAGCCTACATCCTGGGAACAAATTTTTACCCCTCACACCTCAGATAGAGCCCTAATATCCAGAATGTACAAAGAACTCAAAAATTAAACAATAAGATAGCAAATAACCCAATCAACAAATGGGCCAAGGACCTGAACAGACACTTCTCAGAGGAGGACATACAATCAATCAACAAGTACATGAAAAAATGCTCACCATCTCTAGCAGTCAGAGAAATGCAAATCAAAACCACCCTAAGATACCACCTCACTCCAGTAAGATTGGCAGCCATTATGAAGTCAAACAACAATAAGTGTTGGCGGGGATGTGGGGAAAAGGGTACACTTGTACACTGCTGGTGGGACTGCAAAATGGTGAGGCCAATTTGGAAAGCAGTATGGAGATTCCTGGGAAAGCTGGGAATGGATCCACCATTTGACCCAGCTATCGCCCTTCTCGGACTATTCCCTGAGGACCTTAAAAGAGCGCACTATAGGGATACGGCCACATCAATGATTATAGCGACACAATTCACAATAGCTAGACTGTGGAACCAACATAGATGCCCTTCAATAGATGAATGGATAAAAAAAATGTGGCATCTATACACAATGGAGTATTATGCAGCATTAAGAAATGACAAAATCATTGAATTTGCAGGGAAATGGATGGCATTAGAGCAGATTATGCTAAGTGAAGCTAGCCAAGCCCTAAAAAGCAAATGCCAAATGTCTTCTTTGATATAAAGAGAGCAACTAAGAACAGAACAGGAAGGAAGAGCATGAGGAAAAGACTAACAGTAAACAAAGACGAATGGGGGGAGAGAAAGGGAGAGAGAAGGGAAAGCATATGGAAATGGTAGGAGACCTTCAATGATACACAAAATTATAAGAGGTTATGAGAGGCAAGGGGGAGGGGGGAAAAAGGGGAGAGAATTGAACAACAACAGAGGAGGTAGAGAGGGAAGATGGGAGGGGAGGGGAGGGGAGGCCTAGAAGGGGATAGGAAAGGTAGCAGAATACAACAGTCACTAATATGCCATTATGTAATAATGTGAATATGTAACAGTTGTGATTCTGCAATCTGTATTTGGGGTAAAAATGGGAGTTCAAAACCCAATTGAGTCTAATGTATGAAAGATGATATATCATGAGCTCTGTAATGTTTTGAACAATCAATAAAAAAAAAAAAGATTTTGTCTGAGTTTTCAAGCATTTGTTGTTAACTACTAGTTAGACTTTGAGACCTTTCAGCATAAGTAATTGTTATGATTTTCAAGTGCTGATAGAAGAGGTCACTGATCTCCCCGGTCACCTGAAGCAGCTTTACTACTGAGTCACAGCACATTTTTGTATACGACCTGCTATCACAGTGCTTAAATAAGAGGGTAGTCAAGTCTATATTATATCACATTAATATTAATGCTAGATACAAGGTTTTCCTTTGCAAAGATTTTTTAGGTTGTTATTACTCTCAATTATCTTTTCCCACATTTTTCTAAGACAATATTTCAAGTTCTTGCATTTTGAAATATCACTAAATTCAAAATTATCCTAATTGCAGGTGGCATGAATTAAATGTTATGTTAATAGAAATCTAGTGGCATAATTCCTAACCTACAAAAAGTTTCTAGGGTGGATAGTAATCATGAAGAGGTCAAAGAAAATATTAAGGGAATGGTAGATAACTATGTATGTTTTAATCATTCTTCAAAGCATGTTACATATGATAAATTATACAATCCTTGCAACACCACAATGATGTTGGTATACACTATTATCTTCCCCATGTTACATGTGTTAGCTTTCTGTCACTGTGACAAAACACCTGCAATAACCAACTTAAAAAGAGGAAAGTTTGATTTAGGCTCATAGCTTCAGAGGTTTCAGTCCAAGGTCACTTGACCATATTGCTTTGGGGCCTGTATCAAGGCAGTGCCTCTTAATGGGAGTACATATCAGAAGAAGCTGCTCTCCTCAGGGCAGCCCAAAAAACAGAGAGGAAGGAGCCAAGGTCCTCAATATCTCCTTCCAGGGCACACCTCCAACTTCATCCAACTAGTTCTCATCTCTTATTAGTTCCTCCAACTCCTGACAGTGATACACACTGGGGTCTAATCCTTTAGTACCCAGGCCTTTGGGGGAGAGTCAAGATTCAAACCCACAGCATTACAGATGAAAGAATTACAGGAAGCCATTGTAACAAGCAGAAGTTTCGAATCCACATCTTTAACTTCTCTACTTCTTTGCTCTTGAGCTACGCGTGCCCACGGTGCTACTGGATTCCAGACAAGACTATGAAGCTACTGGGAATTACTAGATGAACTAAGAATGAGTCCACATTCAGACGATATGTTTAAATCTAGGAAGATTTTTCAAAAGACAAGACATAGACTATTATGGGTTGTAAATGCAACAGAAGCCCTTTAAGGAAAGGGACCTCTTCTAAAGCAAAAGCCAGTAAAAAGTAAGTAGAAGGAAGGTGAAATAGGTACTGTGAGCCTCTGATGGCAGTGAGACACTAAAGTGTGTCTTTAGGATACAAGCCAGAATCTCAGGATGGCCCCAGGTATAATGGAGTTATGTATTACACAGGAGCATGACGGTAAAAGAGCAGCAGCAGCAATAGCTAACAGCAGCAGTCAGGCGACCATGAAGCTGGCAAAATTAATAGAACACAGACAAATTAAGGATAATAATTCTATACGGGATTTCCTTTTACTGAGATAATAGGTAAACTATTTAAAATTTAGGTAAACACAAGAATCAGCACCCTACGCTGGGTCAGAAGAAGGAGAAGTTAAAATTGGAGACCTTTCAACACACAGGCCTTTTCTGTCAAGATACTTACATATATGCAAGAATTAATTTACACAATTGTTTCTTTTTAAGTGTCAATAAGTTTTGAGTTTTGAAAAGCACAAGGACTATTAATTATTTTAAGGATACACTATTATTGATATATTATATTATGTTATCTGTTGATTTACAATAGTGCATCAGAATCACCTGGATGGCTTTTCAACCGTGGCTAGCAAGGCAGTATGTCCATTGTCCAATTCAGCCAATCTGAAGTAGAGCCTCAGACTTGTGCCTCTAGGAGTCCCCAGATGATGCTAATGATTCCCATCCAGGCATACTTTCAGAACTACTAGACAAACAACAGTGAATTAAATATTCTTAAAGCACTTTAAATGGTTTACATTGGTGCATACTATGTTTATAAGTCAGAATATGCTGCAAACAAGTGTAATAATATCTCCAAAAGAGAAAAGAACCTGAATCTGACTCAACTCTCAATTTTTAAAAGTAGGAAAGAAGACCATGTCTTTAAAAAAAAAAACGGAGGTTGGCACATACCTGTAATCCCAGCAGTTTGGGAAGCTGAGGCAAGACAACCACTAGTTCAAGGCCAGCCTCAGCAACTAAGCAAGGCCATAAGCAATTTAGCAAGACCCTGTCTCAAAATAAATGTTAATAAAAAGGGTGTTCTGGGGATGTGTCTCAGTGGTTAAGCGCCCCTGGGTTCAATCCCTAATACCAAAAAAAAGAATAGGAAGAAAACTTTGATTTGCAGGCTGGATCTGTGGCTCAAGGACAAGATGAGCACGGCTCCTTGCCTTGGTCCAGCACAATGACATTCAGGATGAGCCACTCCACACTGACTACGGATGTGAACTCAGAGCACACCCACAAACTGCAGAGAGGGAACAGTCACCCTGCTAGACACCTGGGGTCCATTCAGTTCCATTGCCCCATCTCACCTCCAATGAGAAGCTCACCCAGACTTCCAGGCTCCACCATGCTGCCCTGGGCTCCCAGCTGTCTACTGGACCCAAAGGTCAGGTATAGAGATGCTGAAGACTCACACGCTCAAACCTCACAGCTTCCGGACACTGACAGGGATCCGGTGCAGTGCTGGCGGATCCTAAGCAGGCTGGAATATAGTCTCATGTGGCCCTCTGGTAGCACACCTGTCCAGCGGGTGTGAGACCCTGGGCTTGATCCCCAGGGCTGGGGAAAAAATCCAGTCTACACCCTGGAAGGGCCCCATTAGGTATGAACTGTTGGACCAGAACCACAAGTCAGACTGGAAGCAACAGAGAAGGCTGGGACTTTTGAACCCACTTCCTAGGCTGAACCCTCAAATTCAGAAAGATACTGCAGGAGGGGCCCAGCTGTTCCCACTCCAATAGAGATTCCAGCAGCCTTGTTAGAGGACGTGAAATGGGACAGTGCTGAGCCTGGTCCCATGTACGAAGCCCTGAGCCTTAACACCCTGCCCTGTTCCCTTTGGTATGTACCATGGTCCCTCCTCCCTGCTCTGTGCAGACATATTTATGGAGGAGGTTAGGCTCCTAACTGCTGACATAAACATTCCTTTGATCTCCAAACAAAACACTATAGGGATGTAATCAGCCAAGTGCAAACTATGGGTAACTCTATAGGAAAAAAAATGTATCTCTTGGGCAAATAAACTATAGGGGGGAAGCAAGAAAGATGAAAAAGAAAGCTTATTGATTAAGAGAGCTTAAAGCAATATTAACTGGTTATGATGTGTGGATCATGTTTGATGCCAATTCAAAAAAAAACAGACTGGAAAACATGATTTTTATGAGACAATTAGAAATGTGAACAATGCATAGGTCTTTCATGATATTAAAGTGATATCATGAGTGTTAATATTTCAGGTATGATATCACTAATAGGTATGATAATGACACTGTGGTTAAAATGTTTTTTTAAAAAAAGTATTTAGAGAAAATTGTTAAAATATTCACAAATAAAAATGTTTAGGATTTTCTTCAAAGTAACATGGGTAATGAAGGATAATAAGTTAAACAAGATTAGGCATAAATTGGAAGTCCTTTGGAGCTTAGCAATGGATATTTAGCAATTCATTATACTATCCTGTCCACTCCTATATCCTTGAAACAAACAAAAAAAAATCAATGAGTTTTGTCTTAAAAATCCCTTATAATTTTTAAATTTTTTTTCTCTATTTACTTTATGGCTCCAAATATTCCAAGCTTCACCAGAGGAAAGGACAGTGCCATATAACAGGGTCCTATTAAAGCATTTTAGAAGTAAAGAAATACTGACCAAAGAGAAAATCCTGAGGGAGGAAAGCCACTAAAAAGTTAAGAGTGTTCAAATACAAAACAGGAAACTTTTTAAATGAAAGGATCATACAACATCTTTCTTTGGAATGGACTGCCAATTTAGGAAAACAGGAAGTTGGTCTCTATCCCTTGATCTTCTTCATCTCCCATAATGTTATCAGAGTCAAGCTGTCCAAGGTATTCAGACATTCTATGGAATTTAAGTTCTTTGTCTACACCATAACCATGCCAGAGAACACAAAAAGAATTACAAGTTATCAGATTATTCTACAAATAACAGCATTCCAAAATACCATAGGCAGAGAACCCTGGAGAAATGTTTCATTCTTCCAAACCCTATATGTAACAGACTGTCCTGCTAATTAAATGAGACAGATGCTGCATCTGGCTGGAAAAGAGGACACATGGCACAAACAGCTGACAGAACTACCACAAAGTGCTCAGGATAAATAAACTACTTCCTCCTTCCTAACCGCAACATTGCCTGCACATATATCTCTTGAGACTACTTTACTCTGGGGGTGGGGAGAATGTCTATTTTACTTTTAGTAACAGTGTCTGCCAGAATACACTTAGTTATTTTCAAATTTTATGTAGGTGAGGGGGGATAAATCAGTCATGTATATGAACTATAACTTAATATAAATGGGCTTTATTAGGTCCAGATCTTACATATTTTTGCTAGGATAAAATTAGATAATCCTTACTTTTATGATTTTATCACTGCAGAATTTTTAAAAGAATTTATAGCACTTTAAAGCAAAGAGAAAGAGAAATGATATGTTACTGTTTCCAACAGACAGGAAACTGAGGCAGTAGAAGAAAAAGTAAAATTCCTAACTGTGCAGCAAGTTAGCTACTCAGCTACAAAATCATCCCCATGGGTAGAAAAATATCTTTTTTAATGACTTCTGTGATTCATGCTTGCTTTATGTCATTTAAGTATGTAAAATAAATAACCAGTGACTATTTGGTGCTAAGTACTATACCTGTTGATTTTGAAGGCATTAATACTGCCTTACACAATAACTGATATCTGTCGAGTACTAACTAGACATGACACACTAAATTAACCACCTGATTCTTATTAAAACTATCCTGTGTATTATTAGAATTATTTCTATTTTAAAGTTAGGAACATGAAGCACAGGAATGTTAAGTCATTTCTCTAAGGTCATACAAGTGGTAAATGGCAGAACTAATGCAAAAAAATAAACAAAACATGGGATGTAAAATTGAATATCTTATTGGGTGCAGTGGCGCAAGCTATAATCCCAGCAGCTCAGGAGGCTAAGGCAGGAGGATCCTAAACTCAAAGCCAGCCTCAGCAAAAGTGTGGTGCTAAGCAACTCAGTAAGACCCTATCTCTAAATATGGCTGGGAGTGTGACTCAGTGGTCAAGTGCCCCTAAGTTCAATCCCCACTACCCCCATCAACCCACCAAAAGAATAAAATTGAGTATCTGATCTTGGCCCTTTGCTATTCAAAAGGGAAAGTTTTAGTCTAGAAGAGGAGACAAACATAAACAATCATCAATAATGCTAACAAAGTAAATGTGAAATAATAATAATTAAAAAAAAGATTTGGCAATAATTGACAGTGGATGTTCAACTATGTGAATAAAAGCTTTCTTTTCACATCAAAAGACTTTTCTGCAGGAAATCTCACGAGCACTTCTGGTGGTTGTTGACTGCTGCTGGGTGCTGAGAGGATGCAAAGACAAGAGAGAGACATTCTCTGCCTTATATACAAAGGATCCACTCTGCTCTGGGCCAGCTCCCAGAGACACAGGAATGCTGGTCACTGCCCTCCAGAGGTTTACAGACTCGCCACAAAAAGAGTGTATAAGAAACTGACTTTTCTAAATTAAATTTAGGATGTTTAGAGAATGTGCTTTATCCTTTTAGTCTTCCTCCATAGATGTATCATTGGTCTGTAAAGGGACCACTTTTTGGTTTACTGTGTCCTGGCTGCAAACAGGCCCAAAGTTTTCTCTGTTCTCATGATCAGAGTTAACTACATTTTCTTTAAAGCTATAAAGGAAGGGTCATAGGTAAGTCACCCAAAACAAGATTTTTGTTATGCTAGCTGATAATTTCTGAATGCATGCAAACTATGAAAATTAATTATTGGTAATTTCATTCTAAGATGGACTCTCAGGGCTTGAGGTGCTATGATATCTCAATCACCAAAGTTTTGTAGAGTAGTGCGAATGATTCAGAATATGGAATTAACACTGGATTTTGCACACTGAAGTTCCCCTCCTGCATTGGGACCTAGATTGCAAGGAAACAAATGTGTGTCCCTCCATATGCATAGTAATCACCTGTACTTTCCCAAAGACATGGGTAGCTTTCCTGGAAAACACACATTATCTCAGCATGAATACAATCGGGTAACAATCACAGTCATCACCTGGAGTGTGGGATTGGGTTCAGAGTCTGTACCCACTAGGTCAAGAGCATAACATACTGGCAGGGACAGCAGCTCTAATATGCTCTACACTTAGGGGCAATGTCCAATTCTTGGCTCCCTTCTTATATAACCAAACTGAGGGAAGTCCAATTTGCCCACCCACCAAAAACATTTTCCATATTATATACTGTGGTCTGATTTGAGACAAATAGATGTAGAAAATTCGAAACCAACACAAATAACCTAAAATATTTCTTGAATATCTCCCATGACTAGAGCTGTCCCTATCTTAACGCACCTGTATGGGCCCCAGAAATCAAAAGCACTCAGGGTCATATTGATGGGCGTGGCCACTTGAGCTTATTTCCCAGCATACTCTGCCTCAGCCACACTGAGGACATACCGTGGAAAACCCGTTTAAGGACAAACTGCAATTATGAAAGCTATATTCTGGCAAATGCTTTAAACGCAAGCTGTTATTGTTTGGTTGTATTGAAATAAAATGAAATTGCTTGACAATTACAAAAGGCTATAAAACTGCCTTGCTATTGGTAAAGAAACCATGAAATACATCAATATATTTCCCCATGCTTAAAACAGGCCCAATTTATTTCAATGTTCATGCCTGCACTCGGAAGTTTCCCGTGTGTCTTGTGGGCATAATCTAGTATGTCATCAAAGGAACAATGCATAGTGTTCCATTAACTCCACCTTTTCATGAGTTTTTTCCCCCCTTTGGCAAGGCTGTCCTGCTTTTAAATATATCTCATTTTAGCATAGAGAGTCAAAGCTCATAAAAGCAAGAATATCAGACTTGATAAACCCGCTCAAAGCCCGTTACTGAAGTGGGAATTCTCTGTTTCTGAGAAATTGAAAGATTTAATGAATATATTCTTGTCATATTATGACATCTCATTTTTCCCTCTCATAAATACTTGTCAGGTTTATGATTTCCCACCCATTGGCCAGGAATGGCGTTGCACTCGCTGCGAAGGTGGGTGCTCATACCAAGTTTAATTTCTCTCACAAGGAGAGTTGACAAAAGATCACAGCCACTAAGCCCTGGAATTACCCTAGATATTGCCCTCTGTGCTCTGCAAATGAAATCCTACAGAAGACCCTTTGGAAAAGAAGAACATGATGGTTAACACTCAGAAATCCATTTTGCACAGGGCAGCATTCGTACACACAAAGTGCAAAATAACAGGCAGAGCTGCCAGTTCCTCGATGAGAAAAAGTCAGATGCCTAGCACTACACACACATATACACACACACAAACACACACACACACACACATTATCCCTTGCAGATGCAGGCATCCATCCATCTCTCCCTTGGTCTCTTTCTCTCATGCCCTTGATTGACTACCAGGTCAGATAAGAAATTAAGACCAGTGAAATCAGAACCAGATTGCACCTGTCCCTTCTGCAGCCAGAAGAGAACTGAAATAAAGCACTTATGAAACTGCTGTGATCATAACCTTCAAAACACTGAAGACGTCCCAGCTGTCGGCGTTCCCAACCAAAGGTTCCACAATAGAGACACTGGCACCCAGGCCCTCATAATCTATTTCTAACAGAATGCTGTCATTTTGGGACAGGGTGAAGTGTGGCAAACTGTAAAGGTCCCTTTATAGCTACAAAGATTCTGAAAATAGATGTTGCTCTACTGATTTAGACTTGCTAATAGGAGGATCAGTTTGCTTCTATTTAAAATGATTCATTTGCTCTGAAAGAAAAATGATAGTAAGCAGTGATAAATACTTTGAAATGTGAACAACGCTTACTATCTGTCTTCATTGGATAGACATTGGCAATTTTTCTATTTCTTACAACTTAACTATTGACATTTGTAAACAAGCTACTGGACCATCTGCAATAAAGTTGAGCTCACAGATAGAACTGTCAGTTACTCATTACTAGCAGCAAAGGAATAAGGAAGGGAACCATTTATTTGCACAATAAACTATCTTATGTGTTTGTTGTTAGCTATGTTTAGTGAGGGAAACTTGAGCAAAATTCCTCCGTCCTTCACTAGATAATAAAGATCTCAGATTTTAAACAAAGCTGTTTCGATTCAGTCTAGATTACAAAGTAACAAACTGCTAATTCATATGAAGAAAGATCTCAACCCCTAGAATATATGGAAATAAGGATTTTAAAGATAGGAAAGGATTTGTAACTGCATTATTTATTAATGTAAAAATTATCATTCTCAATAACATATTTTATTTCCAAATCACTAACAGCATCTAATAGGATGCAACTCAGAGCATAATGAAATGTATGGAGCCCTGCAAATAATACACTTTTCTGTTTTCCTCTTGCCTGCCCACACTTTACCTTTTAAAAATTCTCTGTTGTGACATTGCCATAACAACTGCATGGGGAAATTAAGCATTTGCTAAAATCATACAATAGACTCAAGGTAAAGACGGGCAAAAGCTATTTTAGCCAGATGTTAAATCCTCTTACATTTGATGTGATGTTACAAATACACATATACCTAAGACTGGAGCCAAGGAGTAGGAAAAGTTTGTAAATATTTATACACAAAATATACTCTGTGTTCGTATACATATTACCTCTAATCTCCTTCTTCTAATGATTTATTTTATACTGTCTCAATAGACACAGTTTTTCAACTGTGCTATTTTTCTTTTGAAATAGTAGATTGTTTACACTAGTCCTTCAAAGATATTTATGTAATTAGGGTTCTATTTCTACATTGGCTTTTAAATCCAAGTTCTTCTTGTTTTGGAATGTCATGTGCTCCCAAACAAGCATAACAGTGCTACACTAAGCGTCTAGCCCTCTGTGCCAGGAGGGGAGGGTGATTGGTAAGCACCCAGACAGTCTACCCCAACTACATGATTTTCAATGTGGCCTGGTTTTGAATTCTGGCTCCTTTACCTTCTAGCTTAATGACCTCACCTACCGACCTCTCTCTCAGGTTATTCCTCTTGAAATGAAGAGAAAAATGGCACCTACTTCTTATACTTGTGAAGACAAATAAGTTAACAGAATAGAACTCTGCACATAATAAATGCTATATAAAAGTGTTCATTAAATTCAAATAAAGTGAACATTCTCAACTATTATTGCATATGTTTTAGCATATGGATTCAGAAGTATATCTATTAAGACAGCTTTAAGTATTTATTTTCTGCTTCCAATAATTGCAAATTGATAGAACAATAACATTATTAAATTAGAACATCACCTACAACAGCATATATTGAGTGTTTACTATGGCCAGGCACAATTCTCAGCATTGTCTCATATATTCTTCCCCAACACTTTGTGGGAGAGATACTCCTATTTTACAGATGAAAGCAAATGAAATTTAGGAAAAATTACATAATTTGCACAGATCCCAAAATCTGTAACTAGAAAAGCAGGACATGAAACAAACCTGACTCTAAGGCCAGAGCCCAAACAGCTGAGTTCTTCTGTTTACCTCAACGTAAATTTCATGGGTTATCATTTTGTTGTATTTTGATGACTCAAAGAGCTATCTCCAACCCTTCTTGTGTGCAGAAGAAGGCTTATCATGTTTAAATCACTTCACTGAAAAAATAAGAGTCTGTGCAAGGCCCCTGGAGATAATGTCTAGGCTTTTAGTCACACAAGAGTTTGTTTCAAGCTAGGATGGAAAGAATGCAAGAGTGAGGATCACAAAACCAGGATCCCAGCACTGACTGTACCACTAACTCCCTGTGTGATGAGACAAGAAATGGAATAAATCCAGTTTATGAAGGTTTGTTGTGACACAGCCATGATTTAGCACTTGGCTTATACTGATGGAATAAATTTAAATGAAAAATAGTGTTTTTCTTGAAGAAAAAAATAATTCCTTGAACCAAAAATATAAAACTAAAACTGTTATTTGATTTCTCCATGTATTAAGATCATTCTGAAAGTAGATTTTTTAACATGAGGCTAAACCTGATCTACTTTACAGCACAATAAAGTTTGGAGTACTCGGCTTCTCGCAGTTTAAGAGGGCACTGGTTAACATCTAAAACATGTTATTGAATGAATACCTTTTCCTGGTCTGTTTTTTCAAGGAAGAAGACAGGCCTGATATTGCCTACTGAACATAGCAAGAAGTTGGGTGGCATGTGACCAGGTTAAATTGGTCAAAAGTTGATCAAAGTATGTCTGTGTGTGTGTGTGTGTGTGTGTGTGTGTGTGTGTGTGTCTGTGCACGTGCTGCTTTTTCACCATTTCAGGTAGTTTTTCATGTCAATTTTCTCAAGCACTTCTCTGAAATTGTGGGGGGAAAAAAAGTCCAAATGCTGCTGGAAAAAGAACCTGGAGTCATAAATAGTGACTAGACTCCTGTGTTCTGCTTCTTTCAGGAGTCACAGAACCATCAGCTGGACATTCCATTAAAGTCCAAATGGAAGTCCCAGGAGATAAGTCAGCAGAGTGGGCTGTGGACAGAAGAGAAATTCCAGAGTGCCTCTGCTTTATTGTCACCAGTAAAAAGGGGAGCAAATTTCTAGGGCCTGGAAAGAAATGAAATCTTGGCACTTTAGGCCACTGGGGTGTGTCCCGGGGCGTTGGTGTGGTGCTCGTCTCTCCGTAGACTGCCACTGTGCCCTTGACTCCAAAACACCTTTAGCAAATACTGAAATCATTTCCTTATATTAAAGAAGCTGATGTCAAAGAAAATTCACTGAGAATAAGAGCTGGTTCAGAAAGGACATAGTCAGCCAAGGAAACTACGAAGTCAACCAAAGCATGTGCATAAATCTAGTAACAATAGCCCCACTGATGCTGGTGACTTCAGAGTGGGGGGGGGGGGCAGGAAAAAAGGCTGGAAGATCATGTTTGGCTTCCTATATCAAATCTTTCATACTCGAGGGACAAATGTTTTGTTAATTGTTGTACAATATATGAAGTGACTGTTACTGACATATTAAATATCCTCATGGGCATGAAATAATGAGTGCTTATTAAATATTGACATCTAGAAACTGAGATTTTTGAGTCCTGAAAAGTCCCCTCAAGAGAAGGGTTAGAGAATGATCTTGGCCAAATTATATTCCATGCAGTATGCATGTATGAGTATGTAACAACACATCCCATCGTGGTGTACAACTATAATGCACCAATTTAAAAAATGAAGAAATTTTTTAAATTTTTTTATTTCCAAATATTTCCATACTAGAAAATGCAAATTTTTACAAAATTTAAAATATTCTTTTAGCACCACAAATCTTCTTATTTGTCATGGCAAAATCTTGAATTATGAACCACAGTTTTAACTCACAAAACTATGAGCTGTGAGTTGACATCACTTCATGTTAGGTTCCCCAAGATTCATAAGTAATATTTGAGTCACAAACAAATGCAAATTGGCATTCAAAAACAATTCCACACATAAGCAAATTGCTTTCTAGATTTTGAAGCTCTTTAAAAAAAAATACTGGTTATTCTGAGTATCAGAGAGCTACATGATTCTTCAGTCTGTCTCCAATAATTCTCAATTCTTTTTTTTTTTCTTCCACTACTAGGAATTGAACCCAGGGCCTCATACATGCTAGGCAAACACTCTAACACTGAGCTACATCCTCAGCCTTCCAATCATTCTCTAAAATGGATGTTTTTCTTTTCTCCCCAAAAAATATTATAACAGAATTTATTACAAAATACACTAATAAGAGGTTTGTAAACCATTTCAATACAAGGCAGCTACTCTCAAACATTTTGTTAAATAAGCTAAAATCTGTTTTAATTCCATTTTTCATTAGTGATTTTTATTATAATACAATTTAAGTAAAAAATATAAATTGCAATGTTTAAAGAAGGGACTTTCATTTTATTTTTTCATGAAATTTCAGAAATGTTAACATGAAAAAAAAATTATAACATCTCTTAGCTACTATAGTATAAGCCCATGGTGATCTTATCTTCTGATTTCATTTGTATTTATTTGAATACAAATCAATAGTGTCTTTATATTGGAAAGGTGCATACACTTTTTTTTGCTGAAATGCCTATTGTCGTTAGGATTTGAAGCCAAATAAATGTGTATTTAAACATGTAATAGGCTGTATACTGATAAATATATTCTTTATAACAATCAATATTGAAGCCCTAAAATTGATTATATGAAAAAATGACCATTTCTCTCCTTGCATCCTAAAGTATCTCATATCCCCTGTGAGCTGCCTCACAGGTAAGTCAATAGGAGCTCCACATGGGATCTGAGAGAAGAATTTTGCCCTGTAAGTGTAATCCATTTATTGGTTTATGGACCAAAAAACCTCTCGGGAGTGTTACAAACTCATATGCTTTCCTTGAGTGATGGGTTTTGCACTTGGATTTCTTATTTAATTGAAAGATGTGTTAAAACTTATGTATAAATAGAGTTCCCTATTGGTTACACATTTCAAGAGTATCTCAAGAGTATAAATTATTCCATCAAGGGGTTGGAATAAATTATACTCAATAATTGGAATCAATTTTCCCTAGAGTAAGCACAAAAAATTCCCATTAACATGGATAGAGGTTGCATATAAAGCATGAGATGAAAATATAATATCACCTACAAATTAGCTTTGTGTTCCTGTATAGCCAGAGAAGCAGCACAGTGAGATAAGCCCACTCATATTGAACTATATCCTTTCTGGGTAAAGTCCCCATTGCATTTTGGATACAGCACACTGTCAGCAGATCGATAGAAGAAAAGAAGATGCACAGCCTAAGTGCATAATCACTGTGTTTTTTAGCTGTCTCTTATTAAATGACAGAAGTGCCACCCGTTTACACACACCTTATAGGAATTCTGTATAGACTGAAGAATTATTATATGAAAGATGCATGCTACTCCTCTGAAGAATAAAAGGTTAAGCTGGTAATTTGAGTATCACTAGCAGCAACCATCATCTATAGGTAACTTAATGCTAAGTCACAATGCTAAGCATTTTACTTATGTTTACCCAGGAACATAGCAAAATGGCTAGGCATGCACATTCTGGATTCAGACCCTATATGGTTTAAATACCAGTGGTATCACCTTCTAGCTGAATAATCATGTGCAACTTCACCCCTCTGTGTCTCAGTTTCCCCATCTGTGAAATAATGATAAGAATATCACCCACTTCAAAGCACTTTTGTGTAGGTTGTGTTCATTTATATGTAGCACTTAGAACAATGCTTGGCATAAACAGAAATTTTTGTGTTATTATTGTTAGTAATTAAAAGGAAAGTAAGGCATAGTTGCATAGAGCCCATGTAATCTAGGAACATTGAAAATTGAAAGTTCCTGCTTTTCCAGTTGCTCATATAGTAAAGAGATCCTTTCAGCTGCCAGTCTTGATTAACATATAATCTGCAGTGATGTTATCTGTGACAGTCACCAGCTTTGATTTAAATCATTTTATGAATACCAAATAAATAGACTTTTTTATACTTGGAAAAAATGTATTTATGGCAAAAGTTCCAAAAAGAGTCTATTCTGAAATAACTACAGGAAGACGCACAGGTTAAGTTGAAAGCCAAAAGAGCAATTGGGAGATTTAGAAGTATAAAGCTTTTTATGGGCTTCCCCAAGAAGAATATAGATTGGAGCTGACGATTAGTTACCTAGACTTGGATTCTTGACCAATAGGGGAAAGTAAAGAAGAGAAAAACAATGACTGTCCTTTAGCTTCTACTGCAGAATACACTATTTCTTAGCAATACTTGTTCTCTTCCAGCTGGAGAATTCTACTTCCTCATCATGTTAAAGACAGGTTTGACCATCTGACTTGCTTTGGAGGATCAAATGTGAGAAGTAATATAGTGTCACTTCAGGATAGGAGCTATATGATCCTGATTATGCTAAACCAAGTTATTCTCTTCCCTCTTCCATGTTTCAAGATAATGTTCTCAGCTGGTGTTTTTGGAAGGAGGAAACGATGCAGGTGACTCCTGATGCATATACACTAAGCTTCTGGCATTTAGGAGTTGTTTGTTACTTTGACACAATGTAGTCAAACATGACTGGTAGAGTTTATTAGGCAGTGTCTCAAGGGAGGGAAGAAACATACTCTGGGATGATGAGAGCCACATCAGAGGTGTTGTGTAAATATGAGGGGTCCCCCAAAAGCTCATGTGTGAGACAATTCAAGAAGGTTTAGAGCTGCAATGATCAGGTTATAAAAGTCTTAACTTAATCAGCCCATTAATCCACTGGTAGGGATTAACTGGGTGTTAAATAAGCAGATAGGGTGTGGCTGGAGAACGTGGGTCTCTGGGGATATGCCTTTGGGGTACATATTTTGTGCTTGTTGAGCAGAGATCTATCTAGCTAACTATCTAATTCACTCTCTCTCCCTCCCCCTACCTCCCTCTCTCCTTCCTGATCATCATGCCAATGTTATCAGCCTTGCAAGTAATAAGAACAATTATCATACATGATAAGAATAATTTCAATAGGTGGCTACAAGCTCAACAATTAGAGAGCATTTGGGACCCCATACTTATATGAGGACTCGGAGAAAGCAGAGATCTTGTGTTAAAATCCTGAGTGTCCATTCAGAGGGAATAATGTGCCTCCTTCAACTAGACGAGAGAGAGCTTGAGGGACAGGAGTAACTCAGACTCCTCCAGTAGAGGCTCAGGGTGACTTTTATTCCCACTTTCAAGGTTTTCCTTTCTACCATTCTCCAGACCCCTGACTCCAGTCATTCTAGAAAGACTTAAGAAGCAAAGTTGCATATAAAAATGGAAAAATAGATCAACAAAACGACTAGGCAACCAATATGAGTGAGTAGAAGACTTGCTGGTTCATGGGAGGTGCTGTAGGTACCTATATAATAATAATGTGGGTATACAAAGAATGGCTAAGATCTATCCCCTTCTTCAAAGGATACTAATAATTATTAAGAGTCCCCTATGCACTAAGCATTTTGCTAAGTACTGCACATGATTTATGGCCTACATCCCTAGAACAGCAGAGGAGGATTCTATTATTATCCCTACTTTAGAGATGAGCAAATGAGACGTGGGGTGAGTGGGATCCTTGCCTGAGAACCTACAGTGAGAAGCTACCAAGACATGATCTGAATTCTGAAATTTTGTCTCTGGAAGCTGAGATCATCACCCCTGCCTGATGCCCCTGCCAAGCACCTTTATTTTGATTGTGGGGCAAAAGCATAAAGATAAAAATTCAATTGCTATAGCAATCATAAGGGAGAAAATGGTTAATTTCCAAATAATTGGCAAAAGTAAATGAAGGGAGTTACAGAAAAAAATCATAACCCTGGTCACCTTTGTGAGCTGAAGAGGCTTTGTGTGGGAAAGGGTGTTGAGCAAGACCATAGGGATTGGTAGGAACTGCATGGGTGGCAAAGAATTTGCTGTGTGAAGGCCAGTTCAGAAACAAACAAACAAAACCCTAGCAACTAGGTACCATCAAAAAAGTTCACTAATAATAAAAGAGAAAAATTATCTCAGCTTCAAATATGATGGCACTGCTGGCATTCTTCAAATATTTCTTGATTCTGAAGCTGAGAAAAAGAGAGCAAAAACTTCAAAAGGACCTTTTTGACATTTATTTCCTTGCTCTAAACACAGCTATAACATTGTCAAGATTTGATTCTTAAAGAGACTAATCTCTGCCATAGGCAGCTCTAGATGGCCTGGCAAAGATCCTCTTGGCGTTTATCTTGCTGTTTAAGAGACAGCTATACCTTTTAGAAAGCCTCTTTCTTGGAAGTATTTCCAACTTAGCTCATTTACCATTCAGATGACAAAACCCGAGATGCAGAGAGACAGGGAAATCGCACGAGGTCACACAGCAAGAGCAGCCTCTCTTGGGAATGTCCAGATTCCTAATAAAGCAGGTTGCTAGAGCCACAGCCCCAAGTGAGTTTGTGGCTACCTAGGAGAACCAGGACAGATAACGGTGCTGACAGAGAGCAATAAAGAGTCTGAAAGGGTCTGGAAAGGAAATTATAAAATACACTATAATGGGCTGCTATGTTTGATACCAAGTGCACTGAATTTCAGGAATTTCCAAGAATTCTTAAACTTCTACCTTCATTAATGTATGAAATTCCACTGCCCACATAGCTTAGAGTATTTTATTCTATGTCAGAAGAGAATAGAAGATTCTCCCCAAATCTAATAAAAATGGAGTAGCCTTCATAAGATCTCAGTCAATTTTATGAATTAACATTAATCTTTGGTTCACCCCACATACAGATCTCTTAATGCTATATGAATTGCAAATGCATATTATTACACTTACTTAATTTGAGAGACAAAATTTTAAAAGATGTCAAAGTGCAAATCAAACTTCTTCAGAATGTACATTTTTTTAAGTGACCAGTAACAGTATTCTTCAGCTTTGGTTTCTCAATGATCGTGCACGAAAACAAATGCAGATCTAGAATCATGCAGAGTTGGTGTACTGGGTCCTGCCTGAAGAGCTGATAGAAAACACTGGAATTATGAGTGCAACAAGCAACTTTCAGGGTCTGCTCTGTTATAAAACTGTGCTTAACAGGATAGTGGCTGGTTAGAATAATGCTGAAAATTAAGATTATTCCCAATGACAAAACCTTGAAATCCGAAAATATTTCCAAAAGCACTTCAAAATTGTTTTTCAAAACTAAATGACTTTATCACTCTCTCAGCACACAAAGGAATAACAGAGAAGAAAGAAACTTCCTTCTGTTGAACAAATGATTATACTCAATAAAACAAAATAATTGTGCAAATAGCTAGGGAAATGTCATGATCCTTTGAGCGCAGATGATTTACATATGGCAGTCAGATTGTTGTACTAGCTTTTGTTAATGCCTGCTTAAAACAAGCAGACAAACAAAAAGTTCTACTTACTAACCAGGATCCACTTTTTTTCTGAGTTCTTCCACCAAAAATAGCCTCAAACAAACAAAAGACAAAGAGACAAGGAAAAATTCAGAAAAAATCATTTTTGTCTCACATTTCCTGAATTGGCTACTCAAGCTGGGGTTCCACCAACCAAAGTTAAAAAAAATGAAATAATTAAAAGTAGGAGTAGATCTTCATATAGAAGAAGTTCTCTGAATCATAAAAAAGCATTCACAATTTATGACCCATGAAGCCCTACTAGACTATTCTAATCACGATGAACCATTTAAATATAATAATTATTGAAGTATTAGAGCATAAAATCTCTCCATTAAAACTGTGCTGAGATTACCCAGTTGTCTAACAACCATAGGAAACTCACGGGCTGTAAACAGTGTGGTGCTTCTTCAGAACTAAAACTTGATTCAAAACATTGCAAAAACGTTTTTATTGCATGGTTAACCGTAAAATCCATTTAAAATTTGAAGTTTTTTTAAAAAAAGATATAAATCCTATGTTTTTCTTTGAATTTTGTAAATTTTATTGCGTCCGTCTAAAAATGTGACTCGGGTAGTAAAACGTGACGCTACTCACTGTAATGGTATGTGTTTGAAATACAACCCATTTGCTCTTCATTCATTTTGCTTTAGAGGCTGGCAACGTTACAAAAATTTTTTCTATAAAATATTCTTTGTTGTGCTGTTATCATATTCATATAATTTCTTTATTTTATCTCTCTTGATAAAATATTTTCCACCCATGTCTGCTTTTTATCACTTTACAACTTACTGCCACATGCCCCTCTTCTCTTGGCAAGGTTTATGAAGTGTCTTGGCTAAGAAAATGCTTGGACTGCCTTATCAACGGGCAATTGTCGCCTAGAACTTGAGTGACCACAGGGCATTATCTGAGGGTCATTACTGCACTGTTCTCCCATTCTCTGTAGCATCATGTTATGTGATCACCTTGAGAATAGGAACCAGACTTTTTTTTCCATAAGTTATAACAACCAGCTATTTCTTCATTTTCTTCATTGTCTCCATGTGTCCCATGTGTGCAGATTTTTCCATAAATCACAGACACATAGGGCGTTCCTTGGTACCCTGTGTGTCAGCACATTTGTGTTTAGGGAGGACCCTGTGGGAGCTGAGCAAGTTGAGTATTTAAATACCCCACTCATCCCTGGTTTTGGCTTCCTTGCATTCATCTAGCTGTTTATGGACACCCAAAAGCTCCAAAAGCTGTTTTCCTTGGCTGTGAATGGGACTCTATAAAGTGTGTCTTAGTAAGAGTATTGTATTCCTGTCCTTTAAAACCTAGCCAGGTACTTTTCAGCTCTGGCAGCATTTCTGTCGCCCACATTGGCAGGGCTTTATTCCTTCACAGTTACTGACAACACCCAGCTCTGAGCTATCTACCTGACAAAGTCATCTTTGCACACTGCAACATGACTGTGGAGAACAATCCTTCTCCTCCCCCAAACAGCTCATACTGAATTAGCATTAAAATGCAACTAATTATGTCTCCTATTAATAAGGGAAACACTAAGCAAGTCAGTTCTTCATTTAGAAAAACAAGAGAGATCTTCATTAGACCTTCATAAAAAGGACTTACTCTAAGGAGCTTAAAGTCGGCACTACCCTAGGCAGTTTGTAGAACACAAAAAAGAAATTGTGTGATCCCTGTCATTAAAAAGTGTTGTTACAAAACTCCAACACGTGCCTCTGAAAGAGAATATTAACAAAGCAGCTAATGACAACTAGCAGCACGCTGTCCACTGAATAGATTGCTATGAAAAAGAAAGTCCTTTTAGTTAAGAGAAAAGTTATTTGTCCTTTAAGCTGAAAAATATATTTTAGAGGAAACATATGGTAAGAATCTAACACAGTGAGAAAAAAATTTCATGTATACATAGAAGTAAAAACTCATATTTTATATCTTTCTCCAAATGAATTTCTCAGACCAGAGTATATTAATATGCAGACAAGATAAAGTTGTACATAGCAATTATGAGAATCTTGAAAGACTGAACCTAAAATTTAAATGGTCTTAAAGGAAGATCCAGGAGTAGGACAAAATATAAAGGATCTTTTTTAGTTTATAAACTTTAGCCTAGCACTCTCCTTCATATGATCAGTCACGTATAAAGGGGGATATATGGATTCACATATAGTGTTCACTAATGTAGAGTTATTAATTAGCACTAAAGACCAGGATTTCTCTGGTTTCCACACTTCAGTGGTTTCTGTATTCATGTCCATATTATCCCAATACAGACAGTTAATTTTGCAGAAGAAACTTTCCACTTGAGAGACTTAAAAATATATACTTTAAAAAAAAAAACTGATGTGACTTCTTTGGAGAGCTGTGACCAGGAGGAAACACGGTTGTTGATCTGCTTTGACTAAAAATACCAAAGTCAGATACAAATGTCATTTGTAAAGTTGCATTGAAAGTTCTCTGTGGGACATAATATTTAACCTAGGTCCATTTTGTATTAGATAAGGAAATCCTGTATATGAGATAATACTGTCCCCTGAAAATTACCCTAGAGCTTGGAAAATTAAAATTATCTGTTTAGACGAAATTCTACCTGTATCTATTTTCATTTGCATTAGCAATTACTAAAAAAAAATATAGTGTTAGCTTATAATAATCAAAACAAACATTCAGCACATGTTAAACTAGCCACTGAATTAGGCACCTTGTATTTCATCAGAAAACAAAGGCTGAGGAAACGTTTAGGAACTACTATTTTATTAAGAAGTGCCACCCCAGGGAGCAAAAGGAAGAGACAAAGAAAATTAGGTAGTAAAGGAAGAAAAGTCAATAAGAGGACACATTACCAAGCTGGTCATCTCCAAGCGTAACTGATTGCTTAATATCACTGCCTCATGCTCCCCAAAGCTATGCAACTGCATTCCAGGAGTCTGTCCGGGGGAGAAAAGAGAAAGGTTTATTCTAGTCCCTATCTTTCCATTGCCAGGGTTTGCCACAGAGCTTGTTAGCAGCCCCATGTTTCTGGGCCATGCGTGGGTTGCCCTGAGCAGTGTCTCTGAGTATGCCCTCCTCAGCATCAGGCACAAAGACTAGGGCGGGAGCCCAAATGCCCTTGGCACAGGCATTGGGTGTAAAAGCACTGTCAAGCTATGCTAGTGTCAACTTCATTCCCTTCCAGATGCTGCAGCTGCATAGGGTTGACAAAGCTGGAACAGGCAGAAGATGAACTGGGAGACCCAAAGTCCTATGTCAAGGTTTCTGATCACAATCATCTTTTCATTTTAATCCTACCATCAATAACCTGAGTGGAGGCACTTGCGTCCCCATTTTACACACAAGGAAATACAGGTTCCTGAGCCTAAGAGGCTCACCTGAAAGCACTCAGCTATGAGCAACCTGTACCTTAGAAATTTTAAGTTAATTCTCTTATCATCAATTGGTCAATTCCATCAATTTTATGTTTTTCCATAATAATAAGCATTAAAATATAAATATGTGATCTGCTTAATAAAAAGAGAAAATCTTAACTTGATCTTCCCAAATATCACACACAGAAGAGTAACTTATGACAATGAACAGATGCCAGTTTTCTGGTGTCCACTCCTACTCTATGTCTAGTAATTTAGGACAGATATAAAATCTAAGGAGATGTGTCTAAGAGTGACAAAGCATAAGAACCTCACAGCTAATAACACCCTGTGCCCTTAAACCCCTTAAGCATGATCCAGTGAAGAAGGCGAGTGGCACAACCTCAAAATAGGAACTAAATTTCCCAGTTTATACTTGGTAAAATCTAAAAAGATGGTACTACACACCACAGAGAAAAGCATTAAACCAAAGAGGACCTGCAACGGAGGAGGCTGACCAGACCATGCGGGAAGCTGGCTGGGCTGGGAACAGTTCAACTGAAAACAAAACAGAACACAACACCTATGTATCCAGATAAGGCCATTTTGTGTCTTTCTTTCATTCCTGTAACACTTTTTAGATCTGTAAGAGCCGCTCCAGCATACAAAAGTGCATGTGTGTGCCCATATACGTATACAACCTTTTCAGAAAAACATTCTCTCATGTCACAAATTAATTTCTCTCTCATCATCGATGCATTCTACAAATCAAAAGGGGGAGTTTGTAAACAGATATTACTTAAAATGAGTATATCCAGCAGTCAAACAAAGCTTAACTGATAGCAGGGCACTGTGGCACGCGCCTGTAATCCATCAGCTCAGGAGGTTAAGGCAGGAGGATCACCAGTTCAAAGCCAGCCTCAGCAACTTAGTGAGGCCCTAGCAGCTCAACAAGAACCTGTCTGTAAATAAAATATAAGAAAGTGTTGGAGATCTGGCTCAGTGATTAAGCATCCTTGGTTCAATCCTTGGTACCAAAAAAAAAAAAAAAGGCTTAGTTGATTAAGAAAGTTAAATCAAACCAGGTACAGTGGCACACGCCTATAATCCTAGTGGCTCCACTTGGGAGACTGAGGCAGGAGGATCACAAGTTCAAAGCCAGTCTCAGCAAAAGCGAGGCACTAAGTGAGACTTGTCTTTAAATAAAATACAAAATAAGGCTGGACGTGGCTCAGATGTCAAGTGCCCCAACCACCAAACTCAATCCCCAGTACTAGCCCCCCACATCAAAAAAAGAAAGTTAAATCAGTGCCTTTTTATTACTATTAAAGTCAACCCTCACAGCACTCAAACATTATGATTACTTGAAAGATTAAAATCACTGTTACGTAAGCAACAAGGCCTTTGTAAAGCCTAAAACTTGATCAAGTTTTTCAGTTATTCTAAAACTCTAGTTATTTCTGATTTCTTATAAAAGAGACAATTTGTATGTGTAAATGCCAATTATTTTATGTTTTATTACTGGTTAAATTTTAGATATGTTCTAAGAGATAGGGGAATGAATGTACTGGAGGTCAAAAATTTGGTTTCACAGACATTTAACAGCATCTATCTGGAGAGGAAAAAAAAAGTTGAATTGAAATTTGGGATTTGCCAAAGTTTTTTTGCTCAATGTGGTCCCTTCAATAGAAGAATCACTGCATTAATATTCAAAAGGCAGCCATCTCTGCTTTAATATAACTTCCATTTTGTAGCTGAAGTTTTTTGGAAGAAGGAGAATACACTCTATGTAACTTAACATTGTGAAAATTTGCTGCAAATGGACCCTCTTACCCAGGGGTCCTTAATCCTACTTAAAGGGTTTTTATTATGAGGAGTGATTAAGTACGGCACACTCACGACTTTCACAACATAGTTATTATTTGAATTCAAGTCTCCAAAACTGAAACTTACATGTTGAAGGATGGCACCAACACAAGCATCCCCCTTTACAATTTCAAATGCCGTGCAATTCAACCAATGATTGCCCTATCCTTTATTTTCCAAGCCCAGCTCAGACATGAAAAGGAAATCTGACCTGCATTTAATGACCAAATCTGTTAACAGTTTTGTCATGGTACCTACGTCCTAGTTCGATCCAAATGAAATACTTCACCAGCTCCAGATGTCACAGGCTTAGTTTCATAAGCATGAAAAGGCATGTATGGCTGTTATTAACAGAGCTTGTTTAAATAACTGTATTTGTGTAGCTTTTAAAATTCTTTATCATACTCCACAAAAGACTTGAAGAGGAGCTAATAAAAATCATAGCTGAAAAATTCAACCTATGTGAAAAGCTCTCTCATTCCTTGACAAGGTCAACATGAATGATCTAGGTTTGCCAACAGTATTAGCTAAAAAGAAATTTGAATAAAAAACACACAAACTATAATTAGACATCATTATCGGATTCTCTTTTGACTTGTTTCTTTGCTTGATTTTCACATTTCATCTCATAAGAGTTCAAGCACCTAGTTTGACATCTAATTTAAAGAACTTCCATATACATTTGTCAGAGTTGCCGATGGAAAATAGAAAATGGTTAACAATAAGATCACCGCTACCTCACTCCAACAACGTGGAAACAAGATGGCATTCCACGAAGACAGAACATGATGCACATAAAACAGATCAGAGAGGAGGTGACTAAAAAGACCTGACTATAAACGAGCTGAAGTATAAATCTGAGTGAGAGAGGAAGAGAGAGGTCAGTCAAATAGGAGTTGGGTCAGTCACCACAGACTAGGACAAAAGAAGGCACAGGTGTATGTAAATGTGTATTATGGAACTATAAAACTAACTCCAGCTACTTTTCTTTTTATTTATCAAATAACATGACTACAGGAAGAGATGGTCATGAATAGGAATTCTGTAATAATGAGTTCAGTCTACCTTTATTCATTGTAAAACAACACACTGGTATTCTGGTGGTTTTTCTTGTTTGTTTTTTTTTTTGTTTGTTCATTCGTTTGTTTGTACCAGGGATTGAACCCAGGGGTACTTAACCACTGAGCCACATTCCCAGCCCTTTTTATTTTTTATTTTGATTTTGAGACAGGTTCTCGCTAAGTTGCTGAAGCTGGTTTTGAACTAGTGATTCTCATGCAAGGCATGTGCCACAGCACCTGGCTGGTATTCTGTTCTTTTATATCAAAATGAGATATTTTTGTGGCTTCCTTAGTATGACTCAGGATGACTGAACTTGACCTACTCTTGACCAATAAAGTTTCGGAGCCAGCTAGAAAAGGGACAGCCCAAGTCCACACCTTTTTTGTTGGCTATTAGGGAACAGTCGATTGTTCTATCTTAGTAAAAATTTAACTTCATACCTTAATTTTTCATTGAAATATCTATATTGCCTTATTTTTAAGGAGAAAAGCCTCAAAAAGAAAAAAGGCAATTTCTTTCACTTCCTGTTTGCTAATTTCAGATTATTTTTAGTAAAATTGAATGTTCCTTCACATAAATTTCCTGAAATTTTAGATAAGTGAACTTGTAGTTACCAGGGAGGTTGAAATAACTGGAGTCTAGTCACTACAGTCCTCTAGCATGGCACTGTGATTATGTGTCAAGAAAAAAAATTGGCATTTTAAGTTTCTCTAAAAGTAATCCATGTGTCCTTATAAAAGTCTTCTTCTTTTGTACATGGATATATAGTAACAACAATGTTATCAATGGTGATAATAGCAGACTATTGTATAAAAAAGCATTCCTGTTTATTTATCTTAACTATATATATTTGCACATGAGAATAATATTTACTCTTATCCATTTTTTTTTTTTTTTTTTTTTTTTTTTTGCAGAGTGAAAGAACTTTATCTCTTTTGCTTTTCTATGGACAAGGATCCTCTGAACAATTCCTGGATTTTTTGCTAGTTCTACCCACCATCCCCGTGAGAAAGTAGAAAAGTTTTCTGAGAGGTCAATGGATTTGGCTCCAAGGCAATATGCATAGGAGGTCCCTAAGTGGAGATGGGGTACCTCTTTGTCCAAATACAAAAATAAGGCTAAAATGTCTTTAAGGAGCTGGGTGTAGTGATGTACACTATAATCCCACCAGCTCAGGAGGCTGAGGCAGGAGGATCACAGCAATTTATAGCAAGGCCCTAAGCAACTTAGCCAGATCCTGAGTAACTTATCAAAACCATGTCTCAAAATAAAAAATAAAAATAAAAAGGCTAGGGATGTGGCTCAGTGTTTAAGCATCACTGTGTTCCATCCCCAGTATGGTACCCCCCAAAAAAAATTTTTTTAAGACCAGTTCAACTGCAAAATTTCATAATTCTTTCTAAGGATACTCAGCTTATCTCAAGTTTAAAAATCCAGTAGTTGATGCCTTTCAATATTTTTTTATAACTGCTACACATTATTGAATAAATTTGGTCTAAAAATGTGATTGTTCCTTAGCAAAGCTATAGAACCAACTTAGGCGCTTTTCAACAGATGAATATCCAAAAGGAAATGTGGCATATAAACACAATGGAATATCACTCAGCCATTTAAAAAAAAGAATGAAATTATGGCTTTTGCAAGTAAATGGATGAATCTGGCGATTATCATGCTAAGTGAAATAAACCAATCCAACAAAAACCAAAGGTCAAATGTTCTCTCTGGAGTGTGTATGCTGACACACAACAAAGGGTGAGGAAAAGAATAGAAGTTCCGGTGTATTAGATAAAGAGGAATGAAGGGAAAGAAGGGAGGGTAGAAATAGGAAAGACATTGGAATGAATTGGATGTAACTTTACTATGTTCATGTATGAATACACCTCAGTAAATCTCCACATCATGTACAACCACAAGAATGGGATCTTAATTAGAATAAGACATACTCCATGTATGTATAATATGTCAAAATAGACTCTACTATCATGTATATCTAAAAAGAATAAATTTTTTAAGATATTTGAAAACAATTGCATCTCAACTGAAAAAAAAAAGATTATTCTTGAAATACTAGCTGTCCATGACTTAAATAATTGAATGGATTTCAATTATAAGAAACAGTTACTCTTCTGGTAAAGTCTGTGTAAGCAGCTTTGTGAATAAGAACCATATTTTCTTTGAACCAACCTGTCAATTTTTTGTTGAATGATTTGCTATTGTTTTATATCAGCTAATGTTAATATATATAAGGATAAAAGAATTAAAGCAATACATTGTGCTTGTCTCAAGAAGGTCAAGAAAATATATAAGGAAGACAGGTAACTAGACCTAAAGTGACATATAGAAGAATAAAAGTCTATATAAACTTCTCCAAGAGCCCAGAGATGGAACAATGTCTTCATAATAACTTGGATGTAAGATTGATTATGAGGAAATTAAGTCAATTACTATTATTGCTTTCCTTTTTTTGGGGGGGGGGGCATTCTACCTCCTCTTCCTCCTTCTCAACATCTATTTCATTTAAGTTCTGACTTCTTTATGTAATTTTACCTTGCCCAGATAATAATAATCATAGCAATAATTTTTACATGTTTTTTTAAATTTTTTGGTTTTCCTTTTAAGAAATTATCCATTGAACTTGCTTTTTTTATTCAAAAATATTTAATAAGAAATACATGATTTTATAAAATATATAATATATAAAATATATAACATAAATCTTTATAAGATATTTTTCACAAAATAAAATATTTTTATATTTTATAAAAATATATATTTTGCAAAAATAAATATATATACGTTGTATTCCTGGAAGTTGAAATTATATTCTTAAATGTACTACTGTCATACACAATAACAAAGACTCTCTGACAAGCTTTAAGTTGACATTATTTGAGTTTTAAAAGGCTTTAGTGGGGCTTTCCCCCACATTTTTGTTGGCTTATTTATGTTGATAAAATTCTTCATTCTTAGGGTTAACTCACACCCATGGGATAAGAAACAACTGGCCCAGAATCATATAACCACCATGTTCTAACAATCATAGCCAACTCGATTCAAAAGTGGATCAGAGTAGAATTTAGCATAAAGAGCGTTTCCAGTTACCAAATAGCAAAGTTATTTGAGAGTTTGGGATTAAAGCATGCTTATCAGACCTACCTGATCGGAAGAATCACTCCATGACGTTGAATTGCTAGATCTTTCCCCAAAAGAGCTAGATTAAATACATCATTGGTGATCTTTATAAAATAAATAAAGAAACCAATCCAATGACTCTAACAACCAGGAAAATTTAAAAAGCTTTAGCATATCACCATAAATCATTATCATCTACTACATATTTAATTAACTTCAAGACTTGATGATGTAATTTACTAATGATATAACCCAATCCATGTCTCTTCCTGATAGCAAATACTCAGAGTATTAAAGACATTCCAAAATAAACGATGCGTACCTCTCTATATGCTCCCTTTTCAGAAAAATCATTATTGGATAACATAAACAAGGAAGAATTATTTACCCCAGTATATACAAATCTGAAGAAAGGAATGGAAACATCATACCAAAAAGAAAAGAAATAAAAAATATGCATTAACCACAAACTTTAAACCCAGCACTAATTGGAAATACTCAAAGAATTATCCTCTCTCTCCCTGACCAATAATCATGGTTTGTTGTTTGCAGTGACAGCAACTCAAGCCTCATAGCTGCTGAACACATAAACATTCCAACCGATCTTTCCAGTATATTTCCATGCCTCTAGGATGCCTCATTCCCAAGTCAGGATTCCCTAATCTCTCTCCAAATCAAGACATTTTAAAAATGTCTTGGCCTTCAGGCTTCTTATTTTTGGAGATTCCACATTGTATCCAACATATTAAGATGATGCTTTGATCATGTTAAATGTAATTTCCTGCTAAAAATCTTTTTCAAGATTGTTATAATTTGCCTTTCAGTTTCAGGCCACAAAGAATTAAGCCACAGCTGGCTATGGGGCTATGGTTTCTCAGCAATTGACATGTCCATTTAATGATATTTCCAAAAGAGGGGGAAAAAAAAGCTCACCTACAAATTGTTTTTAAATATAAGAACGTTTATAAATAATACAATTAAAAATAGGTGAATGGCAAATATTTTATTGAATATTAATCTCAATTTTGTAATATCTCCTGCTTAGGAATGAATGAAGGTTGTTTTAGATATCAATATTTATTTGGCTTCTGAAAAGATTGGGGGCCTTGTATGCCACCCCAGTAGTGCCGAATGGCCTTGCCCCATCGCACTTTTAAACAAAGGGACTCTTGTCAGTGTCTCTACTTTCACTGCTCCATACGTCTTCCAAAAATTCCTGAGGTTATCAGATCTGATCATCTAAGAAGAGCAGATTTAAGAGAAGATTTTTAAAGAAGATTCTGAGAGTGTCATTTATGTTCAGAAATGGTTAACACCATTCTCATAGTTTCATTTGGGGATCTGTCACTCTTTTCTGAACTTCACAAAATCATTCTTAGATGTATCTAAGCCTTCAAGCTATTGTCTTCTGTCATAATGTGTCAGTTGCATGGCAAAGGAACAGAGGCTGGAGGGTGATGAATGCCAATCAGTATGATTATAATCAAAGAGTCATCTAAATTAACTTGCTAACTTGCCTTGTCAAATGCCAGATACTCCTGAATCTGTTGGCCTCTGCTCCTTTGTGTTTATATGCACAATTAATTCATTGAAAGAAAACATTGACTATTCCTCAAACATATGACCAAGGGCAAGAATTTATTGTCACTATGAACTAAGACAGCTGTCATCTTGGGGAGCCGGGAATGAACTGATTCTCAAATCCTGAATTAGGTAAAAAATTTTACTTTCTCAGTTTTTGTTTGACAATAACAATTAGATCCAGAAATAACATAGCATGCCAGCAAAATCTCCTTTCTCAATATTTGTGCCTGAGTTGGCAGTACGAATACTGACAATCTCTCATGTGATCCTGCTCTGCTGAAATCTGCAGACTTAACTGTGTTTAGGTAGTTCAGATAAGCTTTAAATAAGCATCTGAATTTCTGGGTGCTCGTGGAAAATGAACCAAATTCCTCTCCTTTTGAGACTCACTTATGTCTGACTCTAATGCATTCATGTAGGAATAATAGAAGGTCTTGCTTTACATACCTAAGCTTACCATTAATATTAAACAATGAATTTAATGTTGTCAGCCACGTGGTACTTCATTCATTCCAGTGAGCAGGGATCTTTTATGTTTATTTTATTTCCAGCCAGTAAAGTATGTTATTTGCTTTTTGCTCAAACAACTGCTGTCTCTCTCTAGGGAATTGAGGCATTTCATGGAAAAGTGCAATCATGATTTCAAAAGACTGCATGATATAAAAACCATAAAATTGTACATAGTGTCAGGATATAGTGATATAACAGCAGGGGCTGGTGGGGACAGACTGTGTTTTTCTGGTCTTGTTAAAATTCAGTTTCTGCCTCTATTTATTTACATAATGGATTCCTGTTAACCTTGATCATATGCCGACACTGTCCTTTACCAAATAGAATTTGCAAGTTAAAAAGTTGAACACTACTAAGAAAGTTTCTTCCTTATGATTGGTTTGTTTGCAATTAGAATACACTGTCACCTACCTAGGAAACATTTTATTTACGGGCCCCCCAAGTTCCTAGAGAACATACTTTCTGAGACCCTGGAAAATCTTACAAATATATGATCCCTTTTTAAAAAAAATCTGCTATAATTATGCTTAACAATAAAATATAAAGTTTTTTTTTTTTTAAATAGAACCAGATGATTTGGAGGTGGGAAGGTAACCAGGGTTTGAACCCAGGGGCACTTAACCACTGAGCCACTTCCCCAGCCCTTTTTTATATTTTATTTAGAGACGGGGTCTCACTGAGTTGCTTAGAAACTCACTAACTTGCTGAGGCTGGCTTTGAACTCCTGCCTCAGCCTCCCAAATTATTGGGATTATAGGGTGTGCAGCATTGCACCCAACGAATCAGACATTTTTTAAACTTAAATACAAACTAACCCTTAAAAATCAACAACAAAGTGACCGTTCTAACCTCCGACTCTCTTCCAAGGACTATGACACATGATTCTCCCATGGAGCTGCTTAGCTGCTTCGCGTATTCCCATGGCAGTTCTTTGAAGGAAGTAGTATGTCCCCTCCTTTTTATCAGACATGAGGAAATTTAGGTAACCTGGTGAGGTAACCTGCGCCAGATCACACAGGTATTAAATAACTGGACCAGGATTAGAATTCATGTCTACAGTTAAAAGATATTGCTCACTTTATGAGCACAACATATTATGATGCATGAACTTGTTTATCATAAACGCACTTCCCAGCTTCTGCAGCTCCACCTGGTGTCAAAATTCCACATGGTTTTCCTTCTACAGTCAAAGGGAACTGAGTTCCTTAACCTCTTTACTTCCTGGCATCAGAATTGCTGACATGAGTCGCCTACACTGTTACAGCAGTGACATGAGGTAACAGGCGAGTGTACAACCAGAAGTCCAACATGATCGAAGCTCAGTCTTCCCATTGTCCCTATAACTCTGTCTCCCACCAAAGAAGAAAACCTCTGGTTGGCCTTTCTAATTCTCTTTTTGACAATACCTCCTTTCTCAAACATCCACCAGAAAAACAACAAGGAAAGAGTAATATTCTGCTACAAAGTAACATCACAGAAGGGTATGAAATGTTTTGAACTCCTTTTGCCAAATTGAAGACTTCAGACACCTTGTTCATTCACTAATCATTAATAATCACTTTTCTGATTAATAGCTTAATGATGTAAGAGAATGTATTCCTACCACATAAACAGCCTCCTCATAATACAAGGTTATTTTTTTTAAAGATCTCAGCTTACCTCTAAAAAGATGTATTCAAAAGAAACCAGGGATTTTTTGTTTGTTTAAGGTGATGCTGGGGATCCAACCCAAGGTCTTGGGCATGCTAAGTGATCGCTCTAGCACTGAGCTACTTTCTGCCCAAAAGTAACCAGTTTTTAAATATTTCTTCTTTGAACTAGGATGGATACTGTTTTAGTCACAAAAATCTAATAGCCACAAGTTTCTGTTTAAAAAAGTTTATTTTGCTACAATTTATTTTTTAAGGATTTTTGAAACACAAATTTAAACCTACGGCTTAAGTAGCAAGTTAAGCTAATGCTACAAGGTATGCCAGAACTCTAGTTTAGAGGGAACAATGAAACTTTGCTATTCTCAACCTCTGCAAGTAGAAATGAAACAGTCATGTCAATTAAGTCTTCCTAGAAGAACTTGGTACTTACCAAAAAATAGAAAAAGAAAAAATCCAACCAACCAACAAAAAAATACTTGTACATGCATTTGATGGCCACTAACCACCCTACGCAAGGACATTATTTCCTTTTGTAGATTAGGAACAGGCCTACAGAATATAGGTGGCTGGCTGGCTTTAGGTCACTCAATTAGCAGCTAATAGAAATGGGAATTAAATTCCTCATCTGATTCTGCTTCACAATTTCTAGCACAAATGCTAAAAGCAAAACAAAAAGCTAGAAGACATTCAAAGTGAAAGACCATAATCATCATTGACACGCACTGGTAATAAATTGATGTAATGACTTAAAACCATAAAATATACAAGAAATCAATGCCATTTTTCTCAGTGCTTTAATTCTCAAAATGTTATCATGGGAAGTCCAAAAGTTTTGTATTTCCTATTGGAGGTTTATAGACCTTTTTCAACTGAATCATTTTCACTTAAAACCAACTCTGACCGTAGACTTCAAAATACGTCCACTCAGTTCTCAACACTGCTATCACCCACGCCACGATGCCTCTGCATTCTCGAACTCCAATGACTCTCTGACTGTGATGTTTTACCAGCCCAGCTCCCTTGCACCCTCTCTTTCTTCATGCCTGTGTTGACTTTGTCAAAGCACTGAGGCCGCCATTTCCTCTGAGATGATCTCCCTTCCCCAGGTTTCTCTCTCTTCCCTGACTGACCTCCATCTCTATTGCTCAAGGTCAATTATCTATTTTCTTACCTCCAAGTCCTCCATTTCTGGTACTCATGAATTTCTAATGTTCTTCCCAGAGAAACAAACTCAAATAAGTGACATTATCTGTCTAGTGAAATGAGTGCTTTTAAGGGCAGCATTCCAGGATGGTTCCTTGCCCCTCGTTACTTTCATAGCATCTCACCAAAGCCTGAAACTCCCGCTGCCAACATTCACCTCACTGTGCCCACCCCTGGCATCTCATTTCCTTTGGGCATGGCCGGAAATGGGTCCCACAAAGACTCTGGAATCATATCTGGCCCTGGGATCATATTCCATGAGCATCATGAGATGTTTAAGCATCTCTCCCCCTGAGGACAGACAGAATAGAGACTGGCAGACAGGCTTCAGTTGGTTTAAGTTCTCTCCAGAGGACAGTACAATCTTTTGCTTCATCTTTGTAATTCATTTTTTTAAGGGAAACTATACTCTTAAAGATAGGTATAGTCTTCATTCCTTATTTCCAAACCATTTCTCATTTCACTGATAACTGCTTTCTGCCCCCACTTAAGTCCTATTCCTGAAAATCTCCAAAGACTTCCTCAGTTGCCAGATGGTACCTTGAAGTACCATTGCTTAATTGACACTGTCAATCAGTTCCTCCTTGGAACAACTTCCCTCCTGTGATTTCTAAGATGTTAAGTAAACTTACTTTTCTGTTTCCTTTTTGTTGGCCTCTTCTTCTGTTCCCTCCTAAGGCATTTGTAGTATGTCCTGTCATTAGCTTTCTGAAGAACTTGATTTAAGTGCTTTCCTTGGTTGACTTCATTCATATCATGGTATTTTCAACCAAATGCAGATAACTCCCAAATATATATTTGAGCTCACAAAATTATACACATATACATGTGTGTGCAAATATACATAGGCATATGTACATGTTCATGTGAGTACGTCAGCAAACACACACAAACACCTATCTTTACATGTGTCCTGTCTACCCAGCTGTCTCCTCCAAGCTTCAGAATCACATATTTACCTTGTTGCTAAACACCTCTATTTGCACCCATAATGCAGATACAAACTCCATACATTGAAAACTGAGTGCATTTTTTTCTCCCCAAATTAGTGCTATATTAATTGTAGCCCCCAAAATCAGAAACCTCAAAATTATGATTGAATCTTTCCACTACACCTTTCTAATAAAACATTAAATATTGTTAATTTTAACTCAATAAACTATTTTTTCTTCACTTATCTGGTCTAAGACCACATCCTTATTCAATGGGATTGCTAGAAGAATCTCCAAACCAACCATTGTCTCCAAATAGCTCATCCTATAGAACATACCCAATGTAGACATACCCAGGTACTTCCCTGATTAAATCCTTTGAGGGTCCCTTGACCTTCAAAGAATCAAGCTTGCTCCTCCGCAATTTCTCTAACCCTATCTCTCTAAGATATATTGAACTGAGAGGTAAATCAATAGTTGGGAAGAAAAAAAGAGAGAGAGAGAGAGAGAAATTAGATTCAACAAATCTTGGCACCTGAAAATACAGATCCTTTTCTTTGGAAATCTTGTATGCTATAAAACAGAAATATTTACACACAAATTAGCCCAGGTTGCAGCATGGTCTTCTCTTTGCTTTCCAAACCTCCATGACTCCCAACAACCCTGAGAACTCCTCAGGGACTGTTCATATGAGTAAACTTACAGGATGAACTCTACTAACCTTCTAGTAAATTCTGGTCTACTTGCAGGTCAAGGCCTAATCATATTCCCCCTTTCCTTTGGTTCATGCACTCCTTGCACATGTGTTTTCTGTGCCCTCCCTGCTATCCCCTCTTAGTTTCCAATCCCCCACCCTGATTAAATAATTCCCAACTATGGTTCAAGTGCTCCCTAGGCTGGGAGACTGCTCTTTTCAGGACTCTTATGTACTTTAGCTTTTACAGGGTCCAGAGCATGAGGTAAGTGGAAGCTCACTTGTTAGATACTCAAATGTTTAGAAATTATAAATCAATCTGGCAGACATTAAGATACATTCTCTCTACCTGCCCTGAGAAATATATCTTCATTTTAGTCAGCTTTTTCATGGCTGTGACCAGAAGACCTGACAAAAACAACTTAGGGGAGAAAAGCTTGTTTTGGCTCACAGTTTCAGAGGTCTCAGTCCACAGATGGCTGACTCCATATCTCTGGATCCAAAGTAAGGCAGAATATCATGGCAGAAGAGTGTGGGGAAGAAAAGCAGCTCGGGACCTAGCAACCAGGAAGCAGAGAGAGTACTCCACTCACCAAGGACAAAATACAAACCTCAAAGGCATACCCCATGAAGTGCTTCCTCCAGCCACACCCTACCCATCTATAGTTACTGCCCAGTTAATCCATATCAGTGGCTGAATCCACTGATTAATCTACTGGATAGGTTACACCTCATACAATCTAATCATTTCATTTCTGAAATTTTTGCATTGTCTCACACATTGACTTTGAGGCACACCTCCTATCTAAAGCAGAGTAATCTCCTGGAAAGTTGACTTCAAAGTCAAAATTCTTGAATTCCTTGTAATTTTGAGCCAGAATTAGCTGTACTGGGAGAACTGTCCTCTACCCCCAGGACCACAGCAATTTCTTTTCTAAACCAATCCTGCCATTCTCACTTCGTTCCACCCTACAGTAGCATCATGTGTGCACAAGTGAACATTCCAGGCCTGTACAAACTCCATTCATTGCCCTTGAAAACAGCTACCCCTGAACCATCCCTTTGGTCCAGGTAAGTGAGCATAAGGAGCATGGACTAGGACATGGACTAGGACAGAGGCACCTGTCCAGGGGATGGAACTACAGAGAATCCCATCATCTAGAAGAGGAGGCAGCTGATGATAATCCCATGCCTCTCCAAGTCCTCACTCCACAGGAAGGGACAAAGTCAAATGAGAAACCGAATGTAGGCTCTCTAAAGCACCCAGGCCAGACCAGGAATCTCTCTTCATTTAATGATGATGATGATGTTTATGTAAATATTACATATGTCTCCCTACTCAAGTGTGAGCTCCTTATATGAAAAGACTGTTTCTTATTCATTGTTGCCAGCAAACCATAAATGCCTGAAGAATGAGTGAAAGAATGAATCAATCAATGAAACAAGGAAGAAAAGAAAAAAGCATAAATCGGAGGATGGAAAGTCTACAAAATTATGATTCTTAGGGTGCTTCTATTCCAAATAACTTACACCACCAGACTCTCTAACTTGTCTTTTGATTCTGTTCATGGAGAAGTTTGTCCCATCAAAAGCCAGGGATTCTTTCAGAAAGTAGACTGGGATGTTAATTTAAAATGTAGTGATCTAGCCAGACTCTGGCACAGGCCCCTAATTCGAGCAACAGAGGAAACTGAGGGAGGAGGATCCCAAGTTCAAGGCCAACCTCAGCAACTAAATGAGACCCTGTCTCAAAATAAAATATAAAAAGGGTTGGGGATGTGGCTCAGTGGTAAAGTATCTCTGAGTTTAATTCCCAGTTCACACACACACACAAATAAGTAGTTATTTAAAATACTCAGGGGGTGTCCAGAAGTATATTATTTTAACAAGTTCAGTTGTGATTCCAATATATATTTCATATTTGAGCTAATAAAATTCACCTTCAAAATGAAGTGTCATTCTCTCTCAGTCAAGAAATATACTTGCTTGGCAGCAGATTCTTCCCTGACTTGGTGGTGAGAGGATGTAGGTCTGATATGTAGTTGGAAGGGAAAGGAGAGAGGATAATAACAAAAAGAAAAAAGAAAAAAAAAAGAGTTAAACTACTTTTTAAAAAATTTTATTAACATAAATATCTTATATGGGTCAAAGTATAATTTTTTTTAAAATTTTTATGGTGTTGGTGATCAAACTCAGTACCTTGTGCATGCAAGAAAAGCAGTCTATCAACTGAGGAACAATTTTAAAATGTAAATGGACATCATCTAAAACACTATCCGGCACAAAGTGACCACTTGATACATAGTTGATTAAATATGGAAAATAACTTTGCAAAGGCTCTCAGCTCTGTTAGAAGTTGGCTGTTTCTCTTCAACTAAATAAATGACAAGTAGAAACCATGCAGTAAGATATTTTTCTCATTTACACTTACAATATTTACACTTCAAAGAAATTCAGGGAGGGTTTTTAAAAACATTTCATTGTTGCCAGGCATGGTGGTATATGCCTATAATCCCAATGACTCAGGAGGCTGAGGGAGGAAGCTGGCAAAACCAAAGTCAGCCTCAGCAACTTAGTGAGAGACCCTGTCTCAAAATAAAAAATTTTTAAAAAGTTGGAGATGTTGCTCAGTGGTTAAACATCCCTGGGTTCAATCCCCAGGTACCAGGAAAAAAATGGAAAGAAAAAAATCATTTCATTGTTATGAAATAATTTTTGTTTTCACAAAATTCACTAATCAAAGTAGCACCGAAAGAACTTTCGTACTAACAAACAATTTGTAGATGGAATGAATTCTGTATGGTCTGTGATGTTTCCTTCTTTCTGCTTACAGAAAGTGTGAATTTTTAACTGTATGATGTAGTGAAAAAGAAAGAATCATTGGAATCAAAATCCTGGCTTTGAATACAATCATAGGACCTTGGGAATGTTACTTAACTTGTCTTTGGCTTAATTTCCTCACATTCAAAATGTAGTTGTCATGCGCTGCTCTTTAAGGTTTCAATATAATGGTCTATGCAAGGTGGCATCACAGTGCTGTACAATTAGGATGTTTGATAAGCCCCTTGACTTTATCTAAAAACACAAGAGTGATAAAATTAATTTTCTCTGTACTAGTATAAATGTTCTCACAATGTATACTCTAAATCAAGATGTATTTCTTAAATCAAGATGTATTTCTTATTAAGTCTGATTTTGAAAGTCCATAAAATGCTTATTTTCTCACAGAGCTCTTGTTAGACTTTTAAAATTCTTTTTCACATTCTTATAACAGTCCATATAATGGCTCCTCATTTTCTTCAGACTCAACTTCTGGAACTGTCTATTTATTTCTGTTTGTTTCACAAAATATGCCTAAACCTGGAACTTAGTAGAGAAAATAATGAGCTTGAAATCTAGAGCCACAGATTGGCTCTTAGCTTTACCACTAATCCCAAGTGTGTAACCCTATCTGACAATAACTCTAAGATAGCATATTAAGATTGCAATTGTTTATATTTGCATAAATGGATTTTTCCATTTCATAATATTTCAATAATTAACACATCTAATTCAAACAACTAGCAAACAAACAAAACCATATGGAAAACAATGGAATCTTCTGCCCTTGTTTTCAGGAAGAACTAACAGATACTGACAAGAGGTCTTTCCAAACTGGGCCTGCAATTTATGCCTCATGCAATTGGCCTTGTGCTCCATTTCTTAGATTCCTGCCTGGTTAAAGCTTTACCTCCATTGGAAAAGTCCCGTCTGCAGGCTTTTTAGCTCCCAGACTCTCCAGGCTTTTCAATATTGTTTCTCAGATGAGTTGTATCAAGTTGTTAGAAACCATTAGAGTAAATGGTGCTCAAGGATCTTCAAATCGTTCAGACAAATGGGTTCTACGTAAATATGAAACACCATTTGTTTTTATCTTCTTAAAGGCATCCTCCATGGGCAAAATAAAAGAAGAACTAGTTTCTACTATACTCTTTGCAAAGATTAAAGAGGGAATGCAGCTGAAAATGTCCCACATCCCCTTCCATCGTTGGCACCATAAATGTGTCAATGGCAAAGGTGGAGGCATCTCTTTCAACATCCATAACTCTAGGTCGGTGAAAGATCTACAATTTGTGCTCTTTCAATTAAAGATTCATTCTTATATTTTCTGTTATTATAAATATCTTTAAAAAATAATATCTAAGCAAAATAGAGTGCAGTATCTCGGTGAAATGAATAAAACAAATTTGAACAACCAAGTTCCAGGAAATGCAGGGTTAAATTATCTTGATCTGTTAGTGCCCCCACTGTGTAGGAATTAAAGTCTCCTTGCCCAGCTCACCATTATTTAGGCTCCACTGCAGTTATTTCTGGCCTCTCCCCTTCACTTCTTTATCCACAAAATTAGAAGACTGTACTACAAGATGTTTAAAACTCTGACATTTAATCAGTTCATCTTTCTGGAAAGCACAATTATAAACTGATAGCTAAGTTTTATAAGCTCTACTGGTTTGACCTCATTAATCTGAAATACTAACAGCCTCTGGTTTCAAGTTTTACCAAAAATGTAGAGTATATTTTATCAGCCCTCCAACCTAAACTTGTAAACCAATCTAACATTTTCTGAACATGTGAAAAACCAAATTGGTATTCAAGTAACAATTCAATTAAGAATTCCTGTCTGTATTATGGTGCTATTTTTATGGAATAAGAAATTTTAAAAAATTTTAGCACAAAAGAATAATTTACAAAGGAGGATAAAACACATTTAAAAATTCTCAACTGTTGCATTTAGCAATGTACACTATAGGTATCAAGTTCTAATATATATAATACTGATTTTTTAAATACTAGTATTTCAAAGTAGTTATGGAATTATAATTCACTTGTACAATTTAAGTTCAATTCTCACATTAGTACATATAGTCGGATACAGGTAATTTTCAGTAGCAAACATATCACAATGGATATAGAAGGAAAATTATATCTTTTCCTCTACACGGATCTTTTCAACCACACCTACAGATGAATGAAGGCAAGAACTGAGTGTGCCCCATAAAGGTCTTCAAATGTAGACATCAACAGAATAACCAACTGAAAAAGAGTCTGAATATCCATTATGAACTGACAGTGTTATGACATGAAGCTACAGTTAAAGAGCATTCACCGTTATATTTTCATGGACTTGAACATAATACTGTGTTAATTACATAGATGAAAATAAATAGATTTCATATGCTGTGTTTTGTTTAGAATAGAAATATTCTTGAAAGCTCTGAAATAAAATGTCAAGGCTATTGTTTCTATTCTGTTCCCATCCTTCTATGTCTGGACTTGTTTTTATATTGTTTTCTTTTGTTAGTTTATTTTTTCCTATTTTAAAGATTGGGTAATGTGAACCTCATCATAGCCTTTCATTTAAAGTTTTGAAAAACTCTGGATTCTTTCTTTATCAGCAAATAAAGATAAGAGTAGCATGCTAAAAATGCCAATTTTGCCTCTTGTCTTGAAAGGTGATAATGTGCTTTCTAAAGCAAATTTTCTTTTCTAAATCCAAAGACTCAGTAATATCACCTTAATAATCCTTTCATCTTGAATGGCACGATTCTTTGAAAATATTAATTACTGAACCATTCATGATATCATTTTGAAATTATGTTATACCACTTGTAACACTTTAGCAAATGCAAAATGTTGTACAAAGAGAAATCAATATTATTAGAGGGCTATTGACCAAGAAAGATCTTTCAGAATCACCACTGCTCTAAGCTTAAGTGCATACAACAAGCTTGAACATTAATTAGGCACTGAAAACAACAAGCTTTTATTAGGGTGGAGAAACATGTCATTAGTCATAGGTCCTATGAGTGGAAAAAATTTAAGATACTTGAATCATGATATTTAAAAATAAATGCAGCCATCTATAATAAGTCCTTCATTCTAATCAGTTTTTTTTTGGTACACTTAATTGATGCATTCTTTTAACAAATAACTATGTAATGGAAAAGATAACTAAAAATGTGTAGCTTGCTTATTTTAAAACTCTACCATTTCTGTTGAGGTAAGAGGGATAACAGATCTTAAACCCTAAGTGTTATATTGTAAATAATATAAGGTTTTCAACTTTTCATTTATGCTTCAGAATCCTAACCACATTGTCTCACTTATTTGTAATCCATCAACCCAGGTGACAAATAGTCTTCTATATTTACCCACTCAGAATATACAAGAAGCATACTGTATTAGCAGCTGAAACTACAAACGCTACTGTCAATCACACAGTCTGGCATGGTACCATATTTCTTGTCACCAAGAGGCTTAAAGCAAAGAATCTGTGCCTAATTCTTTTAAACCTTATAGGTCAAAAGGTTTTAAAATTATTTTTGACACCATTTCTTTGCTTTGTCAACAGGCCTGAGTACTTTTTAGCTTGTAAAGGATATCAAAAACGACTCATTCTAACATTGCAAATTTATGGGTTTTAAGACATCACTTTTCACAGTAACATGATTCTTCAAGCAGATTACATGATTGCTATGCCTCAGAAAGATGTTGATCTGATTTTGAAAACTGTCCTAAAAGCTTGGCGACATAGTACCTAGAACTGAGTGAATAGGCCAACGGGCATTCATATGTGTTTGGGACTATGATAATGGCCCTGGCCCTAGGGTCAATGGTCTTATTCAGTTAAGCGACTTACAAATTCTAGGCACATTATCAACTCTCTGTGGCCTTCACTGAATCATAAGGGAAACATTTTGGTATTTCTTTTAAACTAACTTCTCAAAGACCAAACTATAGGAGTCCAAGTACCTCCTGATAAAAATTCAGTCACTCTCCTCATATATAAAAAGAATTTGAGGACACACCTTCTTTGCTAGAACTTTTTGCTCCTCCCTTCTTTGTTTAGTGTTCAGACTACTTCAATGCACCTTCTGGTATTTTCTAAAGCCTCTCACATCTGTCTTCATGTCGAAAATGTCTCCTTTCAATCTGTGAGCTGGACTATCCCACAGACTCCCACCCAGACACACTGACTTCTCCCTACTTGATGCCTGTCTTCCATTTTTCTGCTCCACAATCCTTTGGCTTGGAGTAGCTCAAAGAGAAGTCTTACTCTGTTAGCACACCACTCCTGTGAAGCAAATCTCTCCCTTGCTGTCTTTATTTAATCTTCTTACTCTAATATCAATAAACCATCTCCGTGACCACATACCTTACACGTGATACATTCTCTCTCTGCAAACTGAGTGACTCCACTCCCTTTTAAAAAAATTTTTTTTTCTTGACATCCTGAAAGACAGTGATGAGCTCCTCCTGGCCTCGCCCTGACTAAACATGAAACACTTTTCACAGTATCTCAGTTCCCACCTGACAGTGACACATGATGATGCTGTGTGTGTGTTTATTTAATTTCTTTGATTTCCTCAAGGTGTCCCTACACTGTAGGGTGTGTACCTTTCATGTCAATCTGAAGATGTTGTTGGTGAGCAACCGAAGAGTCCTAGAAGTCTCACATGATACAGCAATATGTCACATGCATTGGCCACGCAATTCACATTTTTATGGTGATATGGATGATGGCTTAGAACTACACTTCTTCAAACTCCACACTGATTTGAGGCTTATTTTTCTTCAATTTTCCACTCATTATTAGGCCCGGAGAGACCATGTGGTCAATAAAGAGGAAATGATTTAGAAAAGAGTAATTGTACCTGATTTCAAAATATACTACAGAATCATAGTAACAAAAAAAACTGCATGATATTGGCATAAAAGCAGGCACATAAACCAATGTAACAAAATAGGGGACTCAAAAATAAACCCATACATCTACAGTCAACCAAGACTCCACAAAGTAAATGTTGGAGAAAAGACATCCTTTTCCAAAAATAATGGTCATAAAACTGGACATCCACGTGTAGAAGATTGAAACTAGACTTCTCTCTCTTACCCTGCTCAAAAATCAACTTAAAATCAATCAAGGAACTAACATAAGATCTGAAACTTTGAGACTGTTACAAAAAAATAAGAGAAACACTTTGTGATATTGGCACAAGCAACAATTTCTTGAACAGGACTCCAGCAGCCCAGAAAACAAAACCAAGAATTGATGCATGGGACTACATTAAATTAAAAACTTTCTACACAGCAAAGGAATCATTAATACAGTGAAGACACAGCCTACAGAATAGGAGAAAATATTTGCCATCTGCTCGTTTGACAGAGGATTAATATCCACAATTCAGACAACTTCAAAAAAGAATTCAAAAAATTTTTAAAAAAGAACAAGTAATCCAATCAATAAAATTAGCAAACAATCTCATTTTCTTTTGAGACATTTCTCAAAAGAAGTACAAACACCCACAAATACAAAAAAAAAAATAGTGAATATCTTTAGCCATCAGGGAAATGCAAATTAAAACTACATAGAGATCCAGATTCATCTTACTCCACTCAAAATGGGTATTACAATATGTGTGTGTGTGTGTGTGTGTGTGTGTGTGTGTGTGTGTGTGTCAAGTGCTGCTAAGGAAAGAAAGAAAAAGAATCTCTTACACATTGTTGGTGAGAATGTAAATTATTATAGATGCTACTGAAAACAGTATGGAGTTTCGTCAAAAGACTAAATATAGAACTACCACATAATCTAATTATCTCACTCCTGAGCATTGATCTGAAGGGAACAAAATCAGCATACAAAAGAGATATCTGCATACCCATGATTTTGTGGCACTATTCACAATAACAGAGATATGGAATCAGCCTAAATACTTGTCAACAGATGAATGGGCAAAGAAAACATGATACAAACATAATGGAGTATTATTCAGCCACAAAGAAGAATAAAATTATTTTATTTGCAGGAAAATGGATGGAACTAGAGGACATCCAGTTAAGCAAAATAAAGCAGACACAAAAAGAATGTGTTTTCTCTCATATGTGGAAACATTAAAAAATATATAATAAAGAAAAGATGACCTGAAAGTAGAAGAGAGACTATTAGTAAAAGGAAAGAGGGTTGGGTAAAGAGGGAAAGAAGGGCAAGAAAGGGCACAAGGGACTGTGGACATGATCAAAACATGATATATACATATATAGAAAGTTCACAGTAGTCAGGCGCAGTGGCACACGCTTGTAATCCCAGAGACTCTGGAGGCTGAGGCAAAAAGATTGTGAGTTCAAGGCCAGCCTCAGCAAAAGCAAGGCACTAAGCAAACTCAGTGAGACCCTGTGTCTAAATAAAAAACAAAATAGAGCTGGGGATGTGGCTCAGAGGTTGGGTACCCCTGAGGTCAATCCCTGGTACCCCTCCCCAAACAAAAAAGAAAGTTCACAGTGAAACCCATTAACTCATATAATTAATGTGTTAATAATTCTAATTTTAAAAGAGAAAAGATTGTGATAGTCACTCATGTACATAAAAATGAGGCACGGAAGCAAAACATGTATAATCACACAATGATTAAGAAAAATGTATACAATTACAAGATAAAAATAATTACACCATGAGCGCAATCCCTCTATAGGAGGAAACATCTTATAGATGTCTTTAAGTCTCTCAATCCAAACTGTCAACAATTAGAAAAGCAATCACCATTATAGTGATGGGTGCTTTCTTACCAATTTTGTATGCCATCTTCAATAAAACTGAGCTTACTGAATTCATTGCATAGAGATTCCTTAAAGCTCATATTTTTTAATGTAGAGGTGACGATGGTACACACTAAGCCCCAGCTTAGGTTTGCAGTTACTGTGGATGTGTTACAAAGCTAAGGATTTTGTGGTTTTTTAAAAATTTACCATATTACAAACAAATGGCATTTTCTAAGCTACACAATTATAAATTGGGGCCACAATTGCTATTGTAAATGAATAATAAGAAATAAGCAATTGTCCTGAAAATGTTTTTCAATTAGACTAACTCTCCAATGTGTTTTATTTGTTTCTTTTTAAATTTTCTTTAATATTTATTTTTTAGTTCTCGGCGGACACAACATCTTTGTTGGTATGTGGTGCTGAGGATCGAACCCGGGCCGCACGCATGCCAGGCGAGCGCGCCACCGCTTGAGCCACATCCCCAGCCCCTTTATTTGTTTTTATATGAAAAGTATGTTATAATTACCAATATGTTCATTATAATGATTTAGGATGGGGTTATTAATCTTAGCAGTAAGAAATGTTCAATAATTTAGTTTCTGCAATTTTGTTTCCAGAGTCTAAAATCTGAACTTTTTGTTGCTGTTGTTTCCTAGAGCACTAGTTTTATTTGCTTTCTCAGATTATTTTTAAAGGACTGTTTGCCTTAAAAAACTTAATCTCCCTTCCTAAATCCATGGTATAAAATCCATGACATTCACATTTGCAAATAATTTTACAATAGACCTTTCTATCACATTATTTGGAAATAACCAAAGCAGTGATCTTAAGAGAAACACATAGCCATCTTATGCATAAAAACTTACAATCATTGTCTTACAAAAATTAATCTGCTTATAAGGAAGTTCTTGAGCATGGAAGTTTCACATGTAATATGCAGACTGTTTAGTAACATGCATGTCGGTATAAAAACTGGACCCCAAAAAGCCTGAAGTTTAGAATTAATGTATAAATGACTATAGTGAGGGTTCCTTAACTTCAAGGATATCACCTATCTGTAGGACTCCATGCCCAGTGATATTTCAGTACAGTTGTAGTAGAAACCGTTATTGGTCATTGCTTTATACTAAACTACACTTAAAGGGAGTGGTATCATGATGAAGTTGGCTGTACCATTGACCCTTTTACAGGGCAGATGTAAAATTACAACTTCCTGCCAAGTCAAATCAGAACAGAAACCTCACTGCTGCATCAAGTGGGAGCTGTGTTTGAGCCATAAGAAGACAGTTTTCCCTTCTCTCTCTCACACACCTTTCGGCATGCAACTGCCCTGCTTTAGAAAGAGAGAAACAGTTTATAAGGATAGAACTGGTCTTAATGATATTATTTATATTAGGATCCGGGATTTCTTTTTTAAGATTACAATATAGTATTCATACCTTTCACAATAATGTAAGATTATTGCCTATATGAAAAAAAAATGCCCCTTATTTATTGGGCACTGGGGAAACTCAGTAAATATGGCCTGTTAAATGGAATTGAGCATGTTACTATGAAATAGTCAGTTAATAAATAAAATACACTGATAATTTACCATCATGAAATTAGCCAGTAATATAGATGACTCTTCTTGTAAGTCAGAGCTCACGAGAAATCATGTGCCACTTTTTCTGACCCAACAACTGTATGATCCATTGTACTTTCTTATTTTTGTGATGAAGCCTCCTTACAGGGTCTTTTCATTTAGGTATTCTTCTTACAAAATGTACAGAAGAGAAACTTTTTGAAGTAGGTTTTCCTCCAACTTTATTCCATTTTATCTTTATGCAATTATAGGCCAATCTAACCCAAAACCAAAAATAAACAACCAACAAAAAACTTTCTTCTGATCACCAGAAATTGCTCCCCAGACTGTAGTGGAGCATTCCATACCCATAGCTGACAGACTGCAGTGCAGAAATATTCAGTTCCCTTTCCATGGATTACACTGCGTTGATTCTGTTTTGCTTTTGGTCAAATGCCAAAGCAATACATCTAGCAACTAGAAAGCAATGCCGCTAATTAAAACAACATATTCCATCCCAACATATGCAAAAGGAAATAAATATTTAAATAAACATGGGTTTGATAAAGACTGTCATGATTAAATTTATACAAAACAAAATGAAATCCTAAAAATAGTGAATATCCTCCCCAAAAACCTCCTGTCTTTAGTGGGCTGAGAAAATTTTCAAATCACAGAATATTTAGATAGGATAGTAAATCTATAAAAGCACAGAGAAAGATAAAAGGGGAAAAAATCATATTATGAAATAATTTTCTGTTTTTCAAATCAGGTTCACTGACTTTTTTTTAAAGATTTCCTATAGAATTTAAAAATGCAAATTTGTTCTTAATTTTAATTATATTCAATTAATTTTATTAATTTTAATTTTACTAAAGTCATTAATTAATTATCAGATTGCACATTTTTGTGAAGTTCTATTTTAATTTATTCCGTGCATATTCATTGAGTACTAACTAGGCCAGGGCCTTGTTCTAGGTGATGGGACTAAAGGGGTCAATGATGCAGAGATTTTTCTCTCATCTTCACAGAACTAATAGTTCAATGAGAGCTAATGGTTCGTAAGGGAAACAGAAAGAAAACAAATAAATGGGTCAGAAAGATAATTACCAAATATGACTGAAGGAAGTAAATTGTGACATCAAAACTGAGACCGGAAGGATGAGGTGGATATAGACAAGCCAAGGTCAGAGGAAAGAGAGATAATCATAAGGACCAGACGATGAAAAGGTCAACTTAGAGTATCCCGGAACTGAAAGAACAACATGGGGTAAACCCGAGAAGAACAATTTGAGGTGAGGCTGGAGAAGAAAAAGAAGTTGGGTTTATAGACTCTAAAAGAATTGCAACTACAGTGGTAGTAGTAGGAGAATAGATGGTTCTAAGATTCAGTTTGGAGGTAGAGTCAACAAGACTGAATCACAGTTAAAACTTGAGAAAACTTGGAGAATTAGAGCCAGAAAGGGGGTAAATGCATTGGACAAAGTCATACATACAATAACAACAGTAGCACTAAATTTCAAGTATCCCAAATCATAACTCTGAATGTCTTATACCAATTGTTATAGTTTTTTTTTACATCATGTCCCATATGTTCAATGTATTTATTGCAATTTCATTTCTGAGAACTTAATTAAAATACATTTCTGATTACATGTAAATACAAGTGAATGAATTAGGCAGAAAGTTTTACTTTTCATATATTAAAACCTTTTTCTCATCTAAGAACTGAAAGAGAGCTAGGGTTTTATTGTTGTTGTTTTGGTTTTTGCAATCTTCTGATCACAGTTAATATTTGATACTATAATTGTACACTTTTATGTTTTTCAACAAGGACTCTATGGTGAGACTGGCAGCTGCAGAATACCAAAAAAAAATGTATTCTCCATCTAGGATACATGGCAGCCCAGTTAGAATACGTTGTCAAGTTACTATCTCATTGATGAGCAGCCTTGTGCTAAGTTCTCACCAATGATTTTAAGGGGAAATGATCTTTGCCACTTACAGAACTGGTTCAAAATTTGCTTCCTGGCTTTGAGCTTACGACCTGCTTATTCTTATTTCCCTGACTACCAGTCTGAACACAGACATAGTGGTAACTCAACATGGACCATGGAAACTTGAGAGGGAGATGTTAGAACAATAATTTTGAGCAAACCTGAGTCCTTGAATAAACACAAGGAACACAGCTTTCCTGCCATGTTAGAACTCTTATGTGACAAAGAAAGAAAATTCCTTGCTTTTAAGCCACTTTGTTAGAGAATCTCTATATTTCAGCAGCCCAGCTTTATCCTAAGCAATAAATACTCCTAAATCTCTACATGTCAGTGTGATTATATTTGTCATGTTGTAAGTAATCTTGAACCTTAATAAGGGGGAATATAAAGAGCATTAGTTGAGCAGTTCACTGGTCTGTTTTACAGATGTCTTGTCAGGAGTGGAGGTAATTTGGATACAAACTTTTCCGTTCCCCACAGACATATGCAAACATTGAGATCCATTGCTGTACGTGTGGCTTTCCTAGGTAAAGGTGGTAGTTCTCAAATGGTACACAATAGGCCCCCTTTGTCCTCCAAGCTTCACAGATCTGTAGGCACAACGGAGAGATGCATTATCAAAGCAGTGCCAGTGAGCTGGATCAGCATGCTGCCTGGGTAGGATACGGGTACCTGAGGTTTAAGTTACTGTGAAGGAGACCAACACTAGCTTCAGTTCAGTGCAAAAGCTGTGACTCATGAGAATATGGGTGGGATCCATGAAGCAAATAATTATACAGCTACATGGTGCTAAAGGTGATCAAGTCCCAGTGTTGTAACTGTCAATGGACTTCAATCTCTTCAAGTCCTACTATTCAAACATATGTCAATAGGATGACAATTTAGGACCTTCAGTTGTGAGTACCAATTTCCAGTCCAAACAGTCAGGGTCAAGATAGAAGTGCCACATGGCAACTTTTATAGCAGGTGACAGCCCTAGCTATATCCCTCAGAAGGTCAATATGAAGGTTAACCGGCAATTAGTAATTCATACACCATCCAGTAGTGGTAGCAGTAGTAGGATAGTCCTTATCATAATGATGACAATAACAAACATTTATTGAGCATTTACCCAGCTCCAGGCACTATGCCAAATGCTTTATATACACTATCTAATTTAATCTTTATATTACCTTATTATTATCCTCATTTTACAACCAAACAAACCAAATCTTAGAGATAGTAGTGGGAGAACTAGTCCTCAAATTCAGGCAGTATAACCTTAAAGCCTTGTGCTTAGCCATTATATTATACTGTGACCTTCATGTGGCCAGAGCCCAATTATGTTCATACTGGTATTCCCAGCACATCCAGTAAATAATTACCTGTATGCAGCAAGTAGCAAATACACAAGTGCCAGGCCCATGTTTAACTAATTAAAATAATACAGTCAGATTCCCCAATCCATTCTCACTATTGCTGCGACATAAAACAGTTTGTGAAATGTCAGTGTCAAGGTAGTAAAACTTATACAGCAGTCCAAAGATACTTGTAGATTAACATCTCCTTCACCAAATTGTGCCAGTGCTCAACTTGCATTGCAAGACATGAATGCAAAGAGTACAACAGTCTTCAGAAGAGACTATTAAAACAAATATCTCCACATACATTTCAGCTTTGGCTTATAGAAATGTCCTTTGCCTTTTCTCTCCATAAAGATAATTATTGAAAAAGACCATTTCAGGTATCTCTCTCTAGCCCACTCTTCACTCTAACTCACTTTATACCCAAAAGGATGTGTTGCTAAACCAATTCGCAAAAGCTTCCTACTCACTGGGTTCCTTTACTGATGGGCTTGGGAGGCTGAGGTAGGAGGATAGCAAGTTCAAAGCCAGCCTCAGCAAAAGCGAGGTGCTAAGCAACTCAGTGAGACCCTGTGTCTATATAAAATACAAATTAGGACTGAGGATGTGGCTCAGTAGTTGAGTGCCCTTAAGTTTAATCCGTGGTACCAAAAAAAAAAAAAAAAAAAGGTAGGAAAGAGGCAGCACTTTTGCCTCTTGCTTCCTACAATCAGGAGCAGCTCTTCCTTGTTCTTCACTTTCTGAGATTGGACATCCCGGCCATCTTGTACTTCATGTCAGTTGAGGTCAGAAGCCCTCCCTTTGTGAATGTGTTTTTGTCTCTCTACTCTGGTGCAATGGAGATGTGATTTCAGCCGTCACTCTCCCTGCATGGGCATGGTTCAGTCTGTCTGGTAGGCTGCAAGAGCTTTTACAGGCAAACCTGAATGTGTGCATCCTAAAGTCAAGACTGGAAGCCCCAAACCTGGCATTCGCAAAAGAACTCTGTATTGAGAGGGAGAGAATAATCAAACATATATTTAAAAGTGGTATCTTTTATTACATTTGGTCATTTAAACATGGGCTCCATAAGTCAGAGCCCCAAGGGGGAGATTAGTGCCACACAAGACCCACTATATTTATATATAATTATAATGTGCTAATAATAAAATATGTTTAAAATAGAAAAAAATTACACAGTTTTCTTTATAATCATTGTGGGATAATTAAGATATAATCACAAGCACTAAGAATTTTGGAATTAGTGAAGCTAAAACTCAGGAAAACCTCTACAAATCACCAAAATATCAATTTAGTCCATTGTATCATCCTCAGGATAAGTCCACGTCATGCTGTGGGTGAAATTTTAATTGTAAACAAGATACTTAATTTAAGTAAGCGAATGTTGAAAATTTTATTACAAATTCTTTTTAATTTAAAAAAGATACAGTTAAAAAAAAACAGTTCCATTCATGGGTCAAATATGTAAAAGCAGGAGATAGAGGGATAGAGATTTAATATTCACATCAATTGCAACAGAGAGATAATGCTACGGTATGATTCTGTTGTTTTCAGAAAAGATACTCAAAATCAAAAAATCAAAAACCAAAAAAGAAAATTATAATGGAATACTAGCTTCCATATGACATAAAAATGATCTACAAAAAATATGGATATTCAGATTCAAGCTTTCGAATGTGCTTCTCCCATTCTCATGGTACAGAGGACTGAACCGAAGGCCTTGTGAACGCTAAGCATAGATATGCTTCCAGTACAGAAATTGTTTGATCAATTTGCTGAATGTTGAGGAAGTTAACATTTTGTGAGTTTTTATTCTTGCACTTACTGTTGTATTAAGCTCTATACAATTTTTTTAACAAAATTTTATATTCCTTCTTGAACTATGACTTATATTCCCACCAACAATGTATAAGAGCACAGATTCCCCTCATTATTTGTTAAGGCAAGTTGCTGTTTTAAGCAACACTTGAGAGATTTGCTTACATAAAATTCAAACTCTTATATACCAAAAGGTGTAAGAACAAAATTAAAAGACAACCAGAGGAATTAAAAATAAGTTATCTTTAATACTTCCAGCAAAGAGTTAATATTACACATTCCAGACAAATAACCCAAATGAAAAGCAGGCATAGTCAGAATATGCAATTCACAGAATACATATACATATGCAATAAACATATGAAAAGGTTTTTTAAATACTAATTAATTAAAACCATAAAAATGTTCTCCATTCAGAATAGAAAAAAAATTGAACAAGTTAATATAACTGATTGGTGAAGGGTGTAGCAAAATTTGATTCTTATATATTATTCCTGGAAGCACCAACTAATAATTGTTATAGGATAAGTTTCAGTGTGTATTAAAGATTTAAATGTATAATATTCCCAATCTCAAAAATACAGAGTAAAGAAATAACATAGAGTAGGTATATTAAAATGTTAGTGCAGCACTGTTTTAAATAGTAAAAATAAAGTTAAGAGGTGAGGACAACTTTAACTTCCAACATGAGCACCTGTTAAATAAATGAGGGGACAGCAATAAAATAGAATATTAACTGAGAGCCACAGATATGATAGTGAAGATAGTGAATGCAGTTAATGGAAACAAGTATATCTGTTTCCAAAATGATTCAAATTCAATGTTTTTCAAGCATATTATATGGCCCAGACCAAAGAAAATTCTTTGTAGATCTTTTTTTTTTTTTTTTTGCCAGTGTACCTACAGGCTGTGATAAAATTAAATGTACTGACCTAGAGAGACAGCCACAGAGTTCAGAAAGTTGCAGGACCAATGAACAGCACCGTCACCTATTTGGTAGCTATGGACACATGGGATTCTAAATATCTACCAAATGTTAAAAAAGCATAGGGTAGGTGTATTGTAGAATTAATGGGCAGGGGAAGAGTAGGGGTAGCTCTCACTTATAAATTCATGTTGCTTCTCAAGTTCTGTAATTCTCAGTAGTTTTCACTTTTTATGGTTTTTTTTTTTTTTTTTTAGTATTTTTCACATAAATGTTCAACAAAATGAATTAATCCAAAAATTCACAGATAAAAATCTCAGGAAAAAGAATAGAATTATGATTAGGGTAAAGAGATAAAAAACATGTCTTCATTGAACATCATAAACTTTGGTTATTTCTAATTTGGGATATACCTTTCATATTAGTTAATTATTTATCTACGTTTTTGTTTTGTTTTGTTTAAAAAAGAAAACATTATTCTTAGAACAGAAAATAAGCATAAATAAGTTTGTACCACATAAAGACATCAAGAGGGGAAAAGTTAATTTATAGAAAGTTTTGCCAAGTTTTTTAATATTTAAAAGAGTTGAATTCAAGTTATCCACCAAAATTAGCATATTTTTAGTTATGTTACCAATCCACACAATTGTATGTTATTTGAATATAGCAATGAAAGATACAATTCACTCTGTTTCTGTTTACTCTGGGAAACGTTAACCTTGTGGTAGAACATTACTTAAATGAGCATTTTGAGTTAAAAGAAAAATAACATTGACAGGCCATTTCAGATCTGAAAGCAGTTGAATCTTTTATCATATAATGGTGTTAGCATGCTTACAACTTGTATTTAGAATCTGTAGTTCTAATCAAGTGTTTATGGACATGTGTGTGTAAGCCTATGCTTGCTCTATTTAGTATATTACACTATTTCATCATGGTTCATAGGTTGAATGCTTATTACTATAAATATGGAAAGTGTTCTCAAGGAGATAGAAGTCAGGCTTAATTTTGCTCTTCCAAGAACTCTAGAATACTCAGGTCCAAGTCACTTACACTGTTTGTTAATGGATTACATTCTTGCCCCATTAATGATACTAAGTGTACTAAACTTAAACTTAGATTCAAAAGTAGAACAAGCACTTCCAATGTGATGATCAAGGGCACATTCTAAGATATTCTCCAGAAACGGACTGAAACCATAAAGCAGAATGGAATACATGTTTTAACATTAGTTATTAAATTAATTATTCAAATAAGTAAATGTTGAAATGTAAAATAACACGCCAGTAATTTTATTTCCAGTCTTTAGGGCATCTCTCTTCTTATGCAGATAAAGTCCAAGGTGCTTCATAAATTATGAGAATATGTGCACAGGAGTCCCAGGACATTCTGAGAGTTACCTCTTGGGTAATCATCACAGACCCTTATGTGCTGATAGTCTGGGCTCACACAGGAATCAGTAAATGAAGTTTGATGTACACTCATCAACAAACAAATCAATAGTACAGGAGAGAATTTCCTGTTTTAGTTTTGCTATTTAGAAATTTCCCAAGCATGCTCAAATGCAAAAAGAAATAATATTTTCCCCTCTGTAGCTCTGCCTGAGGATTTTGTTACTTGATTCCTGCTGCTAAGCCTCACACCCTCCTCTATAATTTCATTTCTGCATTTCTGTTTCATTTCTCTAATAGTATAGTTTGTGTACATTTTAAATATATATATCAAGTCATGATTCTCCTCTAATCAAAACCCTGCAATGATTCCCTCTATCTTCAGCAAAGAAAAAGCCAAAGTTCCCAGTTTCTTCTCTGACTTCATCTTCAAACTCTCCTCCACCTTCAGATTGCTCCAGATAGCTGTCCAACAATCAAAGCATCTCTGTTCAAACACAGCAGCCAAATCTTTTTGACATTTTTCTCTATTTCTATATGTTTGAGAGTCTAACAGTTCTCAATAAACTGCGCAGATTCAGTAAAATCACCCTGATAAGTCAGTGTAAATCTAGTCATTAATAACAAACCTGCACTTTACATCTTTTTTAAGCTTTATTTATCTATTTAATTTATATATAATAGCAGAATGCATTACAATTCTAAGCTTTATTTTTAATTGTGATAAACTATGTATCACATAAAATTTACCACATTAATCGGTTTTAAATGTACTGTTCATTGGCAGTAAGTGCATTCATATTATGATGCAACTAACACCACTATGTATCTCAGAGACTTTTTTCACTTCCCAAATCAAAACTTTGTACCCATAAAACAACTAAGTCTCATTGCCTCTTCCCCAGAGTGACCATCCTTCTTCTTTCAGTCCCCATGAATTTGACTACTCTAGGTATCTCCTGCAATTGGAATCATGCAGTATTGTTGCTTTGTGACTATCTTATTTCACTTACCATAATGTCCTCAGAGTCTATCCGTGTTGCAGCAAGAGTCAGAATTCCCTTCCTTTTTGAGGATGAATGATACTGTGTTGTATGTATGCACCACATTTTCTTTACCTATTCACCTGTCAATAGACACGTAATTTACTTTCATCTTTTAAAAAACTGTTATGAATAATGCTGCTGTGGAAATGGGTGTACAAATATCTTTTTAGGCCCTATTTTCCACTCTTTAGAGTAGATACCCATTAGTGGAATTGCTGGATTATAACGTTATGGTAATTCCATTTTTTATTTTTTAAGGAACCACACCACTATTTTCCACAGTGCCTGCACCATTTTATATTCCTACAAACAGTGCACAAGAGTCCCATTTCTCTACATCCTTGTTATTTTCTGGGGTTTTCTGCTTCTTTGTTTATTTTTTATAATAGTCATCTACCAAGGCTGAAAGGTAGTGATGACAAATCAATTTTTATACTATAAAAAGTTGCAAATTGAAGTCTCATAGAATTCCTCAGGAGTCATAAAATTAAAAAATGGACTTAGGTAATTACCCTTGTACTCAAGTTGACCATGTCTCAGCAGACATCAGAACAGAATTTATGCTTTACAAAGATTAGGTAGTTTAGCACTTAGTCCAGTGTTCAAGTCCTCACATATGATGCGGCATAAGCAACTACTTAAAGTTATCCAAAAATGTATCAAGAGAAAAAACGCTAAGGTCGAAGAGAAGAGAAGGGGAAAGGATGACAAAATAAAATTCAGACATCTTTAGGTAGCGTGAGACTGAGGAAAAGCTTTGCCAAAATTCTAAAGCTCCAAATACTGCATCCTTTTGATGGGGAAAAGGTGAAAATCTAGTAACTTTATATCAGGTATCTGAGTCCTTTTCTCTCTCTCTCTCTCTCTCTCTCTCTCTCTTTCTCTCTCTCTCTTTCACATTTTTATTTTGCAAACTTGAGTAGTGCTACTCAATTGTGACAGTTTCAATGTTGCTGCTACTTGGGGGATTTTGTTAATATTTTAGTAGATGGTTATTTTCCTTTAAACGTGTGTTGTCAAAAGTGTTGCATCCTTGAGAGTGATCTTATTACATTCTAGGATCGGCTTTTTTTTTTCCCCAAGAGTAATAGTCAATAATTGTATAGTGCTAGTCAACAGAAAAACAGGATTCACTTAAGAGAATTTGTTTTTCTGTTAGCTTTGCAGGGACACACTTATTCCACTGAGACTAGGGTACCTGCACTGACATCCACTCAAAGAAGTAATAACTTGCCAAATCCTACTTATCAACGTGTATCCTTTTCTCAATTAATTCAAGATTTCCAGTTTGTTTACTTTCATCTCCAAAATAGCAACAACTTCCTTTAATATTTCAGACAGTCTGGCATTTAAGGAACTGATTGATGAATGTTCAATTGCACTCGGAAGGCGACAGCAGTTCTCATCATCCGTAATTCATTAGCATATAATGGAAATGCCGTGCCAATCAAATTAAAGTTGCATGTGATAAGAGCTCTTTGTTATTGATTGAAATTTTTTCCTCAGCAACTGTTGTAACTGCATCTGATAGAAACAGGCTCTCTGCCTGCATCCCAGTTGTTTTTATTTCTTTTCCCTCTTCTCGCAGGTCACATTCTTATTCTGTGCCCAGGCAGCAATGAGCATCATTTCTCCGCCAGTCTTGCTTTCAGCTGTGTGTTTTCTGTTGCTCCCCTCTTGGTTTCTTTGCATTATTCATTGCTGGGCTACAGCAGAATATTGGAATGTGTAGCATATGGCAACCGAAAGAGAGGGACATCCCTGTGCAGAATTTATAGTGTATATATTTAAATGCTTTCAACTCTAAGAACCTGCCATCCCCAAATTAAAACTATTTGCATAGAGACTAACCACTACACACCCTATGGCATAATGCCACTACATGGAAGATAATCACCAAAAATCCATGTCCGTGTTTTCAGAAAGGCATAAAAATATGATTTATATACATTTTTTGTTGTGCTTTTTTAAACAAGGGTTAAGTAACAAAATAAAACATGTCACATTTTGTTTATTCTTTCAGGCCTCACAGCCGAGCATGTTTTAGTCTGCAAACATTTAAAATTTTTAACTTCAACATTTCACCACAGAAAACATCTAAAGGTTCTCCTCTTCCCTTTACTCTAATAAATTCTATAACTCAGAGCTTGATCAAAGCACTTCTCTCTTTAACTCTAACAATGTAAAGAAAGAAAATTTTAAATTGAAGTCATTTAGAATTCCTCAGTAGTTAAAATGTTTTTCATAGACACAATCAAACCTTCTTTAAAGTTGCAATTAATTCTTAGTTAGGGGAAAAATTCCATATGGAATAAAATTCTCTTTGGAAATCACGTGTTTGCATTCCTGCTGTATGATTATTCTTACCACACCAGAAACTTCTTAATTAATTGCACTCTTCATGGCTACACTAAAACAGATGTAAATAAGTGCTTTTTATAACCATTAACTTTCACAACAGGCTTCCTCACAAGCACTGGAGGGTTTGCATTGTGGAGAGGCAGTGGAGGGTGTGGGCCAGGGAAACACAGTGGCTCTCTGCTCATTTGCATAGGCAGTTGGTTCTAAATCCAACAAATGGGCAGAAAGACATTTCCAAATGAGAAGGCTCCGGAGCTGCCTGTGTTTAAAAACAAATTGGACTCCCCGTGCTGAATTCTGAGTGGTGATTATATAATTAGTGCTGTGCGTTGGGGAGAACCCACCCCTGTGCTCAGTGGGTTTGATTTTGCTGCTTTTCTTTCTTTTTTTTTTTTAATTGGCGAGAAAGCAAGATGACTACCGAGAACTTAAACCAATGAAAAAAATGTAACAGTGAGAGAAATTAGAGTGGGAAGAACTAATAAAAACAAAATAGGGACAAAGTCTTGTAAGGAGTCCAAGAGAAGTCGCCCTGGCCTGGAGCCAAGCACTGCTGATTTCAGGGATGGAATTTGTTAAGCAGGGAGCATGTCGTGTCTTCTAGGAACTCCTGCCTGCAGCTCCTGGGTGGAAAAGAAGGGAGCGAGCAAGCCCATCTGTGCACACTCTAATAGCAGAGTATTCATTTCAAGTAGTCTTGTCAACATGGTTTTTGAGGTTGCTTGGGGGGAAAAAAATAGCAAAAATGTTACTAGGACATAAATGCATTGTGCCCAACATTCTCCAATAGACACGTGTGGGCCTCTTTGCCCAGGGGTTTTCATCAAGAGTTGACTTGTAAATGATCAGGTTACCCTATGATGATCTGAGTGAATCTTCCAGGGAGAGCTCCTTCCGTGAAGCCAGAGGGATTTTCTCAGAGCGAGAAGGAAATCTGCATTTCAGGGTAGCAAGTGATAAAACGCAAATCAAATTTGAAATCTGATTTCTCGATAAATCCAGGTAAATTTTTATCCCAGACATGAGATCATCTCGTGGACAAAGGAAGAACATGAAAGTGCAAACCAACACACACCAATGAGACCTACCCATTTAATCTGTGTGAGGTGTTAGGCCCCACACTATTTTAAATATCCATCCATGATGCCTCTCACGGGCTTCAGGCAGTATGTGCTTTTTGGAAGGGAGCAGTCCGTCGTGATTTTATATGAGCCATATGACTGCAGTCTCTGAGGCCTTCTCAGCTTTTCAAACAAATAATAATATCAATAATAACAGCTACCAGTTATTAAATGCCAAACACTATGTACTTTACATAATCATCCCTAATTCCCAAAACAACTCTGTAATCTGGGTCTTATCTCCATTTTTACAAATGAAACCCGGGTCAGAGAGGTTAAGTAACACGTCCAAAGTCACAAAGCCAGTTAGCATAAAGCCAGAATTCAAATTCAGAGCTGCTTGACCCCAAAGCCTAAGCTCTTTTTATTACCCCTGCTTCCCTGAGACACCTTCAGTCTGCTCTCTAGATAACAAGAGCAAGCCCAGGATGTCTCTGGGGTATCATACCCTCTGAACATCCCTTCCCACGTTTCCATTTTGCAAAGGTCTCTTGTTTTTCCTTAAGTAAAGCCAAAGGACAGCCTTTCTCTTTACAACCATCCATAAAGTAAGATTAATCCAGCTTCACAGGATTTATAACTCTGATTTAAGGGACCCGACCAAAGTCCAAATACAGATGTGGAAATGATTATCCTTACACCTATTTTGTATAAGGAGATCTCTGCAGGATCACAGAAAGTGACATTTCTATCTGTCTCTGTGACTTAAGCCATCCCATCTTTTATGTAAGTCTCTCTAGTTTACAAGCACAATTCCCACTTTTAAGGCACACTGCTGCACCCATATGTGCAATCTCTCTCCCTCCCTCCCTCCCTCCCCCCCCCTCTCTCTCACACACACACACACACACACACACACAAACACATACACACACACAAACACACACACACACACACACACACACACACACTGGGTCCTTTTACCTTCCAAATACATGACACTGAAAGATTGACAATATTAGGGGTGCTCAGTAACTATTTATTATCATTAATTAGCCCACTGCCTCAAGAAAGCCTAATAAGAAGGAAAAAGAAGTTTAGTTGAAGAAAACATGTGATTAGGCCTCACTGCCTACATCCCCTCCGTGATTAGAGAATTTGCCATTTGGGCTCATTGAGACACTGCATTCTTAGAGCTGCTTTGCCGTATTCAAACTGATCTCTATGAGAAAGAGAAAGGCAGTTAGAAAAAAAAAAATAGTATCAACTAGAATTAAGCTGAAATTACCCACATTGTATCAATTTCAACCCCAGACTTTAAGATTAATTAATCTGAAGATTGTCTGCCTTGGGGACTTTCTCCTTTTTTCTGTGTTTGGGCTGCAATTTCTCCCCAGGCCTTTAGTTAACCACCTCCCACTCACTCAGGAAAGTGAGGGCTAAGAGCTCTTCTGGTGTTCTGGGATTTGTACGTGGAAGATTCCCTTTCACTATTTGATAGCCTCCAAGCTGAAACGGCTGTTCCACACCACTCATCACCAAGGGTCAGAAGTTGTATCAGCATCTTCAAAAAGAAAGTCAGTACATTTTCAGTTAAAAATAGCCCTATTCTAAGCTTACCTATGGGTGTTGCAAAACTTTGCTAAGCAGAAGAGAAGATATCTCTTGGATCCATTTTCAACAAGTTCAATAACTTGATGTAGGTATAAAACACCTTTGTTTTATTTCAGGGAGCCAACAGTGGTCACAGCCTGAAAGGTCTTTGAATTTGACTTGGATAACATCCCAAAATGTTATTGCAATCCTCAGAGATCTGTCACCAGGAGAATGTGTGTGAAACCACATTTACCTTAGCATAGTGGATATTTGGTTGGCTTAAAAATCAGTGTCCCCACTTATGTAATAAAGTATAGCAGGAGAAAAGCAACAACACTTAAACAAATCATGGTTAATGTAAAGAGTTTTCTGATATGTCATGTGATAATGAGGACTGTTCTAATGTTCTAGATCTCAGGGTGAGGGGTAGAGACACTTCTGGATTTTTCTTTAGCCATAAAATTTTATATATATGTGTGTGTGTGTGTATATATATATATACACACATACATATATATATAAAATTATATACACACACACACACTATATATATATATATATATATATATATATATATATATACATATATATATATATATATATATATATATATATATATATATAATCTAAGAATTAACTTGGTTTTCTAAGATCTAAAGAACAGGGGAAGAAGTGATGATGGCCTCTTGTTTATAGAAGCAGTTTCCAGTGTTCAATGACTGGATGGGGGTAGCACAAAGTATGGTTTTAATTCCTCCCTGGATCAGACTCTGACTAAAGTGACATAGTTCCAGCAACACTGCCAACACATACTCTTCCGCTCAGAGAGTCTGAGACCAGAGAAGGTCTGGACCAGAGAAGACTTTCACTCTACATTTCCAAACAAGTTAGTCTAGATGAAATGCATCGAATATCTCAGCTAAATTAAAAATTGAATGTGATCTGTCTGAAAGAAATCATCTAAAATATCATTTTTCCCTTAATTTTCCTTTCCCACATTTTTTTTATTTTATATAACTGGTTTTAAAGAAATGTGTGCGATGACTACAATATTGCACATTGCACCTAGAAGTGTTTTCATGCTATTTCTACATTCCACTATTGCAAGATAGATTTCAACTCCTTGGGAAATTTTAGAAGAATTTGCAAGAAATTGAGTATTATTTGGAAACAGTTTATAAATTCTATTTATAATTGTCCAATTGAACTAACAGACCTCAACAAACAAATGTTATCATCATCTCCAGTGACTTCAAGAGTGAGCATTTTGAGTGGATCTGAATCAAGTTGTTAATGAGAGCTAGGGCTGAGGCTTAGTTTGCTGAATTTTCACTCCATGAGACACAGAATCACATACTGAATAAGTCAAGTGTAAATGGCTTCATCTCAGTTCCCAATGATCAACACCATAAAGTAACTACATATTAACTCAATCAGCAGGGTCCAACATGGCAGCTTAAGACCCAGAATAGAGGAGGGCTTCTAGCTAGTTCTGAAGGACATCCTTCAAAAAGGAAGGAATCTGGACACAAGGAAGGCATCAAGAGACGGAATAGCTAATCATATTTGGAAGCCAGTGTTACTGGACCACAGCCCTCTCAATATCATATCTACCAAGAGAAGTAGTCTGTAGTGTGTTCTGCTGTTCGTATGCTGCCTCATTTGGGTTTACGAACTGTAAAATGCACAACTATGACCTTGACAGGCAGTTTCTGTCCTTCTGGCATTTGTAATTCAAGAGGACTTAGAGGAAGTACCCAAACTCACCCAAAACCCTCCAAGAAGGAGGAAGAAGGCAACCCACCCAACCACCCAGCACAGTGAAATGCAGTCCCAGGGCACAACCTGTTCAAGCCCTTCCTCAAAGTGGGCTCAAGTTCACAACAAAACATAATTACCATTTAAGAACAATAGTATGTGAAAGTGAAAAAAAAAAAAAAAAAAAAAAAAAAAACCCTTGTCCCTGACTGACTTTTCATCTACTTGACCTAACTACTACCATGAAGCATGTTTGATAAAGATAAATGAAATAAAATGATAAAACTGTAAGCGGGCTTAGTACCTATCACATAATAAGCACTACATAAATGTTGGCCCTTAAAGTCATTTCAGTAAGAATATCAGATTGAGCATTGTCACAGGAAGCATGGCTTTTAGGCAAAGGGAGTATATACCCATTTTTCAACAAGTGCAAAATTAAATCATTGCACAAACAGACCAAATTGAGACCCTTCTAGAGATAACTGAAGTCCTGAAAATACCTTCACAGCATAACAGGGACTTGTTGGGACCTTATAAGAAAGGATTAGCAACATTTGTTGATTTTTTTAAAAGACTGCCCTATGGGGATCTAGAGTGAGCTGTGAGGTTTACAGGCCTGGGATGATCCTCCCCAAATTTGGGGGTTGTTTAATGTAAGTCTTCTTGGGTTTTAAGCTGGTTATTCCGGACTATTCCCTTAACTAAAACAAGACGGCCCCCTACCTTCACCGGGAGATCTCAGAATCCCTGAAGTCTGGCAGCCTCCACTAAGCCAGCTGCTGTTTGCAGGATTCTGATGATCTGGGACTTCCCAGGTGTCAGAAGCAAACAATAGATCACAGCTGGCATTAATTGGCAGCACCCTGGTTGGCAGTCTCAGCAGAGAGAGGCCAAACACTGAACAGGCCACAGAGAGAGGACTCCCCTCACTCAGCTAATATTAATTGAAATGTCTTCATGGAATGCTGTTTTGCACATTGCAATGAAAACAGTTTGTTTTTAGGATTTAAACATCCCTCCGCTGTGTTTGCAATCTGAACACTACAGCATGTGTTAAAACATAAGATCCAGGGAGGCAAACTGACTATAAACAGAGTAGTTTAGGAGCGGGGGTGGGGAAGCTGTCTTTCTTTTGCAATTTTCAAGCTCAGTGAAGTGCGCAGGAGTGATAACCCAGGACAGGCAAGGGAAAAGAAAGAAGAGATTTAAACTTCAGAGGATTTTTTTTTTTACTGTGTCATTGTTGGGAAGAACCCTGAAAAGGGAAAAATGATTTAAATCCATGACTTTTCTCCCTGATGCTGCCCTTTTAAAAATCCTAGGCCATCCTGCTAAATATTATCCTGGTTATCTGGGCCAAAAGTCTCAATCCATCTAGTTAAAAGATACCAAGGAATGTGGTTTGCGGCCAGTAATATAGATTAGTATGCTAATGTTGTTCTAAGGGTAGCATTGTTAAATAAGCCCGCGATATCCCTGGAATCAAACTGAGCACACTATGCCAACCCGCGTGTATCATTTAGGATTATACATGGCCTGTTAAGAATACAGAACAATTGCTTCGCATTTCTCTGAGCTGGTGTCATCTCCCTTTCGAATCTGGGAACAACACCCATATCTCGTCTTCAGCTACTGACATTTGTCATAAATTTCAACTGACCTTTTGCCAGAAGAGCTTCAGGATGATTTTCTTTTTATCTTTTCACAGTCCTCAGCATGTCATGATTCATTCCGGAAGTATTTGGGGCCCAGCACTGTGCTGGATGTTATAGGAGATGAGCGAGAAGCAGGAAAATCTGTTCCTAGTAGTGGAATCAAAACATGTTTTCATGACACAACCAGACAATCTGGAAGACAGTGATAACTTGCGGGTGTAAATTGAAAAATCTCAGGGCAGAAGAGGTAAAAAATAAGACAGATATTTATGCATTTGGTTTAGTCATCAAAGGCTTCATGTGGAACATGTTTTAAACAAAATATTGCATATGTATGAGAAAAAAGTATTTCGGATTTTTTTAAAAGCAGAGGAGAAAAACTGATAAATAAGAAAGCCATAAAAATGCAAACAACAAGAAAGGGTGGAATCTAGAAAAAAGGTGACTCCCAAGATCTTTTATACAACAGAAAAGGGTGCTGTTTTACTTGTTTCTCCTCCAAATATTAGAATATTCCAGATTTTACAAGTAGAAATGTTGACATAGCACAGAAAAATAATTCTCCAAAGTCATGAATGCAGCCAATGTTGAGAAGTCATAACAGAACTGAACACAGACAAAAAAGCTAGCCCAGGAGTAGTATTCACTCAAGTCCTGGACCCACCTCAAGTGTTTGCTTAAAATGATTTAAATCCATTCCTTTTCCCTCAGATGCTCAGTAGGGACACTTCCCCTGTTCTTCTTTGACACCTTTAATTCATTATTTTCTTAGAAAGTACAAGCATTTCTTTATCCTCCTTAGCCACCCATCTACCTTTCTTCATTTCCTCTGCCCTATTTTCCCCCCACCTTCCCCTTCCCACTCATATTCAAAGAATGAGTGGAGAAGTCATTCAGAATGTTTTTTTTACTCCCCATCTCAAAGCAATCCTGCTTCTAATTTGCCATGTGAACATAAGCCTGCTAATACCTTGGACTCAATTTTCACCACCATAATACCTAACAATATGCTAAGAAAAGAAAATTTTATATAACTAAAAACACTTTGCTCAATTTCAATGGACAGAATGTCATGCAAAGAATGAAAACAATTACCTTAAAAATCTAAGCAAGCACCCTCATCTCCGTACACATAACTTAGTGTAGGAATGTAATTTATATCTTAGGTTGAAAAAAAGTCCCATTTAAATTAACTTCCAGGACCGAAGTGAAACTTTGTTCAGTCTTTATCCCAAAACAAACTATGTTATTTAGGATAACCTATTGTGTGGCCAATCATTCCCCTTCGATAATCCTTGCCACCTACGGAGGATCAGTCACAAGGGTGAGGGAATGAAATGTTAACTTTTGAAGTTAAGAGTGTCAGTGCAAATTACACTAACACATTTAAATGCAATTATGAGGCATCCACTTACTATTAAAGATGGGAAACTATTTTCTCATAGTTACAATATTTGGGGTAGACATATACTCATACATCATTCTTTATCCATGGGCTTAGCATCTATCAATCCAGTTGATTGCAAATGGGAATCAAAACAAAATGATTCATTTATTATTTTTGAAAAATGTTTTGTTATCTATTGAAGAAAGGACAGATGTGCAAATAGTCCGTGTTTTCATAGGTGACATGATCTACTGAATTTAAAATTCAGCTGCAGTGGGAAAATTGGAAAGCCTGATTTTTGTTTTTTTGCATTTTTTTCTCACTATGTCTATACCCCTGACAAACTATCCATGAGAACTTGGGCAAGTTCTTACACATTCAGAGCTCATTACTTATGACCTAATAAACAAAAAGGTGCGAGAACCAGAGTAAAAATTGGAGCTACGAGTCAATCTGAGAGATTTTGCTCAGGAATGGATCAGATTAAGGCAAGCTCTTACCAAACAAAGATAATGCTGAAAGGAAATCATACAATTATAGAATTTTAAAGCCAGAAACAACCTCAGAGCTTATTGATTCCTACCTCATTGTGTAAATGACAGACTTGAAATCTGGAAAGAATAAATAAGATGCCCAAAGCCATGCAGCTAAATTGTGCAGCCATGAAGGGAACCTGGAAACCGTGATAATACACACATACACACACATTACAATAGCAAAGGAGGATTACTCCTTCATATATAGATGTTTGGACAACAAGAAGTTACTAGCAAAATAACACACTGTTAAAGCCTTTTTCTCTTTTGATTTCTCATATTTAAATGCGTCACTGAGCCAGACATAGTGGGCACACACCTGTAATCCCAGCAGCTTGGGAGACTGAGGCAAGAGGATCATGCGTTCAAAGCCAGCCTCAGCAATTTAGTAAGGCCATAAGCAACCTAGCAAGACCCTGTCTCAAAATAAAAATGAAAAGGGCTGGGGATGTGGCCCAGTGGTTAAGCACCCCTGGGTTCAATCCCTGTTATAAATAAATAAATAGGTTATTGCAAAAGTGGTTCCAGTCCCAAGACAAGGCAAATAAAGGTTGCTTGTAGTGGTATGTGAGTCCCCTGACTTCCATCGTGACTGGGAAGAAGAAAAGGAAGAGTGAAGAAACCAAATAAGAAAAATCATCATTGCTATTAAGGCCTGGGCCCAGAGGCAAAATCATAGCATCGAGACTTTATTGTATTATACATTAAATGAGGTTCCTAACTTAAATTTTTTTTTCCGGGACAATGGAAGGAGAGAAGGAAAGAAATAAAATACAGGACATCTATACTTATTACAATCAGTCAATATTTTCCTGCCATAATTTATATTTTCACATGTTCTCTTTATAATTATGTCCACATTTTGAGCTCTTAGTAAAGAAAAGATTCTGTTCCTGTTTGCAACTCTGTATTTCTCCAACACTACTAGCAGCTTCCTGTCAGTCCGCCATGTTTGTAGGCTTCTGGGTCCTGAAACAAGCCATCCCTCTATCCTTTCTGCTTTCTCCTCTTTGATCTTTCCCCCCACCAATCCCTTGAAGAAGTAGTCTAGACTCACTGTCTCTACTTTTCCTTGTTTATTCTTCTACCTACTTTGGTGTTACTTTCAGGTGACTCTTCAGGAGATATCTACTGAATCCGTTTCACAGTAACACAGGGATCATCAAATCCAGAATTCTCAGTTCTCAATTCTCATTCTCTTGGATGATGTTTGACATCCAGACACCTTTCTCTGGGAATTCAGCTCTTTCATGTCTCTCCAGATGCCACTGTCTCCCCCTCTTGATGAGCACTTTCTCAGTTTCTTGCAGGGTCCTCGTTCAACACCTGCCTTCAACTGGATCAATAACAATTTCATCTACTCTTTCGTGTTCACTCACACCGGTGTTTCTCAACAGGGGATGATTCTGATACTAGGTGACATTAGTCAATATCTGGAGACATTTTTGATTGTCACAAATGTAGAGGGTGCTGACTACTGGGACCTACTGGATAGAGGACAATAATGCCATTAAAAACCATACAGTGCACAAGCAAGCCCTCCAAAATGAAGAATTAGCCAATGCAAGACATTTATAGAGCAGGATCTACACCTGCCCATCTATAATGTGGATTATATAATTATCATAGCCTGAGTTGGTCAGCTAAATTCCAGAACTCTAGAATTTTCGATACCTCTATTGTCCAGTAATTATCATTATTTGTCTCCAAAGTTTTCCTTTTTATAGTCCCCCTCCCAAGTAAAGCCTTCACTATTTCCAAACTCAAGTTGGAAACCTTGCAATCACTTTTCATTCTTCATAAATCCATACAACCCATGTTCATCATGTTTCATTGTATTTTATAATCCAATAACCTCCTAAGTGAGGTGCTTGACTCCAATCTCTCCATCACTGCACTCCATTCTTCAGAACAACCACCATCCTACAGCCAAACTTCCTCTTATCCCTGTTTTACTTAATGATTATCCTTGACTTTCAGGGCCAAGAGGAGTAATTCTTAACTTCGATTTCAGAATTGGGTAGATGGGGTGGAATGGGAGTAGAAGGAATTTCCATATACCATCTATTTTTTTTTCTGGAAAAATTAAGAACTTTCATTAGACTCTATGGCACATGCCAAATTCTCTTGGAGAGCTTGCTGGGCCCATCATAGTTTCGAATCCACTAGATGTGGACTTAGGAGTGAGAATCTGCATTTCTATTGAGTTCCCAGCTGGTACCAAGGCTGCTGATGCTGGGATAACATTTTGAGAAACACTGTTTTATATTAAAAGCATCTGGAGATTTTTACAAAAATACTGAGTCTTGGATCTTAATCCCAGAGTTCTATGTGGTTTGGCTTAGCTTCTAAACTTTTTTTTTTAAATCTACTTAGGTAATTTTAATACACACCAAGTCAATGAACCACTGCTCTGATGGGCCCATATCTCGAAATAGGTAAAGAGCTTAAAAGAGCAAAAATTGCCAATGGTAAAACCTCCTCTTCTGGCCTCCACTTGCCTTTCAGGTCTATGCCCCTGACTCCTCTCACTCCCTCACCTCACACTTGACCCTCTAAGTGACCATACTAATTAGAATCTCTTGCACATATTGGGAACTCTCCTGCCATTGAGCATTTGCTCAAATGCTCCTGTCTGCCAAAAAATGGTCCTCCCTTAACTTTCTGGAATGTTCTGTACATCCTTCAGAACTAGATTAATTTTACATGCTGATTTTTTTCAGACAGGAACCCAAGCCCAACCACCACCAACTCAGAATTACTGCTTCCTATTTCATGTTACCACAGCACTTTAGTGATACCTGTCTTTTTACATGCTGCTCATCATTAGATTGTGAGACCCTGGGAAGCTTATTAATTAGTATCTGGTAGCTCATCACAGGGCAATTGTCGATATCATTCATTTATTCATTCATTCAATGAAATTCAAAGGGACTTACCTTTGCCTAAACTTCTCCTACTTATTCTCCTAAACATTTTTTGTTTTAAGATTTTTCTGTATTTCAAATAGCAAACAAGTTTTTAAGCAGTGAAAGTTCTTTAAATGAACAGGAGTCTTCTGAAGAGTTTTACAAATCATACGTGCTACACAGACTTCAACAGCTTTATTTACTTAACTATCATAACTGAATTCTTAATTGAACATATTCAAATACTTAGAGTTCTCACTGGTAAACCTGACAACTACTTAAAAGAGTGTGCGTGGTGGAAGAAATGACTATAAAAATGTCAAGTTAGGAAAGCATTGATCTGTTTCTCTGAGTCTAATTGTCACCCCGTGTAACTCAATGGGAATTCTCACAGTGAATTACGCAGGAGGTGAATCGGGGCCAGATGTGTTCCCCAAGACTGTGCAGCTTGGTTTCCAATAAACTCTTTTTATGGTTTCTTTTCCCTGCCTTTCTAGAATAGCCACAGATTGAATAAGTTGCATTTAATACTTTACAGTTTCAAACAAATATCAGTCAAATCTTTAATTTTTGTGGTTTAAAAGAGGACCAGTAGTGAGAAATTATCATCATCTCAAATGTCTCCAAAAACCTAGGAAAACTACTAATTGATTTGATTTTTGTATCAGAATTTAAGTGAATCTGCCAAGAAGGGTTTACACAGAGAAATAAAGCCCTGAATGACAGGAGGAATGTGACACTTCCTGTGGCCTGTCTTTGTCATCCTCACAGCTAAAAGCAGCAAAAAATTTCTTAAAGTTTTAAACAGTTAGGCTACTGTTACTTTTCCTTGTAAAAACTGTTGTGAAAAAAAGATTCGTCGTTTTCCTGGCTGTATAAATATTTACTATAAAAAGCAATAGGAGTTTCTAAAAACTGTTGACTAAAAATCTCACAGAAGATTAGAAAACACAATCCAGTGACCATCTCTTTTTTTCATCATTAGCTTTTCTGTTTTTAGAAACAGAATGTATAGTTGTTACTCAGAAATTCCACCTAAGGACCAACACTACACATTCTGCTTTTTCATTTCTCAAATTCTTTATTGAAATTATTGGAATTAAGCAATTCTCATTGGACAGAGTCAGGATTTTTGTCCCTAGACTTAAGTAGCTAGAAATCCACTTAGCATTTCCCTTGTATACTTTTTCACCTCCTTAATTAGGTTTATTTTTACTTATTTGCTATACTTGTTAAAGATGAACAGGTCACAAAGAATCAAATTTAAAATTTTTCCAGAATTTCTACAGAGAGTGTGTGTTTGTGTGTGTGTGTGTGTTCTCTGCCACAGGAGAAAATAATGAATTCCTAAGAACTGTCAAATTGCCTAGGTAGTACCATCATTTGTCAAAATAACAAAATCCAATTTTATATAACCAGTAGGATAATTTTGATACTTGTGCCTCCTTGGTTAATCTGAGTACAATGTCCTTTTTTTGTGATTGACACCATGAATGTCTTTCCATTGAGTGTCTTTCTGACAGTTTTTCTGAAGTTGTAAATGGAGGGACTTGTGGTTAAAGCATCATGGATCAGACTTGAAGCACAAAACTTACCATGTTCTTTTTTTCTCCATGTCTCTGCCTCCTCTTCACTACCCCAAGGCAACATGAGAAATAAATCTAATTATTTAATTTAACAAATTAAATTACCTCATTGGAAACTTGCTGTGACATTGTCCCCAGGCGCCCTGTCAACCAAGACACCACATACACACAGGTGAAAAGTTTTCAAATGAGATTCGTCTCTGGTATTTACTCTAAATGAATTTCATTGGACAAGGTCCAAAATGGTTTCAGCTTGCCCTGAATTCCTAGCAAGAGTAATTGAGTTTAATTTTGTCACAGGGATTCCACGTACCGGCATAACTCACTGTGAATGAGTGGGTGGGCAGAATGATATATTCTTCAAGTCAAAAATAAATTTTCCTCAAGAAGAGTGTTTTGATTATGTTGCTTATCTATGACAGCTCCATAGATAAAAGAGTCTTCCTCAGGGCACCATTTGAATACGAAATGACCCCACTCAGGAATAGTTTAGTTTCATAAATAAAGAGATCTACATTTAAACTTCAGACTTATCTAGACCTCCAACCAAAATTGTAGGTGGGAAAAGTAAAACTCATCATCGGTGACCAAGATGTTTTAAAGCAGTCAAAAATTATCATTTTCATGTGCAGAATAATTTTAAGTGAAAAATCTTCATGCACTGTGCAATATTTGAATTACTCATTATTCAACCAGATGGTCCTAAGTAATTCTTGCAAATTATTTTAATAACTAGCAAAATGTTCATGAAATTCATTACTTCCAGGATCTGGAATCCTCAAAATACATTTGAAGGAAAAATAAATCTAAATAAATAAGGCTGTACTTTAATTGCTTTCTCCAAATACAAAATTTAGACCATCAGAGGTGACACTTTAAACTGTGACTAACTTTTATTTGTTGGGTAGTTCAAAGAAGATTACTTGCAATTTAGTTAGAAATTTAGACCTAGATATTAAAATTTTAAAATAGAATTTCTTGGCAAAGGAAAAATATATCATGCAAACAGGCTATGTAGGGGTATTTCTATTAGGTGTGATAGAGATTTTTGTTCTTTTGTAAGCCACGTGTTAGTAATTATACAATTTATAATTCTATAGGGAGCAAGGCTAAGAGGGGAACAAATAATAAGGAAGCATATTTAGTAGGTTCCATAGAACATTCACCAATGGGCTAATGTCCATCACAAGTTCACAAACTTGCTTTCTCAGTATTTCCTATATTGGTGACCATGAAATTCTTTTTTTTTTTTTTGAACCCAGAAAGGCAATAAATTTTGCTTTGCTTAATCTTTTATAGCTAACTGTTGATAATTGGTTTCTTTCTAGCATTGAGTAAAATAATGACTGGGAGGACTAGTATACTAACATTAACTAATGTGTTTTCTCTTCAGTAATTCTTTCTTAAGCTGTGTCCCTTTTCCCATTCAAAGGCTTTGAGACATCCATTGCCTTAGGGCAGGGTTGAGACTTTGGGGAAGAGAACAAAAGAGTCAAATCCTGGGCTTTGGAGTGTCAAAGGCTCAGATCCAGGCCTAGGACAAAAAGATCTGGAATGATAAGTGTGCAGTCAGAAACTAGTTTTTCCTATGCCCGCCCCCAGACTAGATAAAGTTGGCCCCTGGGAGAAAGGAGGAAGACACCAGGTATTGGAGCAGCTTTAGTGTCTGAATAAGAGGAGCCTTGAGAGGGCTGGAACCTCCACATAGGTCAGTGGATCTGATAAGGAAGGGTTACTGTGGATGGAGGTCAGGGAACTAGCAACCCTCACAGAGTGTCCCCAGGTCTCCTCCTGCACCAGAAGCATGGGTATAATGATGGCTACTTGGAATCTTTCTGGGAAAAAGAGGGCCAAGAGAACTGCAAAAAGTTCCCCAGGGTCCCACCCAGAAAGGTTCAGGAGAACAGAGAAAGGAGCATTGTCCAAGAGAAGGAGCTCAAGAGAGTGTCAGAGAAAAGAAAAAGCATTCTGGGTTCCAGGGGGGATCTAAGTAGATCAACACCGGAAGCCTGATGAAATATGTGGGTGTTCCAGTGGATGCTAGCAGGAAGAGATGACAACCAGTATGTCTTCCCATCACGAAAACCCTCCAATGTGTGCTCCACCCTGAGGAAGCAGGTGAAGTTCCCAAATGCACTAAATTCACACCAGAGGGTGGTGTGAATCTCACACCAGGGGGTGTTGTGACCCTGGGGTATTAATCCTATGCTAAAGATAAGGAAAGAATGTTCACACCAACGTTTGGATTTTGTGATTTCTGATTCTAAAATCTGGGCCAATACACTTTATTAGAGTAATAATGAATCATTAACATATAATCCAATAAATAGTGTGGAGACATCTGTCTCATCGTATTGAAAAGAGAATGACTCCTTATGCCAAAATAAATTCCAGATGGATCAAAGATTTTGAATTACCAAGTGAAATCATAAAAGTATTAAAAGAAAACATGGGGAAATATTTCTTTAATTTTGTAATGCGAAAGGCCTTCCTAAATATGAAACAAAACCAAGAAACTGTTAAGGAAGATGCCAAAAAATATAAACAAAGTTAAAGGATGAGTGACAAATAGAAGAAAAATAATTGTACCATATTTTGATAATCAAAGGCTTATTTTTTAATTTACATAATGCCTATACAATTTACAAACTAGCAAGAAAAAGACTAAAGGAAACCAATAAAAAAAATGAGCAACTAATGTCAATAAGCAATTCACAGAAATGGAAATAAATTGAATTGCCCATAGTCTGCAAAAGATTCTAGTTTTTTAAACTCTCTTAAAAAAAAAAACTCTTTTTTTAATTAAAGATGGACGTAATATCTCTATTTTATTTATTTATTTTTATATGGTGTTGAGGATTGAACCCAGTGCCTCACATGCACTAGGCAAGTGCTCTACTGCTGAGTCACAACCCAGCCCTTCTGACTCTTAATTAAAGAAATAGTTTTCACATACAAGTTATCACCTCTCAGATTGGCATAATTTTTAAAGTTTCATAATACCCAGTAGTGATGAAACTATGGAGAAACAGGTTTATGAAATTCAATACTTTGGGTGGTACTTTGAAGTGATGTAAATTTTGTTCATAAGATTTTAGTAATAATGATCAAAATCAATGATGAATCAACATCCTTACAGCAATTCCATTGTTAGAAACTGAACCTAATGAAAAGATAATATTCCCACTGACATAAATATATTCTTTGCAGAATAATATATAGTAAGAATAATCAGGAAAATAATCCAAAGTTCGATTAATAAATAGTATGTTAAAATATATTATGATATTATCATAAAAGAAGGTATTTTGCAATCATTAAAAAATAAAATATATTTACAAGATGCAAACAGATGGTCTCTAAGCCAGTTGATTTAGTGAAAAAGGAAGACATATTGGTATTTATACTACAATCTTATTTGTTATTATTGGTGAAGACTGAATACACATAACATGTACATAATATCTGTGATTTAAAATATATATGAATGAAGCTGAGTGATTACCTTGAAGAGATTCCTGGGGATTGGAGTAGTGGCCTGGAAAAAAAAAAAAAAAGAGGTTTTAGTTCTCATATTACAAGGTTCTGTATTCTTTGTGCACACATTACTTTCATTTTCATTTTAAAAAAAATAACTTTCTTTTAGAAGAAAACCAAGGACATTGGAGCTGTTTTGTTTTTCTTGGTTTAAAATTAAAAACCACATTTCAGTAAGTAAGATGCACCTCCAGAGACCCAGACAGCTGCAGCTGCCAGCTAGGAGAGAATTTTGTCAGGCTTAACATACTTCTAAATTACTGGTTTTGTTATTACAAATACCTGATATCATTTTCATATCCCAAATGACACTCATGAGCCCTGACTCAAAATAACTCAAAGCCTAACTAGAAGTCAATGGTCTGGAGATATTTACCACTTTTTGGTTAGTTCCTAATTAAGTCAGTTGGTGAAAAGATGCATACACTTCTAAGCCCCATTTCCTAGCGTGTTGGCAGAAAAGATGTGAAGAATAACAAGAGCAATAGAAGGCATGTCGCCTACTGTCAGGCAGGCAAGTACCTTTGATGACTCCACAGTCCCCAGGCTACATGCCCCAGCCCAGCAGCCTCAGCTCAGATGCCACTTGCTCAGAGAAGCACTGGCTGGATCCCCATCTAAGGGGCCTCTCTGATCCACACCTTTCTTCTGATACTCCACCTTGACTCTCTGTTGGTGTCTCCCTATTGTTGTTCCTTTTATTTCTTTGTGAAATTGGTTTTGAATTGTCTTCCTCTTTGGAATATGTGCTCCATGAAAGCAGGAGCAAGGTCAGTTTGTCTGCCACTGTATTCCTAAGGCTATTCTACTCTAATCATGGCCCATAACTAAGATTCAATAAATGCTTACTGTATAAATTAAAACTATGATTGTTTATATGTGTATATAGATGTACGTGCATGTATAGGTACAAAGAGGGGCTATTGTATTCACAATAGCTAGGTTTATTAAGTGTTTGCACTGTGTGCAAGATTGTAAGTAGTTGTATGTTATATCATGCTGTATTCAAAACACTATACAAGGAGAATTCCACTATATTCCCTATTTTACCAATGAGGAAACTGAGTCATAAATACAATCAAATAACTTGACCAAAGTCACACATAAGGAAAACAAATTACATCTATATAAGTATCAGCTATATATATTATGAATATCAGCTATATATGTTACATAGATATAATCTATATACAAAGTACACAGTAGCTTTGGTTTGTCTCTCAAAGGCCCAGGTGGTAAAGGCTCAGTCCCCAATCTGTGGTACTATTGGGAGGTCAGGGAACCCTTAAGAGGTGGGACCTACCTAGAAGTGTTTTAGTCACAGGGGAGGGGTGCTCTTGAAGGGGATATTGAAAACCTAGCCCCTCTTCTTCCTCTCTTCTTTGCTTCCCAGTTGCCTAGAGATAAACAGCCTGCTCTACCAACTCCCTGTCATGATGTACTACCCTACCAGAGGCCAAAGGCAACAGGACCAACTGGCCATGGACTGAAACCTCTAAAATTGTGATCCAAGATAAACCTTTCCTCTTTTTAAGTTGATTATCTCAAGTAGTTTGTTATAGTAAAAGAAAACTGAATAACACAATGGTAGAGACTTGCCTTTTTAATTCCAGCTTCAGGTTGAAACAAAATCAGGAAGAAATGGAAACTCTATGCTAACAAACCACCAAAGAATCACCACATTAAAGCACTCAACTCTATTTTCCTTTGACATGGAAAGAGGAAGTTCCCTTCTTGTGAATAATAAGGAAGAACTTCCTTCTTCCACTCTTTGGCAAAGTACATCGATTTTTTCCAAAACTCTGCAAATAGTTCTACAGAGCCCACACTATGCATGGTTTTATACAGAGGATGCCAATGAGGCCCAAAGCAGCCACTCTACTGAAGGCAGAGTATAATTGTCACTTCACTATTTATATCTGGAATGTAGTTATGTTGTGTCACCATTATCATCAGCAGAGGCAACAAAAATAATTCTGAAGCATAGTGCCTGTTGTTTTGGAAGACAGCATGAAAACTGATTCCCTTTACTTTATAGATTTTTCAATAAAAGAAGCTAGTATGGATGATAATATAAAAATGTTGGACATTTTCTATGAAAGCTCAATGAGAAAGAATTGAAACAAAAGGATTAAAGCAAAAGAAAGATTAATTTACCTTGACAAAAATATCCTGCAATTCATTGCCAAATTCTCATTCCTAAAGTCTTTCTTTTGTCTTCAATACACATGGAGCAAGGCTCTGTAAACTGATATGCAGCCTAAAACAGACACACTAATTATATCAGTGCATATGTGCTTCTTTCTCTTACCCAGTGGCTCCTTTCACACTAACCAGAAAAACTGTGATATCAACTCACAGTTTTTTAAACAATAATTACTTTAAGCAGGTAAAAATGCTAATTGTCCTAATTTGGTCATTACACATCGTATATAGGTACCCTCCTATGGTACTGTCCCCCATAAATATGTGAAACTATTATGTGTCAATTTAAAACAATAGTTATAAGACTCTCTGAAGGGCTGGGATTGTAGCTCAGTGGTAGAGCACTTGCCTAGCATGTGTGAGGCACTGGGTTCGATTCTCAGCACCACATATAAAAAAATGAATAAAAGAAAAACCATCAACAACTAAATGTATGTATATATATATATATATATATATATATATATATATATATATACACACACATACATACATATATATAAATTTAAAAATAAAAAACTTTCTGAAATCTATGCTTCATTAAAGCATATTTATGGATTTGAAACCACCCCAGAAACAACTTTTAAGCAGAAAAAAATGAACTATTATTGAAACCATTTAATATCAGTAGGCAGAACATCATTACCAGTCAATCAAAATCACTTTAAACCAGTGGCTCTCAACCAGAGACAATGTCACCCCCAGAGGACATTCAAGAATATCTTCAGACATTGTTATCACCTTGACTTGGGGATGGGGTGGAAGATGCTTCTGGCATAAATAGGTGGAAGTACTACTGAATACCTTATAATGCACAATGCAGCATCCAAGACAAAGCATTATCTAGTCCAAGTGTCTACAATCCCTCTGTTGAGAAACCCACTAGATTGTCTATGGCATGAGTCAGTGACAGCTCTGGAATCCAAATTCAGTTTGAACCTTAACTTAAGGATTATTAGTAATCCAAAAGAAGTACATTTATTTAGTAATACAGTTGGAGCTCTGACTCTGTTCTAGGTACTGGTACCCAAGAATAGTAAGAAGCAAAACTGATGAAATCCTACCCTCATAATATTCTATCAGGAGACAGAGATGATAAGCAAATAAGTAAAAATGTGTCCTAGGTTAGTGTCTTCAGAGAGAAGAATCTCACATGAAATATTGCATGGAGAAAGTTTATTAAGGAGTGCTTTCAGAATCAACACCTATGGAGTAGGGATGAATGGGAGCAGGAGGGAGTCAAGGGGCAAGATGAGCAGTGGCGCTGTCCTGAGAAGAACCCAGCACATCCACAGGTGCCCCATAGCTGGAGTAACTCAACAGAGTTGTCCTCCAATGAGGCAAAGGAGCCAGGCCTTAACACATCACTAGGCATTAAATACATGCTGCTCCAAAAGGAGGCATGAACTTGAATAAGGCAGCCATCTTCCACCAAGACCAGTGCTCAGAGGGCCATTCAGCTGAGTACCACCACCAACATTCCCGCAGCTGGAGGAATGAGTTAACTCAGCGCACCACAACACCCACTCCACACACAATACAGACCAGTAAATGAAATGATTCTGGGTAAGAAGAGGGAGGATGATAGAAGATGAAGTGACATTTAGAAACTTCACTAAGGTCATCCTGGTAACACACCATGGGAACAGAGATTTAAAGGAAGTAAGTTGGCAAGGTGAATAGATCAGAGGGAACAGTACACCAGGCAGCAGGAAGTACCTTTGCAAAACCCTGGGGGCAGGAACGTTTAAGGGACACCAAGAAAACCACAGTATCTGCAATGGAGGGAGCAAGAAGGAGAGTGGTCGGAGATAGGATTGGAAATAGCCAAGGCATTTGTTCTGCAGGACGTTTTGGCCATGATGAGGTTTTGGTATGTCTTCTCAAGTTGACAGAAAGCCAGTAGATAGTTTTGCAGAAGCAGTTGATGTGGTCTGTTGTACACATGGGTTATAAGGAAGTAAAAGTTGGAGACACAGTGACAGAAGTATGGAAAAGGTGATGGTGGCTTGAACCAATGCAGTCAAAATGATTGGGTTTTTGAAGGGAGTTGTGTCAGCATTGGCGTCAATTACATGTGGACTATAAGAGAAAGGAAATAATTAAGGGTTACTCCTAGATTCCAATCAATCAAGTGGCTATGGGTGCTATTTACAGAGGGGGAGACATCTGGGTGTAGGGCAAAGTTACAAGAAGGACATCAGGGGTTCTGTTTTGCCATGTCCTGTTTGAGATAATGGGGTCATCTGTACCAAGGAGGATGAGGTATTTCTGAGTGACAGAGACCCAAAATAAGAGTAGCTTAAATAAGATAGAATTTTTAACTTCTCTTATATAAGAGGCTGGAGGTAGGCAATCATTCCAACTTCCTTCTCTATTAACTCAGAGTGTGGGCATCATGTCATTGCTCAAGACTGAACTCCATTCCAAGCAGCAGGATGGAGAAAGGTAGCATTGACAAAGGGTCTCAGAAGCTGCCACGTGGAACTCATGTGGCCTTATATCTTCTTGGTGAAGATTTTGTCTCACAACTGCATCAAACATCAGTGGTGGGAGTGGAGTGAATGTATAGACTTTACTCTGAGCTGCCATATCCAACTAAAAATTATAACCCTTTGGAATAAGAGTGAACATTGGTAGACAACTAGCAACCTCTGCCACAATATCAGATAAAAATCACAAACAGGCAATTCAACATACAAATCTAGAACTCAGGGCAGAAGTCAGGAGTAGAGACATCAATTTGGGAAACATCAGTTACCTCAGATGTGAGTGCATATGAAAAAGATAAATATCATTTAGACATTTAGAAGTGGAGTCTATGTCCCCTCCCCCTTGAATTTGGGTAGGCTTGTGAGTCACGACCAAAAAATGTAGTAGAAGTGACACAACATGGCTTCCAAGACTAGGTCAGAAAAGGAGATGCAGCCTCCTTATTATAATTTGGGACACTTCCACTTGGAGCCTGAGCAAACCATGCAAGAAATTCAATTACCCTGAGGCCTCCATGTTGTGAAGAAGCCTGTACCTCCTCGACTCTTCAGAGAGAATGTGTTCCCTGGATGTGGCACACGCATTTTGATTGACAGTCTCAATTCTCACTGATTGGTGATACTTAGAATCTAAGCATTTCAACCAGGGGTAAGGATGAAGCTGGTTTCAGTGTGATGACCCTTAGATCCTGCTCTTGGCACCAGCCTTAGAAACTAATTTCAGAATCTGGGAGGAAATCAAGGGAAACTAATTTTCCCTCTAATTAATTAGTTAGTAATTAAGAAAAAAAAAACCTTTTGAAATGACGAGAATCCCCAATACTGCAAAAAATATTTAAAATACTAGAGTGATTCATAATCCTTGAACTGTCTCCCTCACCCAGTGGTGGCAGAAACTGAGCAATAGGACAAAGGTCATGTCTGAGTACTGAAGTTCCTGTCTGTCCACAATGATCTCCACCCTCCTAACACACACACACACACACACACACACACACACACACACACACACACACTTATGGGGAAGATATACAATACATTCGCCCTCAATACTATTTTTCCTGTCACTTGGGTCTTTCATTTCCTGCCACTTTAAATGATAAAGTCCCAGGTGCAGAGACATGTTTATCTGTTTACATCCATATCAATGTCACTTAGAACTGTTATAGACAACCAGAACATGCTTTTGATGTTCAGGAAATCTTCTTTAAAATTGTTTCATATTAGTTAATGCTGATAGGAATTGTAAGCGTTTTACCTACAAAGTTACTAAGATGAGTTGAAGAATAACTTTCATGGACCAGGAAAAGATGCTTGTCTGTCTTATTTCTGCTTTGCCATATTTGATACCAAATTAGTGTGTGTGTGTGTGTGTGTACGTATATATATACACACATATATACATACACATATATTTTTTTCTTTGATTTGAAATCATTTGTTATGGACTATTTCTCTAGAATAGCAGGTAAACAGTTTCCATAGAGTACCTGTAAAAATTATTTATGCCATTTATAAGATTGCTGACTACTCATGTTTTGATTTTGTATGAAAAGTTTACAAATTAACATTTGGAAAAAAACTAACAGTATTAGAAGGATGAAATTAATTGAGAAATAATTATGAATCCCAAGCTACTCTTCTAGCTTTTCTGCGGAAAAACTTTAGAAATGCCCATTACTAGTCTTAACATTTTCCTTTCTACATTCATGAACAGAAGAAGTAGAAGTTTCAGCAAAAAATAATCGTAACAGATTAAAAGAAATGCAATAATTGGTAGTGGAATGTAAAGCCAAAATTCAAGCAAAAGTGAAGATTCAGAAAATACCCATTTGTTGTTAAGTATGTTTCTTGAGTATATGAAGATTTCTGAGAGTTCTAGGCAAGGCTGACTTTGCATTTTTAAGGTGGATAGTACACGTATTGGAGAGAAATGTGTTTTCCCCTCAGATGCCCAGCCCCTACACTTCACCTTCTCCACTGCAAAAATAATTCCTATTACCGCTATTACCCACTAAGCTTGTTTGGACAATATAATCTGTGAAGAAACAATAGGAAAAGTCATAGGATAATAAATTTTAATTCTACTTCCCCTTGTTTATATTTCACATATTCTAACAGTAATTTTCTCCAAGGTGGTATTAGGAAATGGATGAGGTCTAACCAATTTGTCTGATTTAAGCTTCCTAATCATGTCCGAGGAAATATGTTCTGTAAATGTGTTACACAAATCCACATTAATTTGACCAAAAATAATATCAGGTTAACCTTTTTTTTTAAAAAAAAAAAAAAGCATTTTAATGATATGTTCATATTCCTACCAGAAGTATAATTTGATGTTATCATTCCATTTCTGACACATCAAAATGCCGAAGTCTGGCTGGGCACAAAATCACGAGCCACTCACAGCCTTTTAGATTCAAACAGCAATTCTTTATTCCCGAACTCTCACCGGCACTCTACATGCACGTTCTGGGGAAAATCCACACTCTCCACCGGGCTCTGCATCCCAAAATACCCTCTCAATCCCGTGAGAACTCAACCAAGGAGCGGGAGCCTGAGGCAGCAGGATATGCCCTATTCCCAGCAGGATCCACCTTAAACCTGGAACCGCCCTATTCCCAGCAGGATCCACACCCTAAACCTGGAACCACCCTAAATCCGGATGCGCCCTGGTCCTTGAGCAGGGTCACCTTTCTCAAACATTCATGCAATGTCACTGCAAATGACCTGGGTCCAAGGCAAGCCCATTTCCACAATGGAGAGTCCTCCCTCTAAGCAACATTGGGTAGGCTGACAAAGAAATTGCCATGCGTCAGTCCTACTTGGCTATGGCTCTCAGCATCAAAATATCAGTTTTTTGATATCCCCTGCCAATTTCAAACACATGAAAGAAATCTGGGAAATTTGGATGAAAATTGTTTTTATGTTGAATTCTCAAAATGACTGCTTTCATTTCTCAATGATCCAATTCATAGGAAGAAAAAAAATCTTAATTTATTAACACTATAGCACAGAATACATTAACATTTATTTTTAAGACATACTCTCAGCCACAAAATAGAAATTATAATTTTCAGAATCTAAAAATTTTTCTACTTGTAAGATATATTGTTTAACTTATTATTATGGAAAATCTATTAACATAGTTAAATGAGTGTTAAAACAACTTATGAATATTTTATTGCATTTGATAGTTGAGAATTCATTTCACATTAGGTAAAATAGGTATTTGACTCTGACTTCACTTTTCAGAGGATGAAACTGAGACTGACATAGAGGATCTTGCCCAAGACCACATACCTCTGTGTGGTAAGACAAGGGAACCCAGGTATTCTGACAACCAGTCTGTATCTGTATCATTGATGACAGGTGTCACTCTGCTGGGCCAGAGGTTAATCCTTCATTTTAATCTGCTGACCAATTAATCAGTTATGGTTTAACAAATGTAAATAATTTAAAATTAATGAAAAAAATGAACATATAAGCTCCTAAGAGCTTGAGAAAAACACTCATCACTAGTGAGCAGTTTCCTACTCAATTACCAGCACTACTATCAAACAAGCCCACAGTGACCAGGAAGAGAAAATGTGCCTGTGCATTTCATCTTCACAGGGTCTTCAAGTTCCATTTCGCAGAACTCTGTGCTCAATAAAAATTTGCTTTAACATCTAGACTGACTGCAGTGAAAACTCTTTTTTATCTTGGTTCAAAGGAAGGCACCCTTAGCCCAGAGGGAAAGCAATAGTAAGACCTCTCATGACTTTAGCAAGGCTTCTGATTTAGCCTTGCGTGATAGAGCCATCAACAAACTGGACAGAGTCTGGTCACACAAATGATCGAGAGCTGCATAGCTATTGAGTGGTTATCATTGGCTCAGTGTCAACTGGGTGGGAAATGAATAGAAAATCCCAAATGTAAATTTGTTTAACATTTGCCACTGGTGACCTAGAGAAATGAAGAGCTTATTGAAGTTTGCAGCTGGATAAGATAAATGTCCTTTCTGGTGCTAAAAAATCTCAAAAATGAAGACAAGAAGTAACAACAGAATCAGAATTTCACATATCTTTGATTAATTGGAAAAAAAAACTAGTCAAGGAAATAATCAAGACTGATAAAGCTAAGACAAACACCTTTGAGAAGTGTGATTGTAAGAACACAGAATAAAAAATTACTAGCAATTACTTGACCTTTGATGTCTACTTAAGTTCACAATGTGTACACACAAACACCACACACACACACACACACACACACACACAGAGCATACCAAAAATATTTAAATGGAAAAATTTGTGGTGGGTATCTAGCAATTTATAGAGAAACTTCACTTTTTTTTTTTTTAAGTGAGGCATAGGAACTTGTGATGAAGAAGTTTTGTCCTTGAGTGTTGTTGTTGTTGTATATTCTTCGATTTAACATAGGATGTATGAAATTGTACAGCATCTGGGATAAAACTAAGGTGGTGAAGGTGTAGGAGGACATTGTTTTTTCTTTTAAAAAAGACAGATTTAAGGCATTAAGTGATTAGTTCACATCTGTGCAGGGAATACAATACCTGACACTTATTAAAAATAAAATTTCAAAGTTGCTTAATGCAAAAGTAGGCTTTACAACAAGAGAATTCTGCCTCCTCAATTTAGTCTTATTCTAAGGCAGATCTTCAAAAAACAATACAAAATTCGTGAATATGACAAACATCAAAGTCAAGAAATAGAATAGATGACAGAGAAAACCAATCACTTAATGCTGAGAACTTTTCTCCATAAAACTTGCAAATGCTAAAATGAGGAGTATTTCATTGTCTGTTGGCATAGTTTTTTTCTCTGAGAATTCCCACAAGTATTTTATATGAAAATATTCTTATAAAATTTACATAGTATAAATTGAGACCATGGCAACACATATAGTTGAGGTAGAGAGGGCAAACAATAACATCTTTTTAAAAAATTTCTTAAATTGATGTTTGCCTGGGGCACAGTGGTACAGGCCTGTTATCTCAGCTACTCAGGAGGCTGAGGCAGGAGGATCACAAGTTCAAAGCCAGCTTCAGCAACTTGGTGAGGCCCTAAGCACCTTAGCAAGACCCTGTCTCAAAAAAGTAAAAAGGTCTGGGGACATAGCTCAGTGGCAAAGCATCCCTGAGTTCAATCCTGACTATCAAAAAATAAATAAAATAAAATACACACACACACACACACACACACACGCACACATCAATGTTTGTTTATGGGTGGGATTTCAAAAGTTGAAGAGAAGGTGAAAGGACAATAAATTTTTTTAATCTCTCCGTATGTGTCATGTGCCAGAAGAAATGTCATTTTTCTGTAAAACAGCTTTCCCTTGTTCCCTCATCCAGTACCAAGGCAGGCAACTGTGAAATAGGCATAGTTTTACAAAAACAACACAAAATTAAGCCATTTCATGTAATGGGAAGGAAAAGTTTACACTTTACACAATTTCCATGAACTAGCTGACTTTAAAACTTGCCCACTTAGTTTGGCAATACCATAATAAATCTGTGATGAAATGATTGTTGGAACTTTCAAATCAAATACATTTATATTAAAACAAAACTTATATCATGCTCTGTGTGGGTAGATGTATATACATAGACAAACATACAAATGGGTGTGTAAAATACAAATATTCCTTCACTAAAATTTTGTTTCTTCTCATATAATTAATCAACTTCTGACTCTAATTCCTTGGTTTGGAGTCAAGAGTTTAGAAATTTGGCGTTATGTAGAAATTTATCTTCAGTTTTTATATTTCTCCTGTAATCCCATAAAAGAAATTAAGTTTTAGGACAATTGCAATTAATGAAAATTATATTAATTTTTCTATTTTATAGCAAGGCAGCAGTGAAAATACATATTGAACTTATCCTAAAACTCCTTGGATTTTTTAATTTGAAGGGTTTTCAGAAGATAAATGTTCTGAAATACTTTTAAGAAAGCATAAAATACTGTATCACATTGTATTAATTTTCTAAATATCTCATCAAAGTATAGAAACAAATTGCCACACATGCTAAAAATATGGTCTACTCACTGTCTTGCCAAAAGCAGCCTTTCCTGAAATCAGCTTTGAATATTAAATATATTCAATTTCTTCCTTCGTTTATTGTATAACTCTCCCACCCTTGATTTGATTTTTTCCCAAGTGCTTTTAAAATCCATTTCTAGCTCTATAAATAGCAAAAAACTTGTGGTAAAAGCTCTGTCAAATTATAGCAAATAAGGAGCTTGGGTTGTGGCTCAGTGATAGGGCACTTGCCTGGCACTTGTGAAGGACTGGGTTTGAGCCTCCGCAACACATAAAAATAAATAAAAATAGAAACAAAAGTATTATGTCCATCTACAATTAAATTTTTTCTAAATTATGTCAAATAAGATCATACTTATTATTTATCATACTCAAGTTTTAAAAGGAGTCCCTTTCACCATCTGTATTAGTTCATTAGGGCTATTTTAACAAATATAACAAACTAGACTGCTTAAATTTATTATCTCATAGTTCTGGAGGCTAGAAGTCCAAGTTCAAGGTGTTTGATAGGGTTGGTTCTTTCCAAGAGCTATGAAGAATGAGTCTTTTTTCTTGACCGACTTTCTTCTTCATGTGTCTCTTCAAATCCCTTCTCCCTGTATGTGAGTCTCTGTCTGAATTTCTACTTTTCATATTAAGACCTATTTCAAATAAGGTCACACTGAGATATTTAATGTTAGGACATCAGCTTATAAATTTGTTAGGAAGGGTGGCACACAATTCAACCCATAACACCATTACAAAGTTTTTCTCTATGTAGACAAATAATTCATGTAAAAAATAAATAAATAGCTGGGTGCACTGGCACATGCCTGTAATCCCTGTGGCTTGGGAAGCTGAGACAGGAGAATTTCTAGTCCAAAGCCAGCCTCACCAATGGTGAGACACTTAGCAACTCAGTGAGACCCTGTCTCTAAATAAAATACAAAATAGGATGTGGCTTAGTGGTCAAGTGCCCCTGAGTTCAATCCCCACACCAAATAAATAAATAAATACATACATACATACATACATACATACATAAACCATTAGAGTAAATTTTAAGAATTAGACCATGTCTCTGGTTGTGGCCAACTTAAGCAAGTTGAAAACAATGGGTTTATCCTTGGACAAGCCACCATCCAAACAAATTCACTTGAGTTTATCTTGGAGTCAAAATCTGTGTCAATTTGAACTCTGTTGGTTGCAAGTGACAGAAAATCCAACTAAAAATTAACTTAATCTAAAAAGAAATGTATTGGCTCCTATAAATGAAAAGTCTGGAAATATAGCTGATTTGAGGCAGGTCCAGTCTGGGCTTAAGCATTGCTATCAGAACAAAGTTTTTCTACATTACTCAGCTCTGCCTTTTTCTTCCAGTTTTTCTCTTGAATTTATATCCTGCTGGAAAAAAATTTTTTTCCACAATCATTTGCAAAATTCTTTTGGGGCTTATTGTCTCAGATTGGGTCTTGTGCTTGTTCTAATCATTGTGACCAGGAGGAGACCCATACATCAGGAATCAGTGATGTAGTCAGTTCTAATTAGGTAGCTAAAACTAGGGGACAAATTGATTCCTATATAAACATCAACCTCTTGTTACCACAGGTGGAACAACTAGATATGTGATACCAAACACAACAAATATCTACTACAGAAGCCCAAGTGACAAATCCAGAAGTCAGTAGATAAACTTGGGAATAGAGTTTCTTACTTACATAAGATTTACACGACTTCTATCAATTCAACAAATATTAACAAAGGGTTTTAAGGGCCCGTCAAAGTTCTCATAAAATGCCGAGATTATCTGCAAAATGAATATCAGCTAAAACTCTGACATTGCATGCAGATTCCTGTATCAACTAAACCTCTGTGGAAGAACCCAAAATTGAAAATAAGTGGCTTTAGTTTACTGAGTTTGAATAACCAATGGGGCTCAAGAATTCAGAGGAGTACAGGCAATAGCCAAAAGAGAGTAAGCTTAAGTGAACCTAAGAAAGACATTTCCTCCCAAGTGTCCTCTTTCTCTCTCTCAAACAATGAAATCTATCCAACTACTATATCCAAGCAGAAGAAGCCAATAATTTATTTTCCAAGAGACTGAGAAAAAGAAAACTTTAAAAATTTTTATTTGAAGGCCTACCTTACTGACTATCTCCTCTCATTTCATTAAAAAATGTGCACAGATTAGTGGAAATTATGTGTCTGGCTTCACAATCCACGAGACTATAAAAAAGGACTATCTCAGATTGGTTGCTGGTCTTCCATTTAAACTCATATTGTTCATGTATTTATTTAATTGTATTTAGGACCTGTAATCTGCAATATAATCGAGGGAATATATGTGCAAGGTAAGTATTTGGGTTACAAACGAACAGGGTTTGTTTTTTTTTTTTTTTTTTAGAAGATTTTGTGACATTGTTCCTAAGCTTTACATAACTTTTCACTTCAAAATTGATCTAGGGGATACCTTACAGTATCTCAACCTCTGAGTTTGTTTGCCTTGATTTTTTTTCCCCTGCTGCCAGGGAAGTAAGCCATGAATATAAGAAGCATGACCAACTTCATCATTTTTAAGCAAGAAGTTAGATCTGGTCTGCATTACATATGAATATAAATCAATGAAAATTAAGTTTTTTTCTCTCTTCTGAATGGAGGAAAGGTCTACCTTCACACATCTGTCTCCCTCCTCCCTGCTTCTTTTTATCTAGCAAAGGTGTTTGAAGAAAAGGAGAAAGTTTTAGACCAGGCAAAGAACATTTTGGACTTTACTTAATATGAAATGAGTTTCAATTATCGAGTTCCCTATAGTGCACACCAAAGAACCAGCTGAAAGTGGTTAGGAAGTGTCAGTAATTTTAAACGTGTTACTAATTATTTCTATACCCCATCAACCAGTCAGCACTTTTATTCTTGGTAGCCATGACTCACCCTTTTTACCCATTCATCACCTTACTAACTTTTTCGGCCATAGTTATTTTCATGGTTTGTCAGGAAAGTGGCAAGGAAGGAAGGGGAAGTGAAAAGGGAAGAGAGAGGAGGGGAAGAAGAGGAAGGGAGGAGGGGGGGAAAGGGAAGGGGAAAGAAGGGAGAAAAAAAGGGGTGCTAGGTCCTGGATGTCACTCAGAGACTCACCTTCCAGTCACATGTCTCCATAGGCATATCCTGCCAGTTCACGGTCAATTTTGTATCAGTGGGAGAATTGAAAGTGAGTACAGGGTCACTGAGAATCTAAGTCCAGCTCTGACAAGTTTCTCTTGTAACATACACTACAAGAACTGTATTTTGAATATCATGTTCTGGCACTTTCAAGCACTAAACATAGATTATTGATAGAAAGATATTACCATACATAGATATATGTTTTAATTTTTTAATTAAATACACGAGTTCAGAGACTCCAAACTATTTCTAAGAGCCTAGTGCCTAAACCATATTCAATAAATACTTATCAAATAAATAAATGAAAGAATGGATATTTCCAAACATACAAAGCAAATATGATAAAGAAATATTTCACTATCTACAACATTGAATTATCTCTAGAGAAGATGGATTGTGTTACTAGAGGGCCATTACCCAGTTGATCATTTTGATGGATGTCTGAATATAAGTTTGAATGTAAGCCTGAAAACCATCCATTTTTTCCCCCAAAATATTGGGGAATCCATGGAGTAGAGAAGAGGTACCCTAGAGGGAGGTACTCAGGAGCAACAGAGGTAGAAATTTCAGATGACAGCAGAGTCAGGAAGGGACTTAGCAGAACAATAATCATTAATGAGGAATTTTATAATTTTATTGCAATTGAATGCTTCCATATAATAAATCCTTCCACCTTCATACAAAATATTCAGTAAAGTCTACATTTTTCACTAAAGTTCAGGAATTCTTTGGGGGAATTTAGAAGGTCTAAAGTTTCTTTCTTTGCTAGGAATGTTGTTGGGCAAAGAGCTCCCAAGAACAGAGGATTATGAAAGTATTAATCCTTGGGTGGGAATCTAGAGGAAATCTTGGAAGGACTGATGGCTTATGCCAGTCATAAGATCGGGGCACAATTCAATTCTGTCCAGAACAGATAGCACAGAGAGACTTAATTGTCTACTGGGCTCTGGGCTCTCCCTCACAGCAGAAGAATGGAATGCTTTAGAGGACTTGGACTGAGAGGCTCCTTCAATAGGTTTTCTGTGAAGCTTTCATTCCCCAAATAAGCTATCACCTCGGTTACCATTAAACTGCTCTAACTCAGACAACTTTCTTCTAACTTCCTAGTATTTATCACTATTGATTATTATTGTAATGCCTGACATTTATTAAGGAAGCACAATGTAACAGTCACAGTGCTGAGCAGTTAACAAGTGTCACCTTAGTGATAGGTGCTCATCTATAATATTACTTATGTGATAAAATGTATTATGCCTGGAAAAGATAATTGATGTATAAACATCTTTCAGTAAATGAATGAACAACAGTAAGTAGTATGTATGAACCTCTATGTTGTGCCATATTCTTCTAAGTACTTTCCATGTATTAACTCGCTGAATCCTCAATACAATTCTATGGGTAGAGAATGTTCTTTTTCCCATTTTATAGAGGAGCTTGCTTTCAGTCATTCAGATATTTAAATCTAGGCACCATGGCTCCAAATTTCACACTTTTAGTCACACCGCCCTCCAAATGATTGATCTAAGAAAAACAAGTCTTAAAGAAGTTAAATAGCAGGATGAAGTGGCCCCTGCCTGTAATCCCAGTGATTTGGGAGGCTGAAGCAGGATGATTGCAAGTTCAGTGCCAGCCTCAGCAACTTAGTGAGACCCTCAGCAATTTAGTTAGACTCTGTCTCAAAATAAAAAGTAAAAAGGACTAGGGATGTAGTTCAGTGGCAAAGTACCCCTGGGTTCAACCCACAGTACTAAGAGAAAAAAAAAAAAAAGTTAAATAACTTGTCCAAGTTCAACTTGCCATCAAGAGCAGACACAGGACTCAAACTCAGGTCTTGTTGCCTTCAAACACCACATTCTTAAGTGCAATGTGCAAAAGAAAAAAGAAAAAAGATCAAAAATATCAATTACTCACAAATAACTGGGTTCTGTAGTCCATAGTTCAAAATCTTCTTCAAGACCCCTCACAAGTCTTGAAGCCCCTGGATAAAAACTTGGCAGCCAAGAAATGGTGCCAGCAAGGGAACTAGAAGGAAGGGGAGTCAGAAGAACCAGTAAGAAAGGCAAAAGGCAACAATTAAACAGAACAAAATTTTTGGCCAAACAGTATTCAAATTACCAGGTCAAAGCTGGCTTCCTGGGCATACAACTAACACAGTCACGTAGTACCCATGCTCCAAAAAGTCTTGGCTTGGAATTTTCAACTTTACAACCACTATATTAAAATGATGGTCTGAAGAAAATAAAGTTTAAGAAAGTTAAATAGTTTGGCTAAGTTCACCTAACAAGTAAGATTACTTAAATTTGCAAATTTAAATAAGGTCTAATGGGGCAATGGAGCATGCATGGGTACTTGGAGCCTCACCCAGAGTAGTCTACCTTCTATCATCTCTTCATCTTTTTTGCAAATCCAAAATGGGTTCTTGACCATTTATGCAAGGCCCAGCTTCCTCCTCCCTGTGCAAATCTATGACCACTAATATTATCACCTTGAGCAAAGAGATACTTGCTTTCTGTCATTATCTTCCAGCCATAGGAGGAGCTATATGAGGCAAATAGAATTGCGGTTGGATTCCTACTTCATAACAACTTACAGTTGGTCAAGGCAGTGACTCTCCCTAGGCTGAGTTGGTAGCAACCCAGAACAGTTAATGGGCAACTTAGCAGAGGCCTCTTACCATTCCCAATCCAGGAACCAAGCACATCTCAGAGTGAAGGTTGCAATCAATAAGAGGTCATCTGCCCACCATGAATTGGGACACAGCCAGTGGGAAGGAGAATTTGTCTTTTCTCCCCTATCAGGAGCCTTGTGTTTTCATTTTACACTGGGAGCCACACATTTTGTAACTATCCTTACACCAGATCAAAATGGAGATTTAACTACATGGTTGGACATGAAATTCCCAACACAATTATCACCTAGTTTAGCATTAAAATGGTTATAAAAATAGAAGAATGATTTTTATAATTGGATTAACTAATAAAAGATAACATTTAGAACTCCACTATTTTACAACATCAATATTTCTCTGGTAATCCTTGATCTTGCTAACTTAGGTATGTGTGGCAATTTATTTTTATTCATTTAAAAGTTCTTCAGAAATATCATTAAACTAGCAGTAAGAAATTTCTAGACCCCAAAGTGCTACTAACTTGCTTTGTGAAATTCAAGAGATCTATTACTCTTTTGGCTCTCAGATTCCTTCACTGCAAAACGAAAAATAGTAGTTTCTTATCACTGGATTACTTCCAACTCCAGGACGTACATTTGATTCCTGTACATTCAGTCTTCAGGAAAATTATCAACTCATGACTTCAACAATCACCTATATGTATATGACTTTAAAAGTATGGCAATAACTATAATTGTCGGTACTTACCAAAGTAAGTGATTTATACCCACTCATTCCCTCAATCCTCAAGTTTTTTTCGTATGAAAAAAAATCTGATTACTACTCAACATATTTCTGAATAAGTAACTATTCATATTTTTAAATTTTTTTCCCTGAGTCAATTGGGGTAATCAGATTTGTCTAGAGAGTGACTAATTTTTATAAATTTCCTAACTTTTTGCTATCAAATTGTTTGCAATGGTCTTTTATGTAGCACCTGTATTAGTGCCTCGTTTTCATTCCATGTTCAATTGTTTATGTCTTCTCTTTTCTTTTATAGATCAGTTTTTAAATTTTTCCAGTTTTATTATAGTGATCTACTTTATTATTGTTTTCTATTTCTGCATGTGTGTGTGTGTGTATTTGTGTGTGTGTGTGTGTGTGTGTGTGTGTGTGTGTGTGGTGCTAAGGGTCTCATGCATGCTAGCCAAGTGCTGTACCACACTGAGTTATATTTCCCAGCCCTATTTCTTTTTTTAACAAAGCTAAGAAATTAGTTAGACATAGAAATATAAGGTCGGGGAAATAACATTAGAGAGAGGGAGTGGATAGAGGAAAATTCCATAAGGATTTTGGCTTTCCCTTTCAGTTAAATGGAAACTGCAGTTTTGAGAAGAGGTGAAATATTATTTGACATAAGTTTTTTAAGGATCTTTTTGTTTAAAAACGTAAGATAGCATAAGAGCTGGAAGATCAGTCAGAGTCTATTTCTTTAACCCAAGGAAGGGATGATGACTTGAACAAGATAATACAAATAGAGGAAATGGAAAGAAAATAGATTCTGGATGCATTTTGGGAGGAGGGCCAAAAAAATTCAGTGAAGTACTGTATATGTGGTATGAAAGTCAAAAAAGAGGCAGAGATTACACAAAAGCTTATGGCTTGAGCAACTGAAAGGTGGGATTGTCATCAACCAAGATAGTTTTGTTATTTTGTTGTTGTTGTTTTATGCTATGAAAAGTTTTAGAAGTCCCGTTTTGAGTAACTGTTTGAAATAACCTATTATATGTCCAAGTGGAAATGTTGAGTGGCTAATTAGAAAGAAATTGAACTGAATATACAAATATAGGTGTCTGAATACACAGATGATATTTAGAGCCTTAAACTCGGATGCAAATAGGGGTGAGTACAAAGAGAATTGAAAAGAAGCCAAAACCTGGAGTTCTAGGGCACTCTCCAACTCCAAAATGCAAGAGTGAAAACAACCAGACAAGATGATAAGGAGGGAACATAAAAGGAGAGAAATCAAAAGTGTGTGGTATCCTATAAACCTAAGGAAGATATATATTAAAGAAAAGAAATAATGACGGATGTAAATGGATCAAGACTAAGATAAGCACAAATAACTAGCTTTTTGACTTAGCAAGATGTAAGTCATTGGTGACCTTAGGATAGGGGAATTAAAGTCTAATTAATTAAAATGGGTTGGGAGAGAATAAAAGGAATGGAATTGACCACAGAGAATATAGACAACTACTTTAAGGAGCTTTGTTGCAAAAGTGGCAAAGAAATGGTGGAAAAAGGCAGAAGAACTCAGGTCCAGAAAAGTTGGTTGCTGATGGTTGTCATTTCAAATGGGAAAAACATAAGCATACTTGTATGATAAAGGAGAAGAATTCAGTAGATTGAAAAAGTGACATGCTGAGAGGCAGAGAGGAGAATGGAGTCATTGAGTAGGTGAAAACAGAGTTAGCATTTACTGTACAAATGGAGAAGCTGGCGTGGGTATTTCTTTAAGGTAGGAAAGCAGGAGTACGATAATAAGATGCTCATGAGTAGGATGGTGTTGGGAGTCTACAGAATTTCCCTTCTGATTGTTCTAAATGTCTCACTAAAAAGAAAGAAGGTCAATCAGCTAAGCTGAGGGTAGAGAAAGAAGAATTTTTTGGAAGTTATCCAGCACTTTTAGTTTAACAGGAGCTTTGTTGCAAAAGTGGCAAAGAAATGGTGGCTTCAATCTGGAATGTCCACCACAGAGTGAAGGCTACTACTGGGAGGTGGTGAAATTTTAGAGATTGGACCTAGTGGGAGGTCTTCAAGTCATGCAAGGTGTGCCCTCAAAAGGAATAGAGGAATCCAACCTCTTCCTCTTCCTCTTCCTCTTTATGACTCCCCACCATAAGGTGAGTGATTTGCTATCATGTTGCTCCCACCATGATGTAGAGGCCCAAAGCACAGCATGAACTGAAATCTCTAAAACCATGACCCAAAATAAACCTTTTCTCTTTATAAGTTTTTATTACCTCAGGTATTTATTATGGTAACAGAAAGCTGATCAACACAAAAGTTAGTCCAATTAATCCTAATTAGAATAACCGAAATAGGACCTCCCTTTAGCTTTTAAATTTTTATTTATTTCTTCTTTTTTTCTTTCTCCAAACATCTATCACAATACAACAGACTGCTGACTGATCTGTCATTCCATTCCCTTGCCATTGCCCAAATCTAGACATTCAGCAGCTCATATCCAGATTATTATCAGAATCTTCTATTGGTTTATTTTTATATTCTGATTTATAGTTGTTAGGATAAGAGGTTTTCTTCAACTATTACTTTAAGTATTACTTAGCATAGATATGTCCAAACTGAAGGATTACAATTACCAGGCCATCAGTATAGATATAATTATATTTGGGGAAATGACTCTCCAGAATGGCCATTCTGCTCTACCACCCACCAATAGATATGGAGATACCGCTTCAGATCATCCGGGTTTCTAAAATTATCTATAAGATAATATAAAATGATATTGCTCTGTTGTTTCAATTTGGAGTCTTCTTATTATCAATAAAATGAATATTTTTAATATGTTTATTAGCTTTGAATGTTCTTGTGTACTGGCTCCTCTTTTTGTATATTGCCTGTTCATATCCTTTATCAATTTTTCTCCTGAGATTGCTATCTTTTCCTTTTTAATTGGCAAGCATTTCTTATATATCCTGGACCTTTTCTAGACATTAATATCTAGAATTACACTTTCCCATTCTGTTAGCTTTTAACACTGTCTATGGTATCCTTCATTAATCAGAAATTATTAATTTTAATATAACCAAATTCATCAATATTTGCATTGGTTTGTTTCTTTTTAAGAGAGAGAGAGAGAATTTTTAATATTCATTTTTTTGGTTTTCGGTGGACACAACATCTTTGTTTGTATGTGGTGCTGAGGATCAAACCCGGGCGGCACACATGCCAGGCGAGCGTGCTACAGCTTGAGCCACATCCCCAGCCCACAGTTTGTTCTTTTAAAGTTTTATTTTATCAAAATATTTCCTGTTCCTGGTCCTACATTTTCTTCTGTTAATGATATAGTTTTAACCTTGCACATCTACACTATAATTTGAATTCTACATTAGCAATTCAGTTATTTTTCTGCTGAATTGAGAACCAAATTTTCCAACAACCCATCATCTCCCTTTGATTGTAGTGTCACCTCTAATATAAATTAATTATCTGTGTACATTCATGTGAGTCTATCTCTGCTATTTCTATTCCATTCTGTTTATCAATTTATCTGTTCTTGGATCAATTTCTCAATACATGGTAGAGTCAACAAACCACATTCCCCATACACCCTCTTTATAATTATTAAATTAAAATTGAACAATTATTCTTCCTTGCCAATAAATATAACTGAAAATATAACTGTTACTTTGATTTGAATTATATTAAATTTAGACATTAATTCAAGAAGTATGTGGCATTTTCACAATATTGTCAGTTTAGCCAGGAACACAGAATGTTTCTCTAATTATTAAGATCATCTAATTATTAAGATCATCTACAGTCTTAATGTTCTCCAAATAAAATTGTTATATGTACTTGATTAAGTTAATTTTAAATGCCTTGAAGTTCTGATTTCTACTTTGAATTACATTTTCTAGTTGGTGGAAAGAATTATATTTACTCCCTGACAGCAACTCATTCAGTGTTAAGAAACAGACAGCAACAGGTGTCTCAATTCCAGAGTGGCTGATTTGAATATAGTAGAATGTTGCCCTGGCAGGGTGGCTCAGCCTGGAAAATATGACAGATTAGCAGATCAACAAACAGCATTTGGATAAATAAACTTTGTGGTTGTCCTGTGTACTGCTTGCCCCTTACACCTTGGTGGGGGGCCCCATTTTCCAGATAAAGGGAAAAGACAATTCAACCTTTCTTCAACTTCAGTAGAAAAGCAACACTTTTTCCTTTTTTACTTCGCAAGACCCATACATAGCATGGGAAACTGTTGTAGCCCATTCAGGCTGCTTTAGCCCAGTGGCATAAACTGGGTAGCTTATAAAACACAGAAGTTAATTTTTTTTACAGTTCTAAAGTTCTTGGAAATCTAATATCAAGACATCCGAAGATTCAGCATCTACGGAGGTCCTGATTCCTCATAGATGGTGCCTCCTTGATCTGTCCACACAGAGTGGAAGGGATCAGTGAGCCCTTGGGCCGACTTTATAAAGACCGCAATCCCATTTCCTAGGGTTCTGCCCTTAAGACCTAATCACTTCTCAAAATCTACCCTCCTAATACCGTCATCTTGAAGGTAAGGTTATCAACATATGGTTTGGAAAGGGTACAAACATTCTGGCTATACACAGACAGACTTGGATTTTAATTTGAACAAAGATGTGGGCATGTTTGTAGCTTTATAAGCCATTAGAAAAAAAAAAAAAAAAAGAGCACAAAGGTACCAAGGTGGCAGGTTGGAGTTTGGAAAGAAAAGGATGGAAAGTTGGAAGAAAAAAAAGTTGATTCTTGGTAATAAGAGACAGGAGACAGGAGGATGAAGGATCTCTCATGGCATTCATTCATTTGCCTGAATGTCTGCTCACAGGCCCTGTGCTCAGCCCTGATGAAACAGTGACCAAGAAGGCAGTCATAGTCTGATTCTAAATCCTAGGCTATTTCTAAATCATGGCACTGATTCATTAAAAAAAAAAAAAAAAAAGGACCAACTTTAAAGTACAATACCAAGAACAAAACAGGGATGAGTACCAGAACCGAGCAATCAGCTAAACAGAACACAAGTGTGGTCAGAGATCCTCCTGTTTTCCTGTTTCAAATCACCTGGGAGGCTTCTTAAACATCGCTTCTGCAAAAGCCCTACCAGAGACCAACTAAATCAGAGTCCCTGGTGCTGGGCCAAGGAGTCACATTTTTGTTAAATTATTCAGCAGATTCCGAATGCACACCAGAATTCAAGAAGCATTAATGCAATTGAGCTAATCCTTCCTGTGTTGCTAGTTTCTCTGTCAAGATTCAGTACCAATTTTCATAATAATTTAAATTTCTTTAAAAGAATTTGAATTTTTAAAATTGAACCCATAGGCACAGATTATTAAAGTTATACTTTCTCTTCTTCTTCCCAAGTTTTTTTTAAACATCTTATCTATTATTTGCTGTTTTTAAAGTGTTATAAATTAAACGACTAAGACACTGTGATATCATTTTAAAAATGGCTTTATATTTGCAAAGTATTACTTTTTAAGGAAAACAATTCTTATTTTACAAGGATTAAAAAAAGAATCCCAAGAATGAAGATTGGTTGGTGCTACTAAATATACCATATTTTTTAAGGATTAACTAAATTGATAGTTTTGAAGTTCTGGTAGTATCCACCTTCTGTCACCATTCACCTTTAAGTGAAATCTAGGAAATTGAGGTTTATTAAATTTGAGCTATACTGAAAAGCAACTGATAGCTGAAGGTTAAGTGGGTGTGGGAAACATCTAGAAAGGAAAGGTTGACAAGCAGTCCCTAAATAAAATCCTTAAATGTCACAGACAGCTTCAAATGCCAAACAAAATGTATAACATAGTAAAGATCAGTAAATATCCCTAGGGTATAGTCTCTGGACAACTATTGTTTTCAGCAATTGATATCCATCTTTTCGAAAAATGATAATTGTTACAAGAAAGTAAGCAATTTGATACATCAGTAAAAAACAGAGATATATAAATACATATTCCCATTGAAATATGAGTTCTAACACATTTATGAAGCTGTTCATGTTGAAAAGGGAGAGAATTTAAATGTTTGATAAAATTATTAAAGAAAATTTACAGAAAAGTTGGTTCATTAAGTTGTTTCCTCCAAATATTTTCTTTATTTTTTATTGCTGCACTCTAAATTTTAATAGCAACAGTAATTTCTCTAGAATAATACTCTTTCATCAAGGTATGTCACCACTACCAAATTCAAATTTTAAAAACAACACCCACTAGAAAATAAATTTGGAGGGGGGGCTGGGTTGTGGCTCAGTGGTAGAGCACTTGCCTCATACATGAGAGACCCTGGGTTCCATCCTCAGCACCACATAAAAATAAATAAACAAAATAAAGATATTGTGTCAATGTATAACTAAAAAAATATTTTAAAAAAAAGAAAATAAATTTTGTAACTTTTACCATTAGGACAGATTGAGAAGAAGAAGGAGGAGGAGGAGGAGGAGGAGGAGGAGGAGGAGGAAGAGGAGGAGGAGGAGGAGGAGGAGGGGAAGGAGAAGAATTTCTATAGAGAAGAACAACAAAAGAAAACTACATTCTAATATTATAATTTAAAAGAATGTTACTCGTTGTGACTAATTGGTTTAAGTACACTTACATGTCACCTATTTGTTGAGGGATATGTTTTAGGTGATGAATATATTTGTCTAATATCCTAATGGTATGCTGACTCTGACCCCTCTAGCTACAATCTACATTGGTTTTCTAAACTTCTTTAGCCAACTGAAAGCTGAGAAACTAAAGAAACCAAAATAAAAATTTAATCCTAAAGTTTGTCAGAAGAGAGACCATAGAGGATTTTTTCCTCTCAAGTCATCTCATCTCTCTTCATAAATAAAAGAGTACATGTAGAGCAGACTTAATCATTTCTATGAAAACATTTCTGTAAAATGAGTGATCACTTCACACTGAATGAGCCTCCTTGTCAGTTCATTCAATAGGCACAAACAATAGCTGAAGACCACAGAAACTGTATAATTGGTACTAGTGGTTCACGCTCACCATGCCTTACTAAGTTTCAGGCATTGTCCCAGTTACTCCTGCATTTCTGCACACAGCCACAGTAGTGATTCTTTGGCAGCCTCCATGAGACTGTGCCTCTGCTCTGCTCAGGACCCTACAAATGCAACAAGCCACCAAGGCCAAGATCTGCACTCAGCTTTTTCTTGCTTCATTTCTTAGACTATTGCTAGAGGTACAGTAGCCTCCTTCACAGTCTTCCTACATGCCCGTCACAACCTCCTTGGGGTCTTTACAATTGCTGTTATCTTTGTCTAGAAACACTCATGCCCACATAACTCCATGGCTTGTTCCCTCGCTTCCTCTAGATCCCCATTCCTAAGTTACCCTCTTAAAAATGCCCTCCCTGTCTACCTTATCTAAAATTTCATTACACCCTTGACTCTTCCAATCTCTGTGTCCTGCTTTGTTTTTCTCCTTAGAATTTCGCTTGCATATTTTATATTTTTCTTGTGTATTGTTCTGTCTCCCTGTTCTTAAGTTCCATGAGAGCAGAGAGTTTTGTCTGTCTCATTGCCAAGGCCCCAGTGCCAGAAAAATACATGATACAATAGTAGCTCAATAAACGTTTGTTGAATTACTGAAAGAAGAAATCAACCTTCATCATTTAACTTCTGACACAATGAGGACAATCATAGAGAATTAAAAGTATGATAGTTAACACTAGTAATAACATAGATTTGGCAGACACCTCCAGCTTTAGCTATTATACTTTACCAAACTCAGGACAAAGGGGGAAAACAAACTCATTTATGTTGTTCAGTTCCTGATCATATTAGATACCTAATAATTGTACAGACTTTGGCCCAACCTGCTAAATAGATTTTTGATGGTTATTGTCTGCCTTGAAAAAAAAATCTAGACTGAGATATTTCTTGACATAAAGAAAAAAAAGTAAGACTGGCAGACACAAGAACTTCAGTCACAAGCACAAATCAAACACAAAGACTGGTCTCACTCATGTGGCATCCAGGGCATGGCACTGGCCCAGGAAAATAATTCTCCTTAAAAAGACTGAATGGAAACTGCTGGCTACCAGCAGTTTATTCTTCACAAGGAGAGGAGGGGGCATTTCTCGGGCCTTGCTGCCTACCAGCAAACCTGCCTGCCCACCACGGTGTTCGGTTGAGCCTCTCTTCGTGCCCACACTGGCTCTGCTCAACTTCAGAGCCACTCATTTAAGTCCAGCTGTTTTCTGTGACTAGTGATTGTCACAATTACAGAATTCCAGTAACCAGCTGGCCAATGATGGTGGAAAATGCGGAGCTATCAAGGAGTGGACTCTTACTAAGTACACATTAAAGACTCTTCAAAGCGTGTTCAGGCGGGTCTGCTGCCAGCCAGCATTGTCACTGAGCTAGCTGAGCATGGCACAGTGGAAAGTTCACGGACTTTGGGATCAGACAGCCTTGGATTCAAATTCCAACTCCCAAGATTTTTTAAAAAACAGCTCATGCTTAACTAAGAACTTACAACATACCAGGCACCACAGTCAGTTCACAGTCATAATATGATCTAAATATCTCTATTCCCATTCTTCCAGAAGCGAAAATAGTGGCTTATTAAAGTGCCCCAAGCCATATAACTAATAAGTGGTAAAGCAGAGACTGGACCTCCAGTCTTTCAAACCCACAAGTATTTTATACTTATTTTATAATTGCTTTATGACTTTGAAAAGAGAAATTAATTTTTTTAGATCCTGAAGATTAAGATGGAATATACGTGTAAATGTGTGTGTGTGTGTGTGTGTGTGTGTGTGTGTGTGTGTGTGTGGTGAGAGAGAGCACCAAAAACATAACTGCTCAACGAATTTGAAAAAAACTTTTAAATCTGATAATATCAGAGGATTGTGTATGATTATTATTCCAGAGGGATTAATGGATTATTTTAGATACTTAAGGACAAATTCTTACTTTTGGAGATATATATGGAAGCATATATAGATGAAATAATCATGTCCACATTTGCTTAAAAATAATTCAGTGGTATGGCTGATATGGATGAAACAAGATCATCATAGTTATTGCAGCTAAATGAGGAACACACTGAGAACTGCAACACTGCTCACTCTTCTTTGTTGTATTTGGAAATAGTAAAAGATGTTGTAATGTACCTTTTAAATCATTTAAATAAAAGTGAGCATGTAGATGTAAAAAGAAACATTTTTCTATAAAGTCCCAACCAACTAGAAATAGACCATAAAAATCATTTTGTTTCTTATAAATGAAAGTGATCTTCAGATATATGTTTTCTTAAATGAAAAGTTGTGGCAGTATGAGACAATGATTTATCTGGAGCCACAGTTAAAAAGTGAAACTCATGCAGTACCATCAGCCCAGCTGAGATTGCCTCAAACCACAACTGCACCCTCCAGAGTGCTTCCCTAGATTTATATGGTGACTAAATGACAAAGGTAGGTGTTTCCTGCTTCACACACCAAGCATTAAAACCTGATCAACTGCAATAAACAGAAGATTCAAGTTTTCTAGCCAATATTTGCTTTAAGGGCATAAAAACACAGTGGATATTTTTCCCATTTGAGGATGCTAAATTGGAAAAATACCAAGAAAACACTAGGTGAGTATCACCAATAAAAGAATAAAGGTAGTTCATGCATTTCCTATTTTCTTATGAAAACTTAAAACAATATGGGTCATGTATTGTTACATTTTTTCCTCCAAATAATTAAGTAATGTTAGAGACCTAAAATTTGTAAGAAGTTCACATTAGGAATGTGATGGCTATATTCAACTCTAGTATGAAAATAGAGTAATTTGGTGGTGGCAGGATACAACACCTATTTTGAATAAAATAAAAAATATAAAGTCCTATATAGTGAAGTGAACACCAGATAGAGACTTAAGATCTGTCAGCCTATCAAATTTTTGATATGTTTGAAAATATTTCTAAGCCTTTATTATATTCACCAGCAAAGAACATCACTTCAGGAGAACCACTCAGGATTTCAATATTGGAAATTTTTCACTTGTTCAAATACCAATGTGTTGTTCTATCAGAAATCACTCAACCAAACAGACCAAATTTAGTTGCACTCAATTAAGTAACTATTCAGAGCATTTTTAGTCCATATCCATGGCGGCATAATATAACTGCAGGCCTGAAGAGTGGCTTAGGTATGTCCAGTCTTTTTTCTTCAATACTTTTGGTGTGTCCTGGTCAGAGAGTACAATTTTCCTTCTCTTCAACCACTCTCTTCTAATAGAAATAAAACCTGTTCTTTAGCAAAAAAATAGATCTAGGAACAAAATATGTACCAAATTACAATTAAAAGTAATAATGTGTGGGAAAATCAAATATTGTCTTAATTTCTACTTACTCTTTCCTCTTCCACCACCGACTGAAAACAGAAAAACAAAAAAAATTATAAGAATTAGAAAAAGAGAACTACAGTAAGGCAGAAAGAGATACCTAAGTTCTAACTTTTAAATCAGTTTTGGACAGATCCTTTAACCATTCTGAACTTATTTCTTCATTCTATAAAGCGATGTAAATGATGCCTACTTCAGAACCAAGAATATGAAGATTCACTCATTGAACTCTAAAGCATAAATAAAACAAAGCAAAGTCCTTATTCTTCATATGCAAAAAAATGTTAAGGATAAATATCATCAAAGTATGAGCTGATGACATACATAGAGACTAGCATGTTCTATTTAGCTCTGGAATCACTTGCTTTCTCTAAGGGAAGCATGGAAAAAATGCTCTGTGGGAAAGATGATTTTTCTTGATGAAATTGTCACCAGTAAGAAAGCTTACTTCATTGCTTTGGGCAAGAATCATTTTAATATCTGTACCACTTAGGCCTGCAGATTTACCTCTTTGCATTTCTACCAAGCTATTTTTGTTTGAGGGCATTTATACATTAATGATCTTTTCTTTATGATTAAAGAGTCATACAGATTCACTTTTAAGAATTATACTCAAAGAAAGCTTATTTCTAACATTGTTTTCTTTGTTTATTTGTTTTACTAATAATTTCCTTCAAGGCCAAATAAAAGTCAGGTCTATGTTTTCTTCTCTTATTGTCATATTCTCTTATTGACATAGTCTTCTCTTATTGTCAGTAATTTAGTCTCAGGAAAAAAAAATGTTAATTAAAACTAGAAAGAAAAAAGTCAAAAATAGGAGGAAATGATAGTATAAGAAAAATACAAAAAAGAATTGAATGATAACCCAGAAATAGATAACAATAAACTAAAATTATACATGACTAATTTACATGACCAATCTTGATTATTCAACAAAATCCTAACTATAAGTTAGAATTCAAAAACTTATTCTATCAATTTCATTAGCTGAATGCAAAAATCCAATAAAAGTAAAATATAAAAATTTTGCAAAAATTGTCATCCTATAAAAGAAAAATTGGGGACTTGAATGACTAATATTTTGATAATTATTTTTAATTCCTACAGTACACATAATAATTCACTAGGGCAGTTTCTAGTGGGCTAGTTTCTGTTAAGACATTCTTTATAAAACATAGACATAAAAGATGAGCTTGCACACAGATGCTCTAAATGTGTAATGACACATCTCCATGATGTATTTAGTCACTTTTCTATCTGCCTATTTGTCTTGCAGAATAAGAACAGGAATCCCGATAGTCTAAATGAAAATTGAGGACTAGCATATTATTGATATCTTTATTAAATGCACCCCAGCCCCTCAAAAAAAAAAGATGCTTTCAGAAATGTGTTTGGCAAACTTGATATTGTTCTTGTTGATCACGATGCTTCAGAAGCATGACTTCTCTGAGGAAACACTAGATCTTGTAACAGAAATATCTTTAAATCTTTTAGATAGCCAGTCCACAGGGAAAGGTTTAAGAAAGGATCAAAGCTTGTCCTTTCAGCTTGAATTATTCCATTACAGCTGAATGTGACATAATTACAAAAGATGTTGGATGTGGAATCTCATCAGGATTATCTGACACTCATCTTTGTTGAAAAAGTCTCCCCAGCTGTTGCTCTGATCGCCCAAATGTGACAGGAGTACAGAGTACAGAAGTACTTGTAAGTGACCACTGCTTGGGGTGAGCTTAGCCTCCTTAGGCCATTTTGTGACTTTCCACAAATATCAATAGCATGAAAAAGCAGAAAACATTGTTCCAAATACAGCCCCATTTTCATCTGCAAAGCAGCTTAGAAAACATTAAAAAAAAAAAAAAAAAGATGCAACAGCCAGGGGCTTATCTTTTGGCACATTTGTGTTCAATTCAGCCAAACCCATTTAGTTACAAACATTTCGTTCAGAAATGATCATTTGCACTCCTGTGTGTCACTTCTTATTTGTTTATACAAATTTCATCTTAATTTACCGTTCAACGATCTCAATGCCTGTTAATGGCTTTGCTGGTAGAAATTCTTGTTCTGAGGGATGACTCAGAACATTTATGACTCTAAAAATGAAATAAGTTGAATAAATATTTAATTTTCTACTATGTTTAATGAGTTCTGTCCATCAGTAAATCACATTTAAAATTTTAAGAGGTGTGTTTTTGCAAGCATTTGTCGAAGTTTCTTTTTTTAAATATCACCATGGAAGTTCAATTGTAAAATATAACATCAAACATCAAATGTTGAATAATTACTCATTCCAAAGGATTTGGGAAAAGCAAAAAAAAAAAAAAATACTTTTCTTTCCTTCCTTGTCGTGGATTACATTTTCTTCATACATTATTAATGAAGTTAAACTACTAGTAACATGCCAAATGTGCTGCATAGGAGATTTGTGCCTAATCCAGCACAAAACAGGCCCAGTCACATAATGATAGAAAAAAGAACAAATGTCAACAGTTTCACACTGGGACTAGATTAAGCAGACCGTACTTACTGATTTCTTACACAGGGATTATCTCACTTTTAGTGCTCTGAGAAGGAAGGCCACACTTCTCTTATATTAACACAGAATTGCACCTGAGGAAAAAAAAATGGAGAGAAAAGGCTTCATGCTCACTCCCACTCAGTCCCATGGCCATGGAAACTTGATTTATTAAATAGCACAGACTTAAGCCATTGTTTGGATAATGGGCTACATAAAAATGTCTAATAGTGATATACAAGTATTAATACCTTAGAGATCAAATATAATATTGCTTCTCATTGAACTCTGATTAGATCGTGCTTAAAATAACTGGTGTTTACTGTTTACCCTTCTACTTGCTAGGTTCGAAAAGCTCCATGGCTTAGGTCATGGCTGGATTCCTCACAGGCAATATTAATGTTGAAAGAGTTTAAGGATTTTTTTTTCCCCTTTAATCTCTAGAGTCTGAGGCTTGCAGCCCTTACGTAAGCAAACTCCCTTTGACTTCAGTGAGAGTTTAGCAGTTGCATAAATATCACAGAAGCTGGCTCTGTTCCCCATTATTAGTCTTGCTCAAAGGGTATGCGTTCATTGAAAGTGTGGTTCTCAGCGCTTCAATCATCCTTGCACACAAAATTATATCTATTATGTATGGCCCAATTATCTACTATTAAATTAAGCTATGTAAAAAGTAAGTTTATTTAACTACTCATTTATCATTTACTTATTTATGCTTCAGAATGTACACATTTCAGTCACCTCCAAAACTTTTTGACTGATGTCAGCATAAAGAGTGATTCTATTTTATCAATGATACCAAAATCTTCCAGTGCTTCTATATCAAATAATTTCCCAGATGTATCTTTTTAAAAATCTCAATCCTTATAAAATGTTTCAAGAAACTTGACCTTAAGGGGAATTTTATCTTAAGATGTTCTTCCATTTGAATCCTAAACTATTGGTTAATTTACCATGGCTTTTCACTCCACTTAGTGATTCAGAAACCAGCCATTTAGTTAATGGATGAAACATTTAAATATTTTGGGCTTTTTGATTATATGATAACAAAAGTTCATATTGTTGATATGCAAATATGACTCAATCTTTTAGTAAAACCTACCAATAAAAGAAGAATTAGTAAAAGAACCTGGAAAATGTTTTTTCAAGATAGATGAGGCAATATTGGCTTGACTTACCAAAATAATAGATAGAACTCTGTACCATTCTTTAACTGAATACCCATTAAAAAAAATAGGTTTTTCTCCTTTAAGGAATTCTTAGAAAGATTTTTTTACAAGTCTATAACAATCTTTTCCCCCAATTTTTTCACCACTAATTTTGATTTAAAATTTCTCTACCATTAATCATCTTCTTTGGCATTTCATGACTCTACCTCTGCCTTTGGGAAAGTGATCTGATTTGGATAAGCATCCTCCAAAGTCCATGTGTCATAGGCACAGTCATCAGCCTGTGGCACTACTGGGAGGAGCCTTTATGAGATGGTGCATAGTGGGAGAAAGGACACTGAGGACATGCACATGAATGGAATATTGGGATCCCAGCCTCTTCCCCTATCTCTTTGCAGCCATGAGATGACAGCTTCCTTTGCCACTCAGTCCTACCATAATGTATTGCCTTGCCAGAGGCCTAAAAGCAATGGGCCAATCAAGCCTGGAAATAAACCTGTGAGCCAAAATAAACCTTTCCTCTTCTTAAGCTTTTTTATTTTAAATATTTGTTATAGCAACAGAAAGCTGACTAACAAATTAAGTATTTATTTCAAAATAAAAAGTTACACAAATCTTGCTAAAAAAACAAACTTCCTATGATTCACCTTGAATCCTTCATTTTAAAGGGCATTTGTAGGCATATCTATTTAGAATCAGAATTATCTTGCCATACATAGACAATTTAAAAACATAACTATGTTTTATTGCAGTTATACCTGATGACATGATCAAGTGAACATCACTGAATCTTTTCACCAATGTGGATTCTATGAGATTTGCTGTATCATGCAACAACGAAGAAGAAAAAGAGGGTGCTTAAGTCCACATTTTCTGACCATAAAACTAATGGGGTTTTTCTCCCTTCAAATTAAGCAAACTATTCTAAGAACACTTAACCTAGCCACACTTATCCGCAAGAAAATTAAATAAAAAGTTTTTAACCACCAACATACAACTTTTGCATATATTTGCATCTTTTTTGTTTTATTTGTTCCAGTGTTTCCAAAACTACTACAAAAGACTGATGACTTTAGATATTATAAAACCAATATTTTCATTTTTATTATTTAATATTTATTTTTTTAAGACTCATTCTATATATAAAAAGGTTCTCAATAGTTGTGTTAAAGATCATTCTAAGGATATTAATTTAATTTTTTAAAAATGATACCTTCTTATAATGTTATTATATAAATAACATAGGCCTATGGAAAGAATATGGAGATGATATGGGAATGACTGAAATCTGAGAAACTGATTTATTCATGCTTCTCTTTGACTTGAGAAAATAAAGTGAGGAATGAAGCATACATGCTAGCTTCAGAAATGTGCAATCTAAAATAGTTGTCACGAATCTTATGATAAAAATCAATACAGCTATTAGGAAATAAGGAAGATTTAACATCAATAATGTATGTTACCTTGGAGGAAATTAGAAGAATAACAAATTAAGTAAGTAAAAGTAAAGAAACAATAAAAACTAGAACAGAAATCAATGAAACTGAAAATGGAGAAATGATAGAGAAAATCAAGAAAACCAAAAGCCTGTTCTTCAAAAAGACCAAACAAAATTGACAAATCTCGAGCCAGGCTAACTAAGAAAAAGAGAGGGAAGACACAAATAATGAATATCAGAAATTAAAGCAAGGACATCACTACAGATCCCATGGTCATTAAAAAAAAGTTAATAAAGGAATATTATGAAAAACTCTAAGCCTAAAAATTTGATACTGTAGATGAAATGGACAAATTCCCTGAGAGACACAATCTTTGAAAACTCACATATGCAGAAATGAATAATCTGAATAGGCCTATATCTATTTTTGTCAATTATTAATAATCTTCCAAAACAGAAAACAATAGGAACAGATAGTTTCATTACTGAATTCTACAAAATACTTAAGGAGGATATTATAACAATTTTCTATGATCTATTCCTGAAAATAGAACCAGAGAGAATACTTTCTGACTCATTCTATAAGGCCAACATTAAATAACCAAAACCAAACTAGACAGAGACAATACAAGAAAGAAAAACTGTGGACCACTATCTCTCATGAACATAAATATAAAATTCTTCAACAAAATATTAACAAGTTGAATTCAATAATTGTACAAAAATAATTAATACCATGACCAAATGGGGTTTATTCTAAGTATGTAAGTCTGGTTCAGTCTTCAAAAACCAGTTTAAGTAATTCATCACACCAACAGAATAAAGTCATTATGATCATATCAATAAAGGCAACAAAAACATTTAGCATAACCCATTATCCATTCATTATAAAATTTCTCAGCAATTTAGGAATAAAGGATCGAGATTCCTCAACTTGACTTTTAGAAATCTACCAAAACCTACAGTTATCATCATACTCTTTGGTGAGAAATAAAATACTTTAACCCTGAAATTAAGAACAAGATAAAGATGCCTTCTCTCACCACTCCCAGTTCACATTTTATTGGAATTTCTAGCTAATGAAATAAAACAACAAAAGGAAATGAAATTGTTACAAACTGGGGAAGGTAGAAATTTGTAGTGCCTACTGGTATTTCTGGTTCTCTTTTCTACACATTCAAGTTTACATTTTTCTACCAACTTAAAGGTAGCTTACTTTGATCAATGGATTATGAAAGAGGTGATGTATCTTGATTCCAGACAGAATCAAGAGCTGGAATGTGGCTTCTCATGTCTTTTCTTCCTGCTGTGTGAAACCGTTTGTTGAGATGAAGATGCCAAAAGCAGATTGGAAAGTTGAATCCCCACATGGAGTACAGCCAAGCCATTAAGATATGGTGACATTTTTGGTTACTATAACATAATATACCTCACCAGAGGAATGCATGTCTGAATACACATAACATACATAATGGAATAGCTTCCGCTACTCTGATTCTTTGCATCATAGGAAAGGGGAAATATCTTCTGGCTGGAGAATGGAAAAACATTCTCGGAAGGTGACTTTGAGGAATGGGTCAGGACTTTGGGGTCAGAGAAAGGGAAGAGGCAGTCAGGCAAAAGAAATGATGTCAGTAAATTTCCATAGGACAAAATAAAGGGTCTAGGGAAACTGGCATGGCGTATAAGAAGATAGGAATGGGAACCTTTAGGGGAAGCTAACATTGGAAGAACAAGTTGCACCTTGACTATAGACGACCATAAGTGTAAACCCAGGATCTTAGACTTGACTGTGTAGACAATAAAGAATCCCTGAGGAATGAGATGAATGGATTTAGTAGATAGTCTTGAATTTGAATATTGTAAAATTCAATGTTCAAATTGAAATTTTTGTTCAGCTTTATCATGATTGTAGCATCTGAATGAACTTATTCAGATTTCTTGCCCCTTAGTTCAGGGGAAAGAGCTAATTTGATTAGTAGGACATAATATAAATTGTACTAAGTTCCAAGATGTTATAATAGGATAATAGCTTATTAAAATTATACAATCTTCATAAAAAGAACATATAATTTCAAACAACTATGATTTTATCAATTGGTCTAATAATTTATTCTTCTAATGTCAAAATATTGGATGATCTAAAGTCACTTGGTGGGCTGGGGATGTGGCTCAAGCGGTAGTGCGCTTGACTGGCATGCGTGCGGCCCGGGTTCGATCCTCAGCACCACATACCAACAAAGATGTTGTGTCCGCCGAGAACTAAAAAATAAATATTAAAAATTCTCTCTCTCTCTCTCTCTCTTTCTCTCTCTCTCTCTCTCTCTCTCTCCTCTCTCACTCTCTCTTTAAAAAATAAAATAAAATAAAGTCACTTTGTTCAACATACAATGTATGGTTTCCTATCTTACTGGTATAAAAGATGTAAATATTTGAGAACACACATTTCTTGGGATCAAGAATGGCAAATCACTTAAAAATGCTCTAAACTCCAACTCAAATATTTTAGTATAATGACTTTACACACTTAGGACAAGGTAATCTTATATGATTTTGGAAAATGTGTGTTAATATGTTAATGGTCAAAAAGAATAGTCCATTTTGAGGAGAATGTATTAGAAAATGAAAAGCAGAAAACAGATTATCTGGAAAGTGAGCACAATAACTAAAACTAAAAGCAATTGAGCCAAATTTTTAGAAACTCAGACATCTAATTTCCATATCCTCCACAAAACAATAATGGGCAAAGAAAGATATTAAACGAAGGTTCAAGTTTGCTTCTGTTTCCCAATATGCAGATCAGAACCTCAGGACACCCTTATCACCTCTGCACCTCCACCAACCTGAGCAAAATATCATTTCCTCTCGTATTCTGTCCGGCCTCCCAAGTGCCTAAGCTAAAAGTCATTTTGAAAGTCTTCCTCTGGTTTGAAATCAAATCTCTAAAGGACTAATAGTTAAAGTCTTACTCTGTACTACCAGAGACATTTGCCTTTGAATAAGAATCTCAAAATCCATGCCATAATGGCAACAAGCACTCATAGGCTACTACATTAACTGCAAGTGCCATGACACAGAGAGAATAATTTTTTTTGCATCTTATTTTTATTACTCATCGCAGTGTTTAGCATGTAGTAGGCGTTTCATAAGTAATAACTGAGTTGAGAAATTAAATAATCTCTAATTTGGACTGGGAAGTTCAATTTTAGATACACAGGAATCTTTGAAGGTTGAAGGGCCATTTTTCCTCAAATCATACCAAATAAACACTGCTATATGCCAAATGCTTCTGTCCTCACAAAGTGTATATTTTGGAACCTAATCCCCAAAGGGATGGTATCTGGAGATGGAGATCTTGGAAGTTGATTAGAATATGAAAGCAGGACCATCATGAATAAAATTAATACCCCTATAAAAATAAACTCCAGAAGACTCACTGGACCCTTCTACCATGTAAGAACACAGAAAGAAGACAGTCATACATGAACCAGGGAGTAAGTTCTCCACCAGACAGTAGATCTGCTGGTGCCTTGATTTGGACTTCCCAGTCTCCAGAACTGTGAAAAAAAGTCCAGCCACCCAGTCTGTGATATTCTTTTATAGCAACCAGAAGTGACGAAGATTGACACCTTACTCAAAGGTTTAGCCTAGTTTTTCAATATGAACCCAGAGACCTATGTATATCATTAATACAAACTTAGAGCTACCAAATAAAGGATTCCAAGGTTGAGAAAGAGTTCAATGATAAAATTCCTTGTAAAAAAAAATGGGCAAAATAGATGTGATCAGCACTCTATAGAAAATTGCCCTTTGATTATGGTACATTCCTGCTTCTTCCTGAGTTTACAAATTTAGCCAGAGAGATACGCTCTACAGACCTTTCTATACTTGGATCCTGTTCCTGAATGCAGACTGCCTCCACCACCCCAGAAGTCTGTTGCTTTGGCAATCCTCACTCTAACGTTCTCATTTAACACAGTCTTTTTGCTCAAGTTAAATATCTGAGGCAAACAACAATAACTAGAGTATCTTGTTACTGCACTCAGAAAAGGTCAGCCTGTTATTTATTTCCATTCTGGGATAATATTGTGGTAATGCTTATAATTTAAATATGCCTCTGCATGGTACTTACCTTCTCCATTTACAATTGCCCTTTACTCCACTGCAGAGCATTCATGCCAAGCCCTGAAGGGCCATTCTCATTCTCCTTATGTGATTTGCCCAGGGGTAATTAGCATAGTTTCAATGATCCTTGGACATTGACTATGTTCTCACAGTTTACAGCATCATTCTGTTCAACTATATCTGCTAATAGTACCATGACAAGAGCCCTGCTTCATAAACATTTTCCTACCAATGACTTCCAGCTGGGAAATAGAGTCAAATACGTGGAGATAGAAATTCTGTTTTATGATGTACTTTCTGATTATATTTGCAATTCTCTTTTTAATCTTCCATATACAAAACTGAATGGTATATTAACCATGCATTCAACTTTCCTTTGAAATGTGTTTTTTCCTCTGAGTGTTTCCATGAGTGTTGGATCTGACACCCTTCATTGTGCTAATGAGGTCAAAGTCGATCTTCAATTCCCAAGTAGTCCAATTAACTTTGATCTATTCTCTTACCAAAGATCCAACCAAACTATGTTGCCCAAGCAGTGAATAGATGCAGTTCATCAAAAGGGAGACCAGTAGATAATATTATCCGTCATCCACCATTCTATTAAAAAAAACTTTCATACTTTATATGGAGGTTGATTATAGAATAAAATGAGTATGTGTCATTGTATATAAAACTGAGTTAATCTGCATGTGTGTGAACTATCCATTAGTTCATCATTTGTGAAGACTGTGGACAGAACTAGAGCCTCCATGTCCAAAGTATTAATGCTAAATAAGATTGACCAGTCCTTTTCTCAAGTGGGTATCATTAAGAGCAAAACTCAAAGTATAAATAGTAACACAACATAAATATAAAGAGACAGATAAAACTTGGTAAACTATATTTTTATTATTCATAGTTGTATTTCACATCTTTTGTATTTATACTAGGCAAATTTTTAATTGCAGCCTGGTTACATGCTTCCCATAACATCTTTGATGTCTTCAACTGGCACAGGCTCAGGAAATACAAATTCCTTTTAATCTTAGCTTAAATAAAGCATAATCAAACGAAGTAAATATAGTGTCAAACTATGTTGGCTAAGTAAGGGTGAATTTAAGGAGAGTATAAAATAGGCTTTTCTAAAAATGGTTCTTACTGATGATTTACAGTTAATTTTACATGTTACCCAGAACAACATTTTTCATGTTATTAATTATGCATTTATTTTGTCAGAAAAATGCAAACTGAAACATCAAATTCTTTTTTTTATAATTTTTTTATTGGTTGTTCACAACATTACAAAGCTCTTGACATATCATATTTCATACATTAGATTGAAGTGGGTTATGAACCCCCAATTTTACCCCAAATGCAGATTGCAGAATCACGTCGGTTACACATCCACAATTTTACATAATGCCCTATTAGTAATTGTTGTATTCTGCTACCTTTCCTATCCCCTACTACCCCCCCTCCCCTCCCATCTTCTCTCTCTACCCCATCTACTGTATTTCATTTCTCTCCTTGTTTATTTTCCCATTCCCCTCACAACCTCTTATATGTAATTTTGTATAGCAATGAGGGTCTCCCTTCATTTCCATGCAATTTCCCTTTTCTCTCCCTTTCCCTCCCATCTCATGTCTCCGTTTAAAGTTAATCATTTCTTCCTGCTCTTCCTCCCTGCTCTGTTCTTAGTTGCTCTCATTATATCAAAGAAGACATTTGGTATTTGTTTTTTAGGGATTGGCTAGCTTCACTGAGCAAAATCTGCTCTAGTGCCATCCATTTCCCTGCAAATTCTATGATTTTGTCATTTTTATTGCTGCATAGTATTCCATTGTGTATAGATGCCACATTTTTTTTATCCATTCATCTATTGAAGGGCATCTATGTTGGTTCTACAGTCTAGCTATTGTGAATTGTGCTGCTATGAACATCGATGTGGCAGTATCCCTGTAGCATGCTCTTTTAAGGTCTTCAGGGAATAGTCCGAGGAGGGCAATAGCAGGGTCAAATGGTGGTTCCATTCCCAGCTTTCCCAGGAATCTCCAAACTGCTTTCCAAATTGGCTGCACCAATTTGCAGTCCCACCAGCAATGTACAAGTGTACCCTTTTCTCCACATCCTCGCCAGCACTTGTTGTTGTTTGACTTCATAGTGGCTGCCAATCTTACTGGAGTGAGATGGTATCTTAGGGAGGTTTTGATTTGCATTTCTCTGACTGCTAGAGATGGTGAGCATTTTTTCATGTACTTGTTGATTGATTGTATGTCCTCCTCTGAGAAGTGTCTGTTCAGGTCCTTGGCCCATTTGTTGATTGGGTTATTTGTTTTCTTATTGTTTAATTTTTTGAGTTCTTTGTATACTCTGGATATTAGGGCTCTATCTGAAGTGTGAGGAGTAAAAATTTGTTCCCAGGATGTAGGCTCCCTATTTACCTCTCTTATTGTTTCTCTTGCTGAGAAAAAACTTTTTAGTTTAAGTAAGTCCCATTTGTTGATTCTTGTTATTAATTCTTGTGCTATGGGTGTCCTATTAAGGAATTTGGAGCCCGACCCCACAATATGTAGATCGGAGCCAACTTTTTCTTCTATCAGACGCAGAGTCTCTGATTTGATATCAAGCTCCTTGATCCATTTGAGTTGACTTTTGTGCATGGCGAGAGGAGGGGATTCAGTTTCATTTTGTTGCATATGGATTTCCAGTTTTCCAGTTTTTTGTTGAAGATGCTATCCTTCCTCCATTGCATGCTTTTAGCCCCTTTATCAAATATAAGATAGTTGTAACTTTGTGGATTAGTCTCTGTGTCCTCTATTCTATACCATTGGTCCACCCGCCTGTTTTGGTACCAGTACCATGCTGTTTTTGTCACTATTGCTCTGTAATATAGTTTGAAATCTGGTATCGCTATACTGCCTGATTCACACTTCCTGCTTAGAATTGCTTTTGCTATTCTGGGTCTTTTATTTTTCCATATGAATTTCATGATTGCTTTATCTATTTCTACAAGAAATGCCGTTGGGATTTTGACTGGCATTGCATTAAACCTATAGAGAACTTTTGGTAATATCACCATTTTGATAATGTTAGTTCTGCCTATCCATGAACAGGGTATATTTTTCCATCTTCGAAGATCTTCTTCTACTTCTCTCTTTAGGGTTCTGTAGTTTTCATTGTATAAATCTTTCACTTCTTTTGTTAGGTTAATTCCCAAGTATTTTTTTTTTTTGACGATATTGTGAATGGAGTGTTTTTCCTCATTTCCGTTTCAGAAGTTTTGTCACTGATATACAGAAATGCCTTTGATTTATGCGTGTTGATTTTATATCCTGCCACTTTGCTGAATTCATTTATTAGTTCTAGTAGTTTCTTTGTAAACCCTTTTGGGTCTTCTAGGTATAGAATCATGTCATCTGCAAATAGTGATAATTTAAGTTCTTCTTCTCCTATTTTTATGCCTTTAATTTCTTTTGTCTGTCTAATTGCTCTGGCCAGTGTTTCGAGAACTATATTGAATAGAAGTGGTGATAGAGGGCATCCCTGTCTTGTTCCAGATTTTAGAGGGAATGCCTTTAACTTTTGTCCATTCAGAATGATGCTAGCCTGAGGCTTAGCATAGATAGCTTTTACAATGTCAAGGTAAGTTCCTGTTATCCCTAGTTTTTCTAATGTTTTGAACATAAAGGGATGCTGTACTTTGTCGAATGCTTTCTCTGCGTCTATCGAGATGAACATATAGTTCTTATCTTTAAGTCTATTGATGTGGTGAATAACATTTATTGATTTCCATATATTGAACCATCCTTGCATCCCAGGGATGAATCCTACTTGATCATGGTGCACAATTTTTTTGATATGTTTTTGTATTCGATTCGCCAGAATTTTATTGAGGATTTTTGCATCTAGGTTCATTAGAGATATTGGTTTGTAGTTTTCTTTCTTTGAGGTGTCTTTGTCTGGTTTCAGAATCAGGGTGATGTTGGCCTCATAGAATGAATTTGGAAGAGCTCCCTCTTTTTCTATTTCCTGAAATAACTTGAAAAGTATTGGTATTAATTCTTCTTTAAAGGTTTTGTAAAACTCCGCTGTATACCCATCCGGTCCTGGGCTTTTCTTGGTTGGTAGTCTTTTGATGGCTTCTTCAATTTCATCCATTGATATCGGTCTGTTCAAATTGTGTGTATCCTCCTGACTCAGTCTGGGCAAATCATATGACTTAAGAAATTTATCGATGTCTTCACTATCTTCTATTTTATTGGAATATAGGTTTTCAAAATAATTTCTAATTGTCTTCTGTATTTCTGTAGCATCTGTTGTGATATTGCCTTTTTCATCCCGTATGTTAGTAATTTGAGTTCTCTCTCTTCTTCTCTTCGTTAGCATGGCTAAAGGTCTGTCGATCTTATTTATTTTTTCGAAGAACCAACTTTTAGTTTTGTTAATTTTTTCAATACTTTCTTTTGTTTCAATTTCATTGATTTCCGCTCTGATTTTAATTATTTCTAGCCTTCTGCTACATTTGCTGTTTTTTTGCTCTTCCTTTTCTAGGGCTTTGAGATGAAGTGTGAGCTCATTTATGTGTTGTTTTTTTTCTTTTTTTGAGGAATGACCACCAGGCGATGAATTTTCCTCTTAAAACTGCCGAAACATCAAATTCTAATTTCCCAGATGTTATTGTTAAGATAAAGTTAAAAATCCCACCCACTCTCCAATACAAATAATACAGAAATATTGCCAAAAAATTGAAATTGTCATATAAACAATTGAAATTTGAAAATTGGGTATATGTTCACAAACCAAGATAAGAAATAAAGCCTATGATATTATAAAATACATATTTAAAAGTTGTATTGGTATTTTTAAAAAGAAAGGGTGATCCTAGGAACTTCAATTAATGCAACTATTTTTCACTTGTTATTTTGCATGTAAAGAGGCTTCAAGCACATCTTTTCCATTTATATGTTTTATACTTATTTTTAGATAAATCAATTTATCTAAAAATAAGTATAAAACTCAAATGAATCAATGGTTTAAATAAATAAAAAGAATTTTGGCCACAGTCTTTTTCCAAGGAACAATTATCTGCATAAATTCACCCTCATGATAACAAATGCCAGAAGTCTATCCACCAGCTATAGTTTCAGCCCATACACAGGTATAAGAACCCTCCACCTGTTAGTCTCTACCTCACTGAAACCCAAGTGACTAGACATGAGAAGCACCTCAACTTCTTAGTCACATAAAGAGCTAACCTAATAGCCCAAAGCCAAAATGTTTTAACCATTTTTCTTTCTTCATATACTGCAATTAGCTTAACTTCAGACAGAGTGGGATGTTAAAATGCACTGACAGAAAAAGTCTTAACTTGTTTAAGAAATTCAAGATGATGGAAAGCAGAGTAAGGATGGATATCCCAGGATGGTGTTATATAGGTAGGCAGGGACTTGATAATGAAGAGCTTGAAGGCCACTTGTAATGTACTTGGATTTTAATCTAACAAGAAATCACAGAAGAATTCTAAGCAGAGGAATGAATTGATCTTATTTTTGTGTATAAATAAACTTCTGGATGCTGTGTGGAGAATTAATGTAGGAGGGAGAGGGCAAGAGAGGCAGAGGAAAGATTGGTTGGAGGTTGTTAAATACTTTCAATATTAAATAATAATATCTAGAGCAGGAGCAGTGCATATGGAAGAAGTGGATGGCACGTTAGTGTAAAAGAAATGGCGGCTGACTTCTAGACTTCAGGTAGATTTCTAGGCTTCAGGTAGATTTTCCTAGAGAAATGATGAAAAGTCAGAAGAAACATGGGTTTGAATGCATAGGAATAAAAAATTCTACTTGGAATGTGTTATGTTTACAAGACTCAAGTACTTGAATATGAATGTCTGGAGCTCAGAGGATTCATAAGCACCAATATGATATTTAATTAAAATAAGTTATAGTATGTATAATATGTCAAAGTATACCCTACTGTCATGTAGATCTAAAAATAACAAATAAATTTTTAAAAATTAAAATAAATAAGTAAATTTATGGGACTGAATGAGATAACCTAGGAAGTGAATATAGAGCAAAAAATACAGGAAAAAGAATAGAGAGCAAAGTCCTAAGAAAGAGCAACACAAAAAGAGCAGATAGGAGAGGAAGAGCCAGTGCAGACAGAAAGTTTGTCCAGGGAGTTACGGTGAAAACCAAGAGAGTTTGGTTTCATAGAAGCAAGAAAGGAGGGCAGCAGTGACAACTGCCGCACTGCCATTAGGTGTAAGATGAAGGGGCTGTTGCTGGCATGGGGTCAGGAGACCCTGAGCAGTCTCAGTAGAATGGTAAAGACAACCCTAGATTAAAGCAAGCTGATGAATGAAAGGAAGTTGAAGAAGTGGACTGAGAGTGTACAGATAGTTTTTTTTAAAACGTTCATTTATGTGAGGAGCCGAGGGGGAAAAATTGAATCACCTTTAGTTTGTTGGTATTTTAGAATAAATTGGATAAATAAATTGGGGAATTGGTGATATCCCAGTCTTCCCATTGCACTCACTTCTGGTTTCTGGGTCTGATTCATGCACACAAGCATTCAGTTCATCCACAAGCAGAGAGTCATTCCAAGAAGAAGAACAACACCCATTGGAAAGCACTTACTTGATCTCCCACGTAGGAAGGATCTTCTCCAGGTAGATGTGGCTAATGGAGAAAGGAATAATTTATTGGACAAAAAAATGTTAATGCTGAAAAGCAGTTTGCCTATAATAAGAAACTTTTCTCCCCACCATATTTTAGGTTAGAAATAGACAACGGAACTAAGAAATTATTAATAAATTTTTCATTTTAGTCAAATGCACTATATCAGTTTGCTAAGGCCATCATAACAAAGTACTAAAAGATAGGTGGATTTAGAAATTTATTGTTGAGGTTCTGGAATTGAGGCAGATGATATGTCAGCAGGACTGGTTTCTCCCAAGGGCTTTGGAATCAGCTCCATGCTTCTCTCCTGGCTTCTTTTAGTTTGCTGGTAATCTTTGCATCCCTTGGCTTGTAGACATATGACCCCAATCTTTGCCTTCACTTTCACATTGTATTCTCCCTGTGTGTGTCTGTCTCTTATGTCTGTCTCTATCGAAATTTCCTGTTCATAAGAACACCAGTCTTATTGGAATAGGGCTCACCCTAAGGGTTAGAACCTCAACCTGTCTTTTAAGGAGGACACAATACAATCCATAAGATGTACTCAATCAATAATGGTCAATTTTTTCTTTGTTTATTTGTTTTTTTAGTAAAAGGGCATAAATTTCTCTTTGTGAGGAAATACCTTAAGATTCATGGCATTTGCTCATATTTTGATCTCATAATTCTATTGCAGACAGAAGTGGATGTGTTCACAAACTACAGGATATATGTGTAGGGAGGAAAATCTTACAGGTACCCTAGATCATGTGCATCCTAGAAATTCAGACTAACCAATCATAATCTTTATTTTGCAAATCATAATTTATAATAATAGCTTTCTTAAAATATGAAGAATTTTCAATATGCAGGTATTTCATTTTCACAGCAATAGGTAATAAATATAAATAGTTCTATGAAACAAAGGAATTTATAGGCTCTCATTTCAATTTTATGATTTTTGACAGAAGATGTTATAAGTGCATAGTAAAGAAGTGATCAAATTTTGAATCTGCCTTTGTATTTTATATGTGACCATATTTAGACCTGAAAGCAATTAAAATAATAATAAAACACTTGAAATAACTAATCAGGTCATATTGAACACTTTAATGTTATACAAAAATCATAGCCATAGGGGTACAAAATGAACTGCATTTCACATTTTTTGTTTGCAATAATAAATAATCTTCATTTTTAACCAGTGAAAGATAAAATTCCAGGAGAGTCAAGAACTCTGATCCTTAATAATTATAATAGCTTAATTAACTTGATTTTAACAGGGAAAAAAGTCTGTATAAATGTATAATTTTTGTTAAAAACAGACTTGGAAGGTGAAAAGAAGTACCAAGAGCAAAGTATTTTTTAAAAATCTGTTGAAAACAAAATTGAAAAATCTTCAATTCAGTCTGACAGTTATTTTATTAATTTTTTAGATGGTGGCATTATAATTATATGGAATAGTGGGTTTTACTGTGGCATGTTCATATCTATACATAACATATATATGTTTGATCAATTTCAATCTTCCCTACCTTCTTTTGCCCTCCCATCCTAGCCCATGATTATCTCCTCCCTCTATGCTTCTATTTTATTAGATCCCTTTAATTTTCATGACATCCCTTTTCTCTTTTTTTAATCTCAATCCCATATATGAGAGAAAACATACGACTCTTGACTTTCTAAGACTGGCTTCTTTTGCTTTACATGATGCTCTCCAGTTCCATACATTTTCCTGAAAATGACATAAGTTCATTCTTCTTTATGGCTGAGTAATATCCCATTGTGTATATATACCACATTCTTTTATCCACTCATCTGTTGATGGACACCTAGGCTGATTCCATGACTTGCCTATTGTGAATTGTGCTACCGTAAATACGAGCATTTGTGTGTATTATTATAATATGGTGACCTAGCTTCTTTGGACCAAGGAATAATATAGCTGGATCATACAGGAATTCCATTCCTAGTCTTTTGAGGAACCTCCATACTTATTTCTGTTGTATTAATTTGGCATTTGACACACATGGGTTCTCATCCCATTCTTGTATAATAAAAATAATGGCACATTTACTCACACAAAAAAAAAATTATTGAGGCATTGATAACAACACCAAGTAAAATTTATAGAATTTCCCTTTGCATCCTGTCCTGTTTTAATATTAATTTTTATTTTATTTAAAATTACTTAATTTTAAAATTAGTGTATTAAGCTAAAATTTGGAGTTAAATTTTTCAAAAATGGAAAAAGATGGAACAAAGATGAACCTGGTAAGGATTTCTTTATTAGGTAGAGAGGCCATTTTTTTGTTCAAAAAATTATCTCACGAGTTTCTTTACCCAAGAAAAGTGAATCCAAATGAAGTCCACATGGCTCTACTGTGTGGATAAAGAAGGGAAGATGGGCCTTGGAGCGCGACAAAAGGGAAAAAAAAAACAAGATCTCAGAAGCTCAATGTGAACCTGGGTCTGTGTAAACAACTCGTCCTATGAGGAACTCCCAGTGGCAAGAATGATGACAGGACTTTTAAGGTAACATTTACATTTAACTACTTTCTATGGTACCTGCTACTTCCCTTCATACCTTCAGGCCTCAATATGAGTCTACATATCCAAACTTGGGCTGGTGGAACTTTGGGTATCCAGCCTGGGACAACCTAGGACAGAAAAGTGAGGGCAGCACAGAAGTAGGATGCAGATTAGGAGTTGAGATCTCAGGAGAAAAACAAGATCAGCCAGAGGTGGGCAATTGCAGATCAACTTCCCCCAAGAAGCCTTGACACATTGGGAGGGGTGATGTGATTCCCCACTCTTGAGGTAGGGTCATTGCCAATTTTATTCAAATCTGAAATGTACCTAGCAAGCTGGAGGATTAGAGACATCTAGGCATCCGACACTTGATTTACTAAAGTGGAACAAGTTTCACAAAAGTGGGAAAAGTTTCTGACGTTTAATAGGACCTGAATTTCATGAATCATATAGGTCAATGGCAGGTCTCCTGTGGTGTTTCTCCTGCAGAAATTCAGAATGGGAAAAACTTTACTTAGGGGTAGTTTACATGAAATGGCTTAAGGGATTATAGTTGGTGGCAAGATTAATATTAGTCAACAATGTTCCCCAAGAAAATAATGAATTCTGGAGCTATAGTAAAAGAAGTGGGATATCCAGAAGCAGGAAAATGTTGTCCACATTAAGTCTTTCTGAGTCTGATCACACCTAAATTCAATTCTGGACACTTTAATGACATTAGCAAAAGGAATTTGATGTAAATGGCAGCAAGAAGATGGGGTTGAATTTGAGAACCATGTCAAATTGTAAAACAAGTAAATAATGTTCTTAAGTAAATCTGAAAATATAAAAAAAGAAGTCTTAGAGAATACATAACAATTGATCCAATATTTGTAGAGCTATCACCTAGAAGAGAAAGGTAGATAGAAATGACCCCCCAAAATATCCATATCCCAATCCTGGAAATCTAAGAATACATTACCTTCTGTGGCAAAATGGAGCTTGCAGATGTGTTTAAGTATCTTAAGATAAAAAGGTTACCCTTGATTATTCAAGTGGGCCCAATGTATTCACAAGGTACTTAAGAGCTAAAAGAGGGAGACAAAAGATCAGTCAGAGAAGAAGATGTGCCACTAGGAGAAGAGGTCTGAGTGACATGAGGACATGGAAACAAATTCTGTGACCCATTTCCAACTTCTGACCTCCAGAACTATAAGATAAAAAATGTTGTTGATGTAAGCCTCTACATTTGTGGTATTTTTTTACAACAGAAAATAAAAACCAATAGAAAGAACAAATCATCTCAATAGAGCTAAGTAACAGAAATAGAGAAGGTTGATGGAAGTTAATGAGAAACAAGCTAAGTCCTCGGCCAGACATTGTAACACACACCTGTAATTCCAACAAATTGGGAGGCTGAGGCAGGAGTATCATAAATTCAAAGGCAGCCTCAGCAATTTAGTGAAGCCCTAGCAATTTAGTGAGACCCTGACTCAAAATAAAAAATAAAAGGGCTGGGGCTATGACTCAGTGGTTAAGCAACCCTGGGTTCAATCCCCGGTAAAAAATAATAATAGTAATAATAATAATAATAATAATAATAATAATAATATCCTCATCTACTGAAGTGTTGGTCAAGAAGTGGTATCTAGATAGGTAATTCAAAAAAATATGTATCATTTAGAACTATTGAGGGAACACCAGGGCAAATAATAAAAGAGCTGAAAATGATTGCATCTGAGAAAAAAGATGGGATACAGTTCTATTCTGGAAGAATTTATAGGACTAAAATACTGATATGAATTAACTTACTTATTCTTTCAGTTTACTCAGAAATAGGTTAGTTTCTTAAATCCTGGAACAAACAACAAGAATATGGAAAACTGGCAGATAAAGTACATGTCTTTTAGAAGAAAGAAATAGAGAAATTATAGAAAAGCACCTTTGGGACAACATGTATACATACACGTAAACATGTCCATGTACACAAATGCATGCACGCAAAGAAGAGGGACAGAATTGACTTCTTGAGCTCTCAGTGCTATTGCACAAAGGGGCAAGTGACTTACATGATTATTCCATATAATTCTCACAATAGCCCCCATGGGTTGGAATCATTATGCCCATTTTATGCCTAGGAGTCTGCGGTTAAATAGAAACACACCTGCACTCACATCATGAGGTAGGTGTAGAGCTAAGACATTAACCCAGGGCTCTCCAATTTCATGGTCTATGGCCTTTCCCGCTACACAGTGCTTCTCACTTACTAAAAAGTGGTAGAATATACTAAATGTCCCCCTTGGGAAATCTGAAAGGCCAAATAAAATATAAAGCGTTACCAAAGAATACAAGTTCTGACCAAAATTAGGAGTGTCGGGCCTGGGGTGTGGTGATAAGGAAACAAACCAAGGTCCGTGGGGTAAAATGGGCAAAGGCTTATGAATCAGGGATTTCAGAGCTTTTAAGGGCGTCCGAGGATTGCCTGAGAAATTGATGCAAGATATGAACTAGAAGAAGGATGAAAGTACTAGTTAGATCCACATACATAAGAGAAGAATTGAATTGGAGCTTTCCGTCCTAGAACCACTGACTTTCCGATTAAGGAGAGAAATAAAGCTTCCACAAAAAGGAAGTTGGTTTTCTAGGAGTTCATCTGAAAGAAGGGTCATGAGATTCTTGGAGAAGCAAAGAACCCCATAACCCACATGCAACAAATAGTAGCTTTCCATCCAAGAGAATATATCTGCTTCATTGCTATAAATTTCCTCTGACTGAAAGCATCTATTGGCCTCTTCCAAGTTGCTAAGAAAACAGCCTATTTATGGATTCTTTTTTATGAAGTCTACAGATCATCACAGGTCTACTTCATACCAGAAGAACTGTGGTAGTCAAGGGAGTCCCACCAGGAAAAGGTAGGGTGCAAAATGACATTTGTCAAAAAAGTTGAGAAAAGGGAGCAAAATACTAAGGAAGAAAAGATGATGAAAGGAGAGAGTAAATAAAAAAGAGTGGGGGGAGCACTAATGGATGCAGGCAAAGAAAAACATGAGAAAGAAATTCATCAACCAGCTAGTTGTGGAGGATTTTTGATTCATGTGGCCTTTTGGCTCTAGGAAGATATGTCTCCTCCATCCCCTTTTTTTTTTCATTGAAATAACAACAAAATTCACTACTAGTAATTAGAGAAATGCAAATCAAAACTACTCTAATATTTCATCTCATGCCAGTCAGAATGGCAGTTATCAAGAATATAATCAACAATAAGTGTTGGCGAGGATGTGGGGGAAAGGAAAGCACTCATACATTGCTGGTGGGACTGCAAATTGGTACAATCAATTTGGAAAGCTGTATGGAGATTCCTTAAAATCTTGGAATGGAACCACCATTTGGCCCAGCTATCCCACTCCTTGGTCTATACCCAAAGGACTTAAAAACAGCATACTACAGGGACACAGCCACATCAATGTGTATAGCAGCTCAATTCACAGTAGCTAAACTGTGGAACCAACCTAGATGCCCTTCAATAGATGAATGGATAAAGAAACTGTGAGATAGATCGATTGATCGATCGATAGATAGATAGATAGATAGATAGATAGATAGATACACAATGGAATATTACTTAGCTTTAAAAGAGAATAAAATCATGGCATTTGCAGGTAAATAGATGGAGTTGGAGAATATCATGCTAAGCAAGTCAGCCAATTCCAAAAAACCAAGGGCCAAATGTTCTCCCTGATAAGTGGACGCTTATCCATAATGAGGGTTGAGGGGTGGGGCATAAGAAGAATGGAGGAACATTGATTGGGCAAAGGGGAGAGAGAAAGGAGAGGGAACATGTGGGCACAAAGGATGGTGGAATGAGACAGACATCATTACTCTAGGTACATGTATGACTGCACATATGGTGCAACCCTACAACATACACTACCAGAGAAATGAAAGCTGTGTTCCATTTGTGTACAATAAACCAAAATGCATTCTGCTGACATGTATAACTAATTAGAAAAACTTTTAAAATTTTAAAAATCCTTTAAAAAATCAAAATTCCTTATTTTGCACTAGAAGAACATAAAAATTTCTTATTTAATTAATAAATCTACTAAAGATATATACCAACACAATTATTTTTACTTTCATTTAAATCATAATATGTAAAATGTAATATGATTATGGTTGGACATTTCCTTTTTCAGATGTACTGTTTTATATTTTATATAGTCCAAAGGAAACTCAACTTTGAGTTAAAAAACTAAATGGATTTTTGGAAGATAATAGATTCATTGAGGTTGAGTAATATGGGATCAATATCGGTCCTTTGATAAACTGTCTATTCTTGTAACATACCTTTAGGTGAAAATGGCTCAAATCAAGAAATTTAAACACTACTTCTAATTTTAGCACTGTTCTTATAGACAAAGTGCTGTGAAATGGAAAGGATCTTTGGGTAAAGAAAAGAGAACTATTTCACAGCCTCCAAGTTATATCCAAATTGGTCTTTGAGATAAAGTGAATGTATTTGAGATAAAGTGATCTTTTTTTGGTCAGAATATGCCTTTTCTGGAATATCCCTAATATACAGAGATGGGAAACGCACATGTAAGTTAAATACAAGGATAGATATTGAAAACAAAGCACATCTTTATATTGTTTTCTATCATGGCTAAATCACCCACTTCTTATCTTAAATCCATCATTTAGATTTCTCACAATGATTGACATTTTATTTTAGTTTTCTGAAAGCAATTCAAGTTAAGAGGTCCAAATTCTACTCTAGACTCTGAACTTCTCAAGGTCAGTAAGCATACTGCACTCATTTTTATATTTCCCAATCTTGGCAAAGCACCTGGACTCAAATATCTCTTCAGTACATGATTGCCAAAATGAATTGCACTAACAGATATGAGAGAGAGAGATAGATAGATAGAGAGAGAGAGAGAGAGAGAGAGAGAGAGAGAGAGAGGGGTCAAATATCAAAACTAAAAGGCAGCCATTTTGCTGTGACTTTTTTTTTAAGCAATAAAGATTATTTTCAGCACTAACAAGCACACATATGAGGAGCAAATTTACTGTGGAAAAGGAAGAAAAGCAAATTTAAGCTCTTCAGACTTTCATGCATTGTTCCTGCAAGGGACTTTTTACTTAAAGAAAATGGTGAAATAAATTCAATCAAGAAATGAAAAAAATTCAAAAACCAAACTGCAAGCACATTTATCTCATGAATAAGTAAATTCAATATGAATAATATTGTGAACTAAATTTTGGAGAAAATTCAAAGTTAAGAACAGATTAAATATTTAAATAAGTGTCTAATATAAGTTACCTGAAAAAAAAATAAACAAGGGAAGGGAAATAGTTAACTGAAAGTTGTCAAAAGGAAATGAGCTGTAACTAGAACTGTAACTAATAACCATTCATCATTGTCTCCTATAATACCAGGCCAAGCTGACCTAAAAGACAAATATCAAATATTAGTTGGGCAATTTTTTCTTTTTCTTTTTTTTTTAGAGAGAGAGAGAGAGAGAGAGAGAATTGAGTGAGAGAGGAGAGAGAGAGAGAGAGAGAATTTTTAATATTTTTTTTATTTTTTAGTTCTCGGCGGACACAACATCTTTGTTGATATGTGGTGCTGAGGATCCAACCCGGGCCGCACGCATGCCAGGCGAGCCCGCTACCGCTTGAGCCACATCCCCAGCCCGGGCAATTTTTTCTTAACTCATAAAACTTTTAGCCAGAATATTCATCGCTGGTTTTTAAACAAGAAAAACTCTGCAGATGTAATTAAAATGACTTTACTATATCAACTGAATATTCATCATAAGCTTCAAAACTACTACCTAGATTACTCATATAGGATTTATGATTTTGACATTTCAAATTACAAAAGTGCATTAATGTTCATAAAATTGGGAATTACACAATGCAGTGGAAAGACCACCCATGCCTGCATTGGGAATTGATGTCTTTCTGATCTGATTTACATGTGTTTGATGAAGGATGCAATTCAGCTGTTGTTAAACTGATTTCATTCTTGGATGACTTCCCTTTGGGCAACCTAGTGATCTCTTTCCACTGGTTATTCATGGGCGTTATTGATTGACACCCCTGGACTGTTATTAGTCTTTTATAAAATATATGACTTTCCAGTAGGGGCGAAAAATCTTAGAAAATTCAATTAAAATATTTTTCAAGATAATAAATATGCTTCACAGAGAGCAAAATAAACTTCTTGCTGAAGACATCTATATTTTCAAGATGAGACAAGAATTCAGGAGATTATTTTCCTCTTCATGATAGGTAGAAAACAAAACCTAAGTAATTCAACTTAGGCAAAGCTAGCTTTGAAAATTACATGTAATGGTAACAACAACAATAAATAAATCATAATATTTTCCAAGTTCAGACAACAAACTATACATCTCCTCTCTTTTGCCATTCATCACAATATTCTGAGACATGTTATAAAAGGCGTTTGTAATTGTTCTTATTCCAAATAAGCTAGATTTTCTCCCATTGATTCTTCATTAACATGGAAAGGGCATATCACACAGCCTCCCTTAGTGATGAGTATATTTAGGCAGCTATATTTTGTCCAATGGACATGTCTCATACAATTTTGGAGACCTTCCTTAAGTGACAGATAATACACATCCTTTAAAATTTATGTCATCCTTTTCTCTTTTCTGGTAGCTAGAATGTGAGCATAATGGCTAAGTCTGGAACAGCTATCCTGAGCCACAACTGGACCTTGATAATGGATCCACACACAAAAGAGCACTAAGATACAAAGAACTGGATTCCTGAAGATTTGTGGAACTGAACTAATACATCAACTTTATACTGCCTATTGACAAATCATCTAGTATCAGAGAAACAAATACCTGTTTTGCTGAAGACATTATTTTTGGATCTCTGTTGTTCTCAGTAAAACCTAATCCTATATATTAATGTCTATTTGCAATAGAAAATTGGGAAAGAAGTAATGTATCAACCTTAGAGTTTAACACACTGAGAATATGTATATGCCTACAAACTCTGAATAATAATGTAAGAATAACAAATATGGTGGCTATCATTTTTTTAAGGAGAGAAAAACTGATTCATAGGAAAGCCAAGGCTCAAAAAGATTAGATAATATGAAAAAGTTCACACGGCCAAGATATGAAAGTCTAAACCAAAAGAAATAAAAATACCAAGTGAGATAGTCCATGGTACCGTGTCTGCCATAGTTCTCATTTCAGCAAGTAGGTCACTTTTATGAAGATTTTACAGAGTGCAATGCCGCAATCCTCAGACATACTCCTACTCTGCGATGGAGTCTGGAGCAAGCAGAGAAGCATAATGACCCAATCATGTTGCCTGTTCAGGAATTCTTACCAGTCCAGCAGCAATCCAGCCCAAAGACCAGTTCACAAAATATTATTGCTTACTTCCCAAAACTAGCACTTGGATAATTTACCTCTTCTACTGAATAGAAATTAATCTACCATCTTTGGAATGTTTTGTATTTGCAATACTCAAAAGGAATTTTCCTATAAATATTTGTACTCACAATCACCTTTTAATGAATGTAAAACAGATATTACCCTTGTGTTAAAGATGCAAAAACTTAACCATCAGAGAAATTAAGTGGCTTAAGCAATGTCATACAGCCTTTAAAAGATAAAATTCAAAATGTATAGTCACAATTTTAGTATTATTTCTTCTACCCAGAGGAGGTCTGTGAACTTTGAAACCATTTCTTATCTCACCAATAATTCTAAAGCAATGATCATGCATCTTAATACCATACCAAAGACCAGAGTCTTCAGTAGAAATATTAATCTCTACAGTTAATCAAGAGATTCCAGAGGTTTCATTATCTTATTTTAGGTTTAAAAGATGGCAATCAATGCCCTACATTTTTTAAACAGCTTGAAATTGGTCCTGGGTATTAGCTTTAATTTAGCACACAATAATCTCGGTAATACAATATAGGTGTACAACCATGAAACCTACATCCAAATTTGAAAAATAAAACATAAAATCTTAGAGCTGTATAAACTCGTGGGCATCATCTAGTACAATTGTTTCTAGATGAGATGAGATGAGATGAGATGAGATGAGATGAGATGAGTTGAGATGAGAAAAGTGACCCTGCACTGTTGGGGAACTTGCTTGCTGTCACATAGTCAGTAACAATCACTTCAAGGACTGGAATCATGATCTCTTGGAGACAAAGGCTTATGTTCTTTGAGTCACAACTTGCTACTTCCCTAGCACAAATTTAGAGAGACAGTTGATGGAACAGATTTTATTTTTTTAATTAAAGGAATTCTTGAGACTCATGTTTTCTTTCAATATAGAGTCTCTTATTACATTTGGGATATAATAACTTTTCCTTTTTTATCCTGGTGATAAAATTCACATTTGTAGGTGAGGGTCCTTTCATTATCTGCATTTAGAAAATGGCATCTTCTATCACAAACCATAAGTGCACTGCGCAACCTATCACCAAATTCACAATATGAAGATTAGCTGGGAGAAATAAAATGTTTAGATTGGCTCTGAGTCACCATTAAGTTCACTTCAACAGACCACATCATCAAGGTTCTGTGGTTAAATGACCGTCACTGTTTTAGTGTTTGCAACTGTTTAGTGTTTGTACACTCCAGATTTCACCACTTCAGTGTTCTCTCTACTAACCCTGTGTATGTGTTCTTGCCATGTCACTGTGAGATACCTGGGAAGTGGTTAGAGGTGATATTTGAATGAAGACAAGCCTCAATCCTACACTCTGAAACTTCTCATTCACTCTCAACTCCACCCTGCCTCTACTGCTGGTAAGAGATATAGAGATATTTTACATTACCTTTATTTTTTGAGCAGTTTGATTTATAGCAAAAATAAGTGGAAGGTACAGATTTCTCCTGTACCCGCTTCTCTCACAAATGCATAGCTCTTCTATTATCTGCAAAATCATCAGAGTGGAACATTTGCTATGACTCCAACTGAAGAACCTACATGAATACTTTGGATTAGACAGAGGAGGGGAGGGGCATGGGGGTACGAATGATAGTAGGATAAATCGGATATCATCACCCTATGTGCATATATGACTACATGACTGGTGTAACTCTACATCATGTACAACTTGAAGAATGAGAAATTATACTCCACTTATATATGATGTGTCAAAATGCAGTCTACTGCCATATATAACTAATTAGAACAAACTATAAATTTAAAAAAAAACTACATAGATACATCAATATTACCCAGAGGAAGTATATTTATATAAGTATATGAGTATAAGTATACTCATATACTTATATAAATAACTATATTTATTTCAAATCTATTTTTGCACTAGCAACATCTTTTTCTTTTTTTGGTGCATTTTTTGTTTTTGTTTTTGTTTTTTTCACTTTTTTATTGGTGCATTATAATTGTACATATCCATGGGATTTGTTGTTACATATTTGTATGTGTACACAATGTAACAACATATTTTGGCCAATACGGCTCCTTGGCATTTCCCCTTATTCTTAAGCCCCTCATCTCAACCCTTCAAACTGACAATTAATTTGGAATATATTGATGACATGCAAATTATGATGTGCAAATTGATGATGTGTAAAAAAAAAACAAGACATAGGTTATTCTTTCCCTGGAGAAGACTGAAAGGTGAGAAAAAACAAGAAATATTAATTCAAGTCAGGCACAGTGACACAGACATAATTCCAGCTACTCTGGGGTCTGAGCAGGAAGATCTTGAATTCCAGGGCAGCCTGAGTAACTTATTGAAACCCTATCTCAAAATTTTAAAATGAAAATGGCTGGGGATGTAGTTCAGTGGTATCTTTCCCTTAGGTTCAATCCCCAGTACTGGAAAGAGAGAAAGAAAGAAGAAAATAAAGAAATTTTAATCCAAAAAAAGCATCGTTCGTTTCCCTATTCCCTTTTCAATAGTACTCAGTGTATGGCTTTGCTTGGATTTATGAGGGTGAGAGGTGGGGATGTTATTTTACAAGTAATTGGTAATCTAAATATAGATTTCATATATAAATAGATAGACAGAATTACAATTCTTTTCTTACCAAGTGGATTTGGCCATATACAATTTTGTGGAACTAGATATCAATGACAATGGAGCCAAAGGACTAGATCCACTTGATTAGGGAGAAACACTGAAATGAAAAGAAAATAGATGCTAAGACAAAGCACCACTGTTTAAAGAACACATCAAGAACTGTAAACATGGGGCTGAGAATGTATCTCAGTGGTAGAGTGCTTGCCTAGCATTCAGGAAGCCCTGGGTTTGATTCCCCCACACTGCAAAGAAAAGAAAAAGTAAAGCTTTCTTTGTTTTATAGAAACTTTAGTATTATATCAAAGCTTAGTATATCTAAAAGAAAAAAGTCACTCCATGAATACCTACAACTTCTGTCTGACCTAGTTAAAACTTTTTATACAGACATTTCTCCAAATAACCCATGTTTTTTAACTTGCTTGAGCAAGATATAGTACACATATAGAACAAGTGGAAACTGCCACTCAGTCTTGAACTAAGTTCACAATCTGTTGGTAACAGAGCCAAAAAGTAGAAATCTGTACTAGACCTATTTACTGAAACTTTTTAGTTTAAAAATCACTAAAATTGTATTTTAATTTAAAAAAAAAATGAATTGCATTACTTTTGAATTTGTAGCAATTACATGTCTGTATAGATAATTGGGCCCCTTTGTTGTTTTTTTATCATATATCTACTAATATGATTAAGAAATTATTCTTTTTATAATTTTTTATGTTTTAATTAGTTATATATTACAGTAGAATACATTTATGCACTTTGATATATCATACATAGATAGAATATAATTTCTCATTTTTTCAAGTTACATGTTGTAGAATCATGTTGGTCATGCAGTCACATATATACATAATAATAATGTCTGTTTTGTTCTAATATCCTTCCTATCCCTACATCTCCTCCCCTCCCCTCCCTTCATTTCCCTCTGCATAATCTAAGGTAACACTATTCTTCTAGAAATTATTCTTAAGAAACTAAGCAAAGAGCTTAAGAAACAAAGATGAGCAGATATGGAACATAAATTCTTGCAGGGAATTATAGACAAAATTTATTAAATAAATGCATGTAAACAGGAGTTGAGTGATCCTATTTGCTTCCTTAGAAATGACTCTGGTTTTTGATGGGCTTGGTGGCACACACACAATCCCAGCAACTCGGAGGCTGAGGTAGGAGGATGGTAAGTTCAAAGCCAGCTTAGTGAGACCCTGTCTCAAAAGAAAAATAAAAAAGGGCTGAGGATGTGGTTCAGAGGCTAAGTGCACCTGGGTTCAATACCTGGTACAAAAAAAAAAAAGAGAGAAAGAAAGAAAGAAAGAAAGAAAGAAAGAAAGAAAGAAAGAAAGAAAGAAAGAAAGAAAGAGGGGGGAGGGGAGGGGGAGGGGGAGGGGAGGGAAGAAATCACTCTGGCTTCTTGAAGAATGAGTAGAAGTAAAAATGAAAACAAAGAGACCAGTGCAACAATCCAGGCAAGAAATCTAGGATGGTCTCGTACCAAAAAAATAAATAAATAAATTGATGAATCTGTGATATATTTTAGATGTTTAAGAGATAAAACTTTCTGATGGATTTAATACAAATGGAACTTACCAAAAATGCCAGCCAAGATACTAGCTTCTATTAGTTGCTAGTATCATTCACTGAAAGAAGGATTAAGAAAGAAGCACAGGTTACTATGAAAACATAGCAAGTTTCATTCTAGATAGGTTAATGAGAGATTTTCTACAAAACATCAAAATGAAGATATTGACTAAGTGTTTCAATGTAAGGGTTATGACTTGAGCTAACCCAGGGCTACCGATGGAATTCAGAGAACCATTAGCACCTGATGACAATGGAACCAAAGGACTAGATCCACTTGATTAGGGAGAAACACTGAAATGAAAAGAAAATAGATGCTAAGACAAAGCACCACTGTTTAAAGAACACATCAAGAACTGTAAACATGGGGCTGAGAATGTATCTCAGTGGTAGAGTGCTTGCCTAGCATTCAGGAAGCCCTGGGTTTGATTCCCCCACACTGCACAGAAAAGAAAAAGTAAAACTTCAAGAGACTGAAAAGAAGCAGCTGGGGCACCCAGAAAGACTACCAGATTTCTAGAATAAGGACCAAGAGTATGGTGATGCTGTTGCTGAGACATGAAAGACTGAAGATGCTTATAAGGAGGGAAAATTAAAAACCAGTGGGCTGGGGATGTGGCTCAAGTGATAGCGCGCTTGCCTGGCATGCGTGCGGCCCGGGTTCGATCCTCAGCACCACATACCAACAAAGATGTTGTGTCCGCCGAGAACTAAAAAATAAATATTAAAAAAAATTCTCTCTCTCTCTCTCTCTCTCTCTCTCTCTCTCCCCCCCCCTCACTCTCTCTTTAAAAAAAAAAAAAAAAAACAGTGATTATAGCTGGGCATGGCAGCACACCCCTGTAATTCCAGAGATTTGGAGCAGGAGGATTGCAAGTTCAAAGCCAGCCTTGGCAACTTAGCAAAGCCCTAAGTAACTTAGCAAGACCCTGCCTCTAAATAAAATATTAAAAAGGGCTGGAGATGCGGCTCAGTGGTTAAGCACCCCTAGGTTCAATCTCTAGTACCCCCCAAAAAAATCAGTAATTATGTCCTCACTGGTAAGTTTAATATCACTGTGTTCCTCTGATTAGATCAAGAACGTAGTTTGAATATTTGAGTCCATAGCACAGAGAAACTGAGGTAGAATACAAATGTGGAAAAATTCTATCAGATATGGTATTAAAAGCCGTAAGATTGGAGATCATTTGGAGGAGGGAAAAAAAAAAAAACATCAAAAAGGAATAAAGTCTGGACTGAGCCCAGGAGATCGCCAAGATTTAAAGTTTGAGTCAAAAGGAAGAATGAGTTGGTAAAGGAGAATGAGCCTGAGTTGCTGCTGAGACAAGAAGAAAGCCAGAAGACCTTGACACCATGCAGGCTGAGATAGAATTCTTAGCCCACAGAGGAAATGATCAACTGTCCTGAATACTGCTGGGAAGTTGAATAAGATGAGAACAGAAGTATAAACACTGGATTTGGCAGAGGCAAGTCCAGTGAAGTGGTAGAGATACAAGCCAAATGTGAGTGGTTTGACACTGAACAGAAAGCGATAAAGGGCAACAGTAAGTAGACGATTCCTATTTCTTAAAGGAGTTTGGTCAGGGAGGGTGGCAGAGAAATGAAGCAGTCAATGGAAGGGAGAGGAGATGTGAAGCCACAGGAGGGTGGGGGTTGTTGTTTTGTTTTGTTTCTTCTTCAAGAAGAGGAATACTATAGCATATTTTTATACCGGTGAAAATAATCTAGTAGGAAGAGAGCAATTCACCATGTAAAAGATAAAAGAAAGAGCTGGAGTGTTTACAAAGACCAGCAGGAATGAAGTCCCAAGAAAAATTGGACTTACTGGTCTTGAGAGGAGAATTGACTCTTCTTCCATCTTTTCTATAAGAAAGAACGAGGATGCCGGTTATTTATAGACTCAGCAGTGAGAGTTCTCTGATGACTATAATTTTTCTCAGTGATATATGAGATGAGCTCATCCGCTAAGAACTGGATAGGAAAGAGGGGGACAAATAATGAGAGCTCTGAAGAGCAAGCAGACAAAGCAGTCATCCTTCAGAAGAGAAAAGTAAAGTTGGTAGTGCAACAAGGATAACAATTTTTGCTACATATTAATGTGATTTTTTTTCTTTTGCATTTTCATGAGACCTGGCCTTCTCTCCACAGAGACACCCATCTACAAAGGAATTATCGAGTCCATGTCGGGGGACCTACGAGGGTAGAAATTAGGACCTATACAAGAGAAACAGAAAGAAAGCAATCACTACCCAGCTGAATCCCTAACAATAGTGTAAATTTTTTAAATAGTCTTTTGTCAAAAGAAAAAGGATTTTCTAAATTCCTAAAACTCAAAATGAGTATCAAAATCCAGTCTGGCTGGATTGAATTTCAAGTTTATTATTGGTAGAGAAAATTCACAATAGGGCACAAGAAAAGTTCCTGCCACAATGGGAAGTGGAAAAGTTTACCTAATTCAGCCCTAAAAAAAATATATGTGTTTCCTCACCCTTAGTTTTAAATCTCAACCGTGAGGATGTAGAAATATTGGTAGAGATAGCTACCAAGTACCCAAGAACATTAGAGCTAGTACCCTGCCTCTTCAGGCAGAGCCCAGAAGAAACAAACTGCTGGCAGAAACCGCTCACTTGTCTCCACACCATATCTGATGTGCATGGAATCAATGGCAAACATGTGTGTCTGGTGTCTTAGGACTCCTATGGAATATGAGCAATATAACAGTGCCGAGGGATGGTTAACCAGAAAGGACCTGGCACCAGGATAATGGGACCACAGAGAATGGGATCTATACACCCAGAACGAATGGCCAAGGCTATAGATTTCAGAAACAGATATACACACATGATTTCCATCAGGGCCCACTGGTGTGTGCCTATAACCCCAGCAACTTGGGAGCCTGAGACAGGAGGATTGCAAGTTCAAAGCCAGCCCCAACAACTTAGCGAGGTCCTAAAGAACTCTCTCTAAATAAAATACAAAAAAGGACTGGGGATGTGGCTCAGTGGTTGATTGCTCCTAGGTTCAATCCCCAGTATCAAAAAAATAATTTCCAAAAGGCCACAGAGGACCAGCCATACCTCCTCAGTGAGTATCAGAACACACCACCAGCTGTCAATACACTTAGGACACCCCTTCACCCCAGCAGAGACAAAAGAGATCCTCCTGAGTGAGTCTGGGGCTTCTTTGTCCTGGATCATAAAATCAAATACGATATTCCATATATCCAGATGTCACCATGAAGAGAAGCTAGAAAGAGTGAAGAGATTTGGAAGAACAGACACCTAAAATCTACCCAAGGCAATGGGATGTGATATTGAGATTCTGTTAATTTTATCTTATACATCTATGTCTCCCACCCTGCTAACTCATCATGACTCTGCAACTTTTCCCCTCTACTGCTAAATAAGTAAGACCTGAAAGAAAGGGATCACGACAATCACAGAAAACAAGTAGGTCATGCTTTTGGTTTTGTTGGGGATTTTTCCAGATCAGAGCTATAGTGTGTAAGATCTTGACCCAATAGCAGGAGAAAAGAAGTCAAAGAACTTTTAGATCGTGATTGAGCCCACCTGAAGTTTGAGATCATGAATTTAAAATTGTATGCCAGCTTTATCAGGAATTATTTTCCCTAAGCAATGTTCATGACCAGGAGAGGGTGAGGTTTGCTAAGACCTGAGGATTTGACAATCAAATGTGAAGGAGGGAAAGAGGAGCAAGGAGGCTTAGGACATAAGCGAGGGAGTGATAACAATGACGGACCCTGACGTGTTAGACAAGAACGGAAATGAGGACAAGAGGGAACTGATGGATGGGGCACATAGGGTCGACAGACTGGAGGTCTCCATGACATTGAAGAATTGTTACAGTGGGTATTACTAGAACAATTGACCTGCAAGAGAAAGAGATGGGGATCAAATAACGGAAGAGTTAAAGATTTCAGAGTTATTATATTTGTGCATGACTTACCGAGTACATTCACATACATAATAGTATTTACATAATTATTCCTGCCTATGGGGAAAGAAAAATTTAATAAAGTAACAAAAAAAATCAACAAATTATTTAAGAGAAAAAAAATGACATTCAAGTACACTGGGAAAATTTAGAATTAACCATATAAATAAACCCCAAAATTTAAATCGTAATTACAAATCAACCGTTTCATAGATGTAGATCTTCTAAGAAATTAAACCAGAGTCTTTGTCAAATTACTTAGCTGGTTAGTTATTTGATTAATTAATAGAAATTATTCTACTCGTTTGTTTAAAATGAAATACTTCTTTAGCCAGACTCAGAAAATCGAGGTTCAAATGTTTTTTCTCATTTGTGGAAGATAGTGCAAAATAAGGAAAAGAAAGGGGAGGGGGAGAGGATCAGATCTCATAAAGATACAGGCAAGATTGGTGGAATAGGAGAATAAGAGGGAAGGAGGAAGGATGGGAAAGAGAAAGAAAAATGGAATGAATTCAACAAAATCATATTCACATATAAAGGTATCAAAGGGAATTTCACCTTTATTTATATGTAGAAGAAAGGAAGTTTAACAGAATAAAGAAAGGACAATAGGGGAAGGGAGGAGAGGAAGAAAAGGGGGAGGGGAAGTGGGGATTGAAATCAAATTCCTTGCATGTATGATTTTGTCAAAATAAACCCATTTACTAGGTATAATTATAATACTCTAATTTTTAAAAACTCAATAAATCTAAAAGAAATGAAATGGCTTTTTGAACTATATTTTCAACTTAGCTTCCTCACAACTAAAAGAAATTAGAGAAATTTTAATCTATATATGTAGCATTAGAAATAACCAAACCAAATCATTGCAAGTTGCTTCCACTTAAACACAATGATCGAACACTCACCAGCAGAAGCCAGTTCTTCACAGAAACAGATATTAAGCCACCCCTGCAGTTTGCCTTTCTGCCTCCCAGTATCTGGATGAGTTTTTGACAGCCTTTTCCACATCTTTATAGAATATAAATTTTCTAATCTTCAAAGGAAGCCTTGTTATAATATTTCTACATTTGAAATTCAAGATATTCAGAAGCCGGTCAATAAAAATGGTTCTGTATATCCATCATTAAAAGTGGAAATATCATTTGGTCTAACTGAATCAACACTTTAGCAAAATTAATGAAAGAAATGTATTCATATAAATTAACTTAAAAAATAATGCATTAGTTTGAAATATGTTGTTAACTGGGGAAGGCCCCATCTTTTTAACTAACTTTGTCTAAATCAAGGACCACAACATCCAGGACAAAAGCCTGTCCTGACCTTCCCAATTATGCTAAGCCAGCCTGGTACTCCAAAGGGATTTGAATTTGAATACCTTTAGGCCGGGCAAGCCATTCTGAAGTTCCCACAGAATTCACAGTATTTTCAACACAGTAACTCTGTTCCCTACCCATAAATGATCTTTAATTTGTAACCTCTGGTCTGTCATTATTCTTTCCTTTTTGCGTGCAAAGTCCATTTAAATTGTATTGTTCTTATTTTCATTTTTTAAATATTAAAACAATTTTAGATTTTCTTAAATGGAAGCTGCTCTTTTTATTTTAATAGTGTCCAAAATGTTTCAATCTCTTCTAGCAGTTTTTTTTTACCTGAATTCCTTCAATAATAAACACATTATTGTCAAAGATTGGAGAAGACATGATAATTCTGAGAGTCTTCTAGTTTCAACCACAAAGTTAACCCATTTTTGCTAACATGAACACACACACACACACACACACACACACACACACACACACACATATATATATATATATATATATATATATATATATATATATATATATAATTTTCTTAGATTTAAATTCCTTGAGGCATCTTTCAAACTTCACATGAGGTGCAGAGTGTAGTAATTAGCGGTGGGCTGCTTACATTTGCCAATATATTTGTACAAACATATGTTGGCACTTGGTTCCATATCAGCTACACATCAAAGAAGGATGCTGAGAAGAAATTATTCCACCTCAGGGCTGGATTAGTGGTCTCTGCCTGAAATAGGCCTCACTTAAGGATATGGTGCAGGGGCAATTAAAGAACCTGCATGCTCTGGGTACCCGAGTGAATCCATTTACAAAAAGCAGTGTTGAATATTTCTGTCAATTTTTTTTCTAGTTCTACCACTGTGATCCTGGAGCAAGAAGCAACCTCTTTCACCTTCTGTTTGCCTGCATGCAAAAGTCTTCTAGTTTCATATCACTTTTTCTCCTGACACCTCACAGAAGGATGGGCATGTCCAGAATTCTCATGATAGAAAGATTGGTGCTTCTTTCTAGTAACATCCTTATTTGGATTATGGACAAGCCTTCACCTTGCCTAGATCTACACCCACCACTCCTCTCTAAAGAGATTAAAGCCCACAATGCCCAATACCACCAGTCCATAACCCAAAAACTGAGGAAAGGCTCCTGAATCTCACTCCCAAGAAAGGTGAGCAAACCTTTTATTACTATGAACATCAATAGCACTACTGTCAAAATAAGCCAATGTATTTTACAAAATAATAATAATGATAATAATAGAACAGACAGTATACAAAGTTCTGTTCACAATTCTCCTCTCTCAATCTTCCATAACTTTTTAAATGATATAATTATTCTCATTTTACATATCAAGCAACAGGATTAGATATTAACTTATCTAAGGTCACACCACTAGTATGACACAAAAGCAAAATTTTAGCCAAATATGGAAACCAAAAGCAGGTAACTTAACTGTTCTACTGAGTTAAGTATTGAGGTAAACTCATCACAAAATTATCAAGAAGAGACTGTCAATCAGTAATGCACTGAAGACATCTCATAGCATTTTTGGAAAGTCAACTGTGAAAGTTTCAGAAATTCTGTAACAGTCATTAATAATAAATTAAATATTTGCAATAAAATAAATTATATTAAAAACAAAGTTAAGAAATCTCAAAACCATTTACATGGTTAATGGACAAACATAATTTTATGATAGGCTAAGTCACATTCCCAAGAGATAGGAATGCTCATCAAGAATACTGGGAATGCAAATTTTAAAAGCCATTGTTTTAATTATTGATTACTACAGAATAGGCTACCTCAAAATGTAGTGAACTAAACAACAACTAATTTATTATATCTTATAATTTTTGTGTTAGTAATTCCAGCAGAGATAGGCTGGACCATTTGTGAGCTCTGCATGTTGTCAATGAAGTAGCAGATAGGCTGGTATTCATTACTCAAGACTATTTTACTCACAGATCTGGTGCCTTTGCAGATATGGCGGGAAGGCTGAGCTCTGCGGCTGTTGAATGGAGTACAAACACATGCCTCTCCACAGCTGTCTCACGTGAAATTCAAGGCTACTAGTGGGAAAAATAGTCCAAAAGCCAAAAAGCAAAAGGTCTCAAAGCATGAGCCACAAAACTAGTTCAGCATTATGTCTGCCATATTGTAGCCTCAGCATGTTCACAGATCAGAAGGAAAGGATATAAACCCTACAACTTGATGGAGGAGAGTCAGATAATCTTTGCCCCCTCCAGTCTATCACCAATCAAATTATTATTGTTTCCTTTTTCTATGTCATATTTATATTTTAATCATTATTATTTAGAGATATATCTAAAATATTTATAGGTGAAATAATATGATATTTAGGATCTAAGCATAAGTTGATAAAGTATGGATGAAATAAGATTGGCCATGAGGTGATATTGTTGAAGCTGGATGATGGTTGAATGAGGATTCATTGCACCCTATTTATATAGAACTTCTCTATATTTAAAAAAAAAAAAGAAAGAAAAGAAAAAAGTACTGCAAACCACATAAAAACATAATTGTACACATCAAACATAAGGTTAAGAGTTAAAGAGTACAAAAATGCAGTCCTTTATAAACTAGTGTGTCATTCAGCTTTTCAGTCATGGTCTCCATTGCTTTGGGCCTGAGGTAAGGCAGAAACATCATGGCAGAAGGGTGTAGCAGAGGGAGGCTCCTCAGCTCATGGATCCAGAAAGCAGAGAGAGGAAGGAGCCAGGGACAAGATGGATTCCCCAAGGGCATGCCACCAGTGACTTCTTCACCTAACCATGGCCCATCTGCCTTCAGTTTTTACTCCTCCCAATAGTCCACTCTGATTATTAATTCATCAAATGGATTAATCCACTGATGAAATCAGAACCCTCATGATTCAATCACTTCCCAAAAACCTCACCTCTGAACATTGCTTCATTGGGGACCAAGTCTTCAAAACACAAACTTTGGGGGAACATTCCAGATTCAAATCATAACAACTAGTCTGACTGGGGATCTTGGAAGAAATGGCTGCTTATAGAACTAGGCAGCAAATATACAAAATAAGCAAAATACACCTAGATATTGTTGTAGAGCCAGAAAATAAGAAAGTTCTCAAATAAAAAAGAAAAACTCAATGTTAGGGACATGTCCAAAAGACATAGGAGCCAACTGATAGTGTTTTCAATGACCAAAGCTGGAACAATTTGAAGGAAATAAATAAATAAAATAGTATTTGTTTATAACATAGAATGCTATAACAAAAGACCACGACTGAGTAATTTACAAAGAACAGAAATTTATTTATTTATTTTTTTAGTTTTAGAGAATAGGAAGTCCAAGATCCAGGCTCCAACTGATTCAGTGTCTGGTGAGGGCTCACTCTCTGCTCCAAAGATGGCATCTCCTCACTGCATCCTCACATAGTGGAAAAGGTGAGCAGGTTCCCTCAGTTCACATTTTAAAGGAACTAATCCCATTTGTGAGGGCTCCACCCTCATGGCCCACTTACTTTCCAAAGGCCCCACCTCTTAATTCCACAGATTAGATAGTAATCTGTGGAATTTAGAAGGACAAAAACATCCAAACAACATACCATAACAGGTAAAAACAAAGGAGACATTAATAAAGGATGGGATTTTGCATCAATACTGCTTCATTAATTCTAACAAATACACCACAATAATGTCAGATGTAAATAATGGGGATATGGGGTGTAAGTTATATAGTGACTCTCTGTACCATCTTTATAATTTTTATAAACCTAAAGCTATATTGTAATATAAAGATTATTTAAAAATCAAAAAGGTGTTCCTGCAGGCTTGATGGAAATATGACAGGATCTAGAACTTTGAAACACTTTCTCTAGTCCCTAAAGAAGAGACTTGGAAGCAGCCACAGAAACCTGCCCTTCAAAGATCACTACCCAATCTAGTTGTTAGATGAAAACAGTTGGCATCAAGAAAAACCCATCTCTGACAGGAAAAAACAAAACAAAACAAAACAAAACAGCTTCTTTCCATACCTAATATACTCCCAGTGTTGATGAATGTCTGCCATTCAGCACAAAGCAGTGCAGAAAGAAGATCTAAAAAGGCTTCCTGAAAGACAGCAGGGTGCTGAGGATGTTCTCGGCCACAAACCAAAAAACATTCCGGAGGCATAAAGAAATTTACCCATTTTCTAAAATGCCAAAAGATCGAGGTGTTTTGTAGTCTCTGAGTGAATTTGCATCAACATGTTTCTTGACATTCTAGAAAGAAATCACTTCTTAATGAGTCTAAAGGTTCATTTTGAAGAGGTCTTAACAATGCCATATATCATCCAAAATAGGTCCACGCTGGAGTCTGCTCCTTTCCAGGAGGAAATGTCTTGATCCTGAAGTAATCCTCACACTCGGAACATTTCAGCACACTGTGACAAGGAAAGTCTTGTTTCTCATTCTCGCAGTTGGGAAAAGGGAAGGCACTAGAAAATCAGGCATTCTCACTCCCAGGGTTGCTTCAGTGAGCAGCTGTAGACATCACTGCTGAACATCCCTATCATGACGTCTAGTCAAAAGAAATCTGCCTCTGTTCCTGAAATTATTTAGGGCCAGCATTGAGAGAAGTTCCTCCTTTTTCTGGAGTCCTTCAGGGAGCAGGAGCTTCAACATCCAAACATACTTCCAGACTCATATTTGAAGGACCACACCCCCAAGGGTGCCCTAACTACTTGCATATCCTACTTGTTTGTGACAACTATGGTTATCCCCTTGAAACCAGTACTCCCAATAACATTCATCTGCAAAGCAGAGGCTCACCCACTGGTGCACAAGAACTGAGGTTTACATACCCAGTTGGAACTTAGTTTTTAGATTCTACCCACATACCCTGACATAGAGTATGTTATATAATTCATCTTCAAATCTGTGTAATTACTCTTATTTGTGGTGATAAATTCCTCTGGGAAGAACCAACAGAAAACCTGATTTCTTTCAAGTATGTGAAAATTAACTTAAAATTAAACTCCTTACAGAATCAATTATTCATACCAACAGAGGAGGGTAGTGACAGATATTTTAAATGTCCTATACATAAGGGTATATAAATTTTGTGGAATGAGCATGATTATCTTTTACTTATGTGTTGTTAAAATTAGCTTTTGTTATGGAAGGGCACACTCAGCAAATGCCATAGAAACAGATCGGCAGCCTCTTGGATTGACTGAAAGACATCCTCTGGGATCAAGCACCATCTTTGCTTTCCACTGTATGTAGAGAAGACTAATTCACTTTTATGGGGACCAACCCACAGTATTTCTGGCACATCAGAAATGGCCAGGCAGTCAGAGGAGGGATAACCCTCCATTTTTTAAAATAAAGAACTAAATAAAAACCGCACCCATAAATTTCAAACATGGTTTTATCACCTAAACTCAACTTGCTGTACTTTAATTAAGTTGTATCAGAGCTTTATATTTGAGGTCTACAGACTTTAACGACTTTAGGGAATAGTTCTATGACCAAAAAAGCTCTCATTACAAAATGGCATTTAATTGTTGGACCCCCAGGAGGCACTCAAGAATATAATTTCCCAGAAGCCACTCACCAAGACAGACATGAGGTGAAATTTAAGAAATGGTCTCTCAAAGACATGAAGCAACAGGAACCAGAACAAAAACTGGCAGACATAGGTACACAAGATTGACAATAGATAATGGTCTCCATTTACCACTTGGATGGAATCTTAATTATGTGCTATTTACTAAAGAGGGAATAAATTGAGTATAAAATATAGAGATGTATCTAATTGACATTTTAAAAGTATTTGTTTTAGAACTATACAGAAAGTAAGCAGATATTACCTACCAACTGAATCAGTAAAAGAAATTTTACTAATCCAAATGAGCAATTTTTCTTAAATACAAACTTTTACATGGGTGATAATTAAACTTTAACTGATCTTATAGAGATGCGTATAGTAGTTAAGGCGGCTGCAGAGGACTGGTGTGTGTGTGTGGGGGGGTCCCTTTAGGAAGCTTTCAGCCCTACTGAAGAATCCTTTCCATTGTCATTTATATATTCTGTCTTCAGCGATAACTTCAGTTATTTGGAGTGGGTAGTTTTATTTGTGGAGGATCACATCAGCTACTTGACTTTTTCTCTGTTTTTGAGCATTTAGATACTTCACACTCTAAAGGCAGACAGAGAGACTGAGAAGATAAAATATATATTAATATTTCAGGCTTCTAAAATATCTATGTCATTCTACAACTTCTCTAAAAACTTTCCCAGATACCTTTAAAAGAAAGGGAAAAAAATTCTTAATCTGTCCCTGTTATATGTTCAACTGTGCTGAAAGTATTTTAAATACATTATTTCATTGTTGGCTTCCATTTTTACAAATGGTATGCAAAGTTTCATTTTAAATATATCTCGTGATACTATTTTTTGATGCAAAATTCTTCTCATGTGTTAATTTCACGTGCTTTTATATGTTTCATGACTGTCCTTTGTATTCTATTATTGGAGTTGGAAACTGGAAAAAATGCAAATTTTGTTTATGAAAAATGACAGCCTTAAGCAAACTTACATTGCAAATCTTATCCTTAGGTGCTAATCCTATTGAACATGTGCTATAGCCAACCAAAAAGATTCTTGAAATCTTTACTCCATAAGGAGTTAAAGTAAGAAACTCTTCAATGCCAGTGACTTGGACATGAAATAACTGAAGATATTAGAAAATGAGAGAGTGTGAGAAAGAGAAAAAAAGGGGACACAAAGAAGAGACTGGGATGGGAAAGGAAAGAAGAGCTGAGAACAAATCTTTCCTACTTCACATTTCTGTATAGGTCCAGGCTTGTCTTTAAACAAATGTCCAGCCAACAAGCCAAGAAATGTGAGTTCCTATTCTGCCATCTCCATTTCACCTCCCTAAATCATTCGATTCTCCCCTACTTTAACAACACACTATTCCTCATTCTCCATCACATAACCCTATCCCACGTGAGCCTCAGATTTGCCTATGAAACGTTAAACAGAAATACAAACCATACCACATTTGGAAAAATAAGACTTCTCCCAGACCCTGACCTGTCTTCAACCCATGACATTCAGTGGCCTTATGGAAAGCGATGGTATCGTGTGGTCAGAACTTACAGTAAATGATCTGAGAATCATGTCAAAGATCTAAATCATGGGAATTGTGAGTTCTTGTTTTTATGCTTCAATCAAAGTCCCCAAACATTTTCAATTAAAAAAATGCATTCGGGGTTGTCAACACACGTGCCAAATTTCAGTTGAAGGCATTTTGAAATGGTTAGGTTATGAAATGATCAAATAGCAACTTGGTAAATGGAAACACTGACAGACTTTTAGCTCATGAAATTCCTCCACAGATGAAGACAGCTAAACCAAAGAAATGCTCAGAAGAAGGCTCAAGCAGGTAGACTAAGATACCTTCCCTTTCAGTGTGTGCTCCATCACACCCATTTCCTGCACAAGAAAGCTTGTTTCCAAGCCTGGGGTGGCCCGGAAGCTCTTTTTTTTTTTTTTATTGGTTGTTCACAACATTACAAAGCTCTTGACATATCATATTTCATACATTAGATTGAAGTGGGTTATGAACTCCCAATTTTTACCCCAAATGCAGATTGCAGAATCACGTCGGTTACACATCCACAATTTTACATAATGCCCTATTAGAAGCTCTTGCAGGCTGAAGTTGGTCAGCTGAAGGATGCAAAGGAAGGAATAGATAATGCCTTGCAGAAACCTGGACACTAAGGCCTAAGGGAGAAGAAAAGCCACTGACCTCAGCTTAGATGGTCTGAGTTCCAAACATGGTTGGCCACTAGTGCTCTGTGGATCCTTGGACCAAATGTTACTTGGATTTCCCACAGAACCACCAACATATTCACTTTCCTAGTAGAAGCCATATGCTCTCAGCTTAATGTGACATTTTTTTTTCTTCTTTTTTATAATACCATAGATTGAAGCCACATCCCCAGCCCTTTTTACTTTTTATTTTGAGACTGTTTCGCTAAGTTGCTTAGAGCCTCACTAAGTTGCTAAGGCTGGCTTTGAATTTGCAATCGTCCTGCCTCAGTCCCCCTGCTTCAGTCCCCCTGCCTCAGTCCCCCAAGCCACTAGAATTACAGATGTGCACCACTGCACCAAGCTCTAATGTGACTTTTTTGTGTGCATCATACCCATGTACTCAGAGCAGAACAAAACTGCTTGTGTAAAAATGTCTTGCCAGCCTAAAGCCTGCACACTCTCATTTTTTAAAAACTGCAGCTCAGATAACTGCATATTAACCTTTTCCATTTCTTCAAGGGAAGTTTTCATGAATAAAGGCTGTGAAACTTACATTGCAACATTTTCACTTAATAAATGTTTCCCAACAAATCTAACCTCTTGAAAAGCTTTCATGAAAGGTCACTAATAGACCCATCAACCTTCTTTAAATTGTGGAGTGATTAGAATTGCATTTTGAATATTATCCAAACATGATTGTAGAGAAACACCTTCATTTCTGCTTAGCATTAATTTTACCATGTAATTTGTCCTTTTGGAACCCTGAGAGACTATATTTAAACAGTTGTCCTGACAATTTTTAAAAGTTGCTTAATTAAGTGAGTAGGATTTCTTTTTCCTGGGTAAAAAGTCTCAGCCGATTTCTAGATCTTGTTTAAAACCTTGGTATTTTAAGGAGTCTTTCAAGGAGTTTGAAGTATTCTTAATAGTTACTCAATTATCACAAAACCCAATTTCTATTCTTCTACTCTCTATAATCAAATCTTTACTTTCATAACTTCCAATTAAGCCTCCATTTTAGGATTGTAAACCAGATATTCATCTTCTGTAACTTGTTACCATTGAGATGAAGATGGCAAGAATTTCATACATACTTACAGCAGATATGCTTATTGGGCACAATCTCTGAAAAGGTGATGTCTGACAGTCAGAAATAAAATGTGTACCAATTTTCTCTGTAATGCAACTGGGAGAGCATTTATGGAGAGCTAACTACATAGCAGATAACCTGATTAATACAAAGAGAAAATATACATCATTAAGCTTGCAGATGAGCTAAACAGTAGAATATACAATGTATCTAAGAATCATGGGACAATCTGATTATATCCAACATTGGTACCATCTGTCTTTGAGAGCTGTGACTAAAGTAGCAGCCACAACACAGGGAAACCCAAAGAAATAAAATGTACTTCAGAGGATAAAAATAATAACCGTTGCATAATAGGATCATAATTACTGTTTTTGAATTTAAAATGGTTTGAATGTTAAATTTTATGTTGTGTTTATTTTATCACAATAAAATGATAATAGCCATAATAGTAATAGCAATGACAGAAAATATATGTGGGCTTTCTAGGCTAACTACTTCATGTGCCTTTAGCCTTTAGCTTTCAAACCAATTCTTCTAGAAAGTACTAGTATTACTTTACCTTGCAGGATTTGTAAAACTCTAGGACCACATTGATAAAGTCACTTCTTCAAGTAGGTGTTGATAGAATGAATAAGCATGAAAGACCTGGTTGAACCCAAATATCCTGATAGTAGATTCTGTGATTTTTAACCCCATATTACTTCCACTGATATTAAGGAAAGAAGTTATAATTAGAAAGAAAGGGAACCCATAGTGAGAAGTAAAACCATCTTAAAGTTTTAGCCAAAAGAAAAAGTCAGCTGGGAAATGCCAATAGGGTAGGTGAGTGGGGTCAGTATATGACTATTTATTCATCCAGGCAAGAAATAATCAGATGTCTACTACATGCCAGGTCCCAGGCACTAAGAATCATGAGTGAATAAGAAGACAAGGACCTTGAATTCCTGGAGCTTACATTCAGGAGGGAGAGAGCCATAAAAGTGAACAAATTCATAACAAAGTAATTTCGACTCTCAGCAAGTGCTATGAGGAAGTAAAACTCACGGCAAGAAAGTGACAATGTGGGGGAGGGGTTGCACTAGCCTAGAACAGGGCTTCCTAGTCTTGGCACGGTTAACACATGAGACCAGATAATTCTCTGTTGTGGGGGGCTGTCCCATGCATTGTAGGATATTGAGCCTAATTCTTAGCCTCTAGCCATAAGATCAACAGCAGACCTTTTTCTTCCTATCTTTCATAACAGAACCATCTCTTGACATTTCCAATGTCCCTGTAGGGACAAAGCCACCTCAATTTCGAACTCTTGGCTTACAGGATCATAGAAATCTCTGAAGAGGTGACATCTGACCTGAGACCAAATGGTGTGATGCAGCCAGCCTCGAAGGAGCTGGGAGAAAAGTATCTGGGATAAGAAGCAAAGGGTGGATTAGAACAAACACCTAGATGTGGGAAAGGACTTGGCCTATCAGGGATGAGCAGGAGGACTGGGGCACCGGAGCCTAGTGAGACATGGTAATGGCAGTAGGACGAGGTAGAAAGCCAGACAACTTCAGGACATGGCGGGTCTGCAGGGAATTGAGCCACTTTAACTGTTTCAGTTCATCAGGAAAAAAAAATGGGAGCAAAAAGATTGTCTGAACTCTAAACTAGATCATTGAAGGAAATATTTTTCTGTTCTTTTTAGAATTCTTAAAAGAGTTTAGCATTTATCACAACTAATATCTGTCTGAAATAAAACTACTGGCCTCTATGTTCTGTGTAGTCATTCCTTCATTCCTTAAACCAATGTTTATTGAGTGCCCAGTAGGTTCTAGACATTTTTAGGCATGTGGGACACACCACTGGACATCATTCTTAAAGCTAATGTTCTGACTGGATGAGACAGATAAACAATGGACAAAATGAATATTAGTTGAATGAATATTGTAGGATTGAAGATTGTAACTAATATGTACAAAAATACATATTAGTATTTATATAATAAGAAAGCAAGATTAAAAGGATAACAATATACCACAGTAAGGCTGGAATGCAAAAGTATAATAAGCACATTATGTTCACTTAGATATTATACCTCTAGAGAGTTCTATTTATTCTTTTATTTTCATCACACTTGCTGCAAGTGCTTTATCTTGCATCCCCATAAGTGGATCTTTGAACTGGAAGACACCGGAGAAAATGAACAAGACCTCACCATGCCAAGATGGTAAAATTCAGGGTACCCTAGGAGTATCAAGTCTAGAGTCTGAAAATCACCAATGGCAACCAGTTGTGGTTGGTGCACACCTGTAATCCCAGCAGCTCAGTAGGCTGAGGCAGGAGGCTCATGAATTCAAAGCCAGACTCAGCAATTTAGCAAGACCCTGAGCAACTTAGCGAGACCCTGTCTCAAAATGAAAACCAAAAAGGACTGGGGATGTGGCTCAGTGGTAAAGCACCCTGGGCTCCATCCAAAGTAGGGGGAAAAACAGCAATGGATAGTTCAACTTTAAGTCATTATTGTTTGAAAAACAAAATATATGACTACATCAATACAGGTATGAGTGCATATCAAGATTAATAAGAAGTTTCCAAAAATCTGCCCCAAACCACTCACTCATTCAAGTAGTATGTGACTATGTGTAATGATGTCTAAAGTTGAGCATAATCTTCCTTTTTGCTTTAATACTAAAAATTTGAAGTTAATGATGAAAAGAGTGATGATTATAAGTATAATCATAAATACTCCCCATAACTGACTTTTATCAAATGATATTTCAAGAAATAAAATGGGAACAAGCTAAAATTCCTTCTGTCAAGACAAGACTGACATAAACATGTTTCCTATGGTCACTATAGGAAATTTTGATAAACTTGGCAGCTTATAACAATGGAAATTTATTTCCTCACAGTGAACTCTGAACTAGTTTCACTGGGCTGAGGACCAAGGTGTCTGCAGAGCTACTCCTGTTCCGGAAGTTCTAGTGGAGAATCTGCTCCCTGCTTATTCCAAGTTCTGGAGGTGGCCCGTGGCATTCCTGTGAAGGATGCTGCACTCTGGTACCCACCTCATCTTCCTATGTTTTGTGTGTCTAATGTCCCTCCATCCCTTTCATGAGAGTATCTGTGATTGGATTTAGAACCTGCTCAGGTAATAGAGAATAATCTCTTTGTCTCAAACTCAATGACCTTTTTTCCAAAAAGGTAACATTTATAGGTTTCAACAATGAGGACATGTATGTTTCAGGAGACCATTTTTCAGCCCACCACAATGAGCAATGCTTTTTTTTTTTTTTAAGAGAGAGTGAGAGAAGAGAGAGGGGGGGGAGAATTTTTAATATTTTTATTTTTTAGTTCTCGGCGGACACAACATCTTTGTTGGTATGTGGTGCTGAGGATCGAACCCGGGACGCACACATGCCAGGCGAGCGCGCTACCGCTTGAGCCACATCCCCAGCCCCAGCAATGCTTTTTTATGCAGAGAGAAATGGTGAATCTAAATGCTGATAAAGTGGATTCAATATCCTTAACAGTCAAAAATACATCTAGAGCCAGGCATAATAGTGCACATCTGTAATCCCAATGGCTTGGGAGGCTGAGACAGGAGGATCAAAAGTTCAAAGCCAGCCTCAGCAACTTAGCAAGGCCCTAAGCAACTCAGCCAGACCCTGCCTCTAAATAAAATGTCTGGGTATGTGGCTCAGTAACCACTTTAAAGCGCTCCTGGGTTCAACCCCCAATACCAGAAAAAAAAAATACATCTAGAATTTAATGTTCAGTGAAAATACATTTTTAATATAAGGGGAAAATAAAGATTTCACATTTCTTTCATCATCAAATTTATTAACAAAATGAATTTGAGAATTCATTTTCAAAAACAATTTATTATTGAAACACCTGCACCACAAATATATTAAGAGAAATTCTTTAAGCAGAAAGAATATGATCATATCAAGTTGGAATTTGGATCTATACAAAAAAATGAAGAGATGTAAATCAGGGAGAATTAAAATAAATGTGGAAAACATTTTTTCTAATTTTTAATCATTTTAAAATATGACCATACAAAGCAAAGTAAGAGCAATGTATTCTAGATTTATAACATGAATAGAAGTAAAATTTATGGCAACTGCACAAAAGATAAAGAGGAAATAAAGGTATTCTATCATAAGATTTTTACACTACCTATAAAGTAACATAATATTTTTGAAGGAATACTCTGATCGGTAAGATATGTATATAATAAACCCTATGACAACTAAAAAAAGAGATATAAATAATAAGCTAATTGTTGTTAAAATAAAATCAAAAACATATTCAATACAAAGAAATAGAGAAAAAATGAAGAACAAATATGAAAAAAAGAACAAGATGACAGATTTAAGTCTAATCATACCAATAGTGGCACTAAATGTAAATGCTCTACACACTACAAATAAAACCCAGAGACTTTCATATTGAATTTGGATTTTAAAGAGCAAAAACAAAATATATGCAGTCTAAAAGAACTGTACTTATTAAAAGTAAAGGGACAGGAAAGTTATGCAAACACTCATAACAAGAATGCTGGAATTGTGAAGCTAATAAAGACAAAATGGACCTCAGTACAAGGAATATTACCAAGATACAGAAGGACATTCAATAAATGACACAGGATTACAATTTATCAAAAAGCATCACAGTATCAAATATGCAGGCATATAATTAATTTTGCCTCTATTTTAGAGTTTCAATCTCTATGCTAAAAACCATAATTTATTCACGCATATTTCTCCATTTTTTTCTATGAAATATTTGTCATTAATTACAAGAGACTTGTTAGCATATTAATAACAGCTTTAAAACACACAAGCAAATAAAATTATGAGACTAAAAAAATAGTAATTTAAAAACCCACAAGTATGGCCAGAGATTTAAAAATCCCTTCTCAGCTTCTGGTAGGATCAGTAGACAATAAATCAGGTTATAAAAGATCTGAACAACACAATCAGCCAACTCCACCCAACAACAGTAAAAAAACATTTCTTAAATCACAATGAATCATATTCTATGCCATAAAACAAATCTCAACATATTTAAGGGACTTAAAATCATATAAAGTATGATCTCTGAAAAAAGAAATTAAATATCAAAAAAGTCCTGCAAATACTTGGAAATGAACCCATTTCTTTTTTTTAATATTTATTTTTTAGTTGTAGTTGGACACAATACGTTTACTTTATTTATTTATATGTGGTGCTGTGGATCGAAGCCGGGGCCTCACACGTGCTAGGCGAATCTCTACCACTGAGCCATAACCCCAGCCCCACAAAATGAACCTATTTCTAAAGAACATGTGGGTTAGAATATGTCACAAAGGAGGCTAGTATTTAGCTAGTATTGTTTTGTTTTGTTTGTGGTACTGGGGCTTGAACCCAGGACATCATGCATACTAAGCAAGCACTCTACCATATCCCTAGCACTAATATTTTGAATCAAATAAAAATTAAAATCAAATTTAAATTTTTTAGTACACAGCTAAAGCAGTGCTTCAAATAATATTTATAGCATTAAATTATTATGTTAAAAAATAAGACATACATATAAGATCTTATCTTTCTAAGAAAATAAGAGAAAGAGGAACAAATTAAATCCAAAATAGGCAGGAGGTAGAGATAATAAAAATATGAAAAGAAAGCAATAAACAGGAAAAAAAATCAAAGAATTCCAAAGCTGATGCTTCAAAAAAATAATAAGGATAAACTCTATAGTCAGACTGATCAAGGGTAGGGAAGAAAAATATCAATTACTAATATCAGGAATAAAAAAGTGACCATCACCTCATGTACTTCAGATGTAAAAAGAAAAATAAATGTTATATAATGAATAATTTTATGCCAATAAACTTGACAAATTGAGGGCTGGGTATGAAGTTTGGTTGTAGAGCACTTGCCTACCATGTGCAAAGACTTGGGTTAAATCCCCAGCAACAGAAAAAAACAAAAAACAAACTTGGATAAATGGAAAAATTAATTAAAAGATGTAAGTAACTAAAAAAGTTTACTCAGGAAGAAGTAGATAGCTGGGTGTTGTGGTGCACACCTGGAATTGAACAACTTGGGAGGTTGAGGCAGAAGTATCACAAGTTTGAGGTTAGCTTGGATAACTTAGCAAAACCTTGTCTCAAAATAAAAATAAAAAGGATAGAGGATGTGGTTCAGTGGTAGAGGGCCCCTGGGTTCAATCCCCTAGTACAAAGGAGGAGGGAAGCGGGGCAGAATGAGGAGAAGAAGGCAGAATAGATAATCTAAATAGCTTTTATTTCCTAGAGAAATTGAATTTACACTTTAAAAAGAAAATTCCAGATGTATTCTTCCAAAACTTTAGGGGAAACTAAAGATATCAGTTCTGTGCCTGCAAATTTTAGGAACCTAGCATTACCTTGAGACCACCAGCCACTCAAGAACTTTAAGAAAAGAACACTATAGAATGATAAAGCTCATGAACATAGATATAAATTTCCTTAAAAGTTTAGCAAATTGTATAAAGAGAAAAAACACAGCTGGGTGCAGTGGCACACGCCTGTAATCCCAGCAACTGGGGAGGCTGAGGCGTGAGGATCGAGAGTTCAAAGCCAGCCTCAACGAAAGTGAGGTTCTAAGCAACTCAGTGAGACCCTGTCTCCAAAAAAAAAAAAAAAAAAAAAAAAATACAAAATAGGGCTGGGGATGTGGCTTAGTGTTTGAGTACCCCTGAGTTCAATCCCTGGTACCAAAAACAAATAAAACAATGGAGGGTGGTGATTACTCCCAAACAAGCAATTCTTCAAGTCTCTGTAAACACCATCTGGGTGTCCTACAACTCAATTCAATTCTAACATTAACCAGAATTAGCCAAACTCCATCATTTAAAGACTCAGTCCCACAAGACTGACACCCCCACTTCAAACATGAGTTCAAGTGGTAGGTTTCCAGGTTACCCACAACTTTTGTCCTACTTCACTACACATTGGAGGTTCCCACAGCCCCCTTCTTGGGTTCAATAATTTGCTAAGAGACTCAGCAAACTCAAGGGTGTGGAATTCTGATACATTGAAGGGAGGTTGCATCACATTGAAGAAAGGATGTGATCCTGAGAGCAGGAATACACAGGATGGGAAGTGTCCCACTTCAACTGGGAAATGTAAGGGTAAAGCCAGAATTTAAATGTGTGCGATTTTATGGCCTGGCTTGTGATATCAGGCTGAGCACTTAATTCAACAAGAGATCAAGAATCCTTATATAAGATGATATAAATATGAAATTCACCTGACAGCCAGGTAAGAGGGAAAATTGCAGTCAAAGAAGCATTATAAATAGTCCAGGCAGAAAACAATGAGTTTTGGATGCAAGATACTGGCAATGAAAGAAGAAATGATAGTGAGGTTTTGGTGTGACTATGTAGATCTTAGAAACGGATTTAAATGGCAGACATAAGGCGCAGGATGTACAGAGAAGAATAAAAGGAGGCTCCCAAGGAAGATGATAGAGTTTTGAATTTGAATGACTGGAAACCTCTCCTGAAAGAGAGGTGATGGAGGGAGATAAATGGAAATAATGAGCTGGGCAGGTTGGGTACAAAATCAAAGGATACAAAATTTCTTTTCCATATTGAATGATTGGAGATAGATATAGGTCCTTCAAGATACTACCAAAACACTATTAATTCAGTAAATTTGCAGGCTGTGACATCAACATGCATTTCATCAAAAATCTACAGCCTTTCTATATACCAATAACAAGTTTTCTGAATGAAAAATCAAAAACTTTTTTTCATTTACAACACCTCAAAAAAATTTAAATAAGTAAGTGAAAGACCCGTCCACTGAACATTATAAAACATCAATGGAAGAAATAAGGAAGATACAAATAATTGGAAAGATATCCCACATTCATGGATTATAGATTACATAAAGTGTTCTACAGAATTAATATAATTCCCATCAAAATTCCAATGACATTTTCACAGATATAGAAAAGAACAATCCTAAAATGCTTATAGAACGAATGAAAGGCCTATCTTGAGCAAAAAGAATAAAAATAAATCCATGTATTTACAGTGTATTGATTCTCAACAAAGATGACAAGAATACCCCATGGAGAAAGGGCAGTTTTTCAATAAAAAATATTGAGAAAACTGAAAAATCCACATGCAGAAGAATGAAATTAGGCCTTTATCTCACTTAATATACAAATATCCATCCAGAAATGGATTACATACTTAAACATAAGGTTTAAAATGTTCAAACAACTAGAAGAAACACAAAGGTAATGTGTAATGACACTGGCTCCGGGAAATGATTTTTTTTTCCATAAGACTCCCAAAGCATAGGCAAAATAAGAAGTATAATTAAACAAATGGAATTACATCAAACTAAAATTTTTCTGCTCAACAAAGGAAATAATCATCAAAATAAAAAGATGATATTTGCAAATCATGTATCTGGTGAGGTTTGATATTCAAAATATATGAGAAGCTCAAACAAGTCAATAGCAAGAAAACCTGATTTTAAATATAGGCAAAAAACCTGAATAGACATTTCTCAAAAAAAAAATTTAAAGACATACAAATGGTCAACACGTATGTGAAAAAAAAAAAAAAAAAGATGTTCAACATCTCTAGTCATCAGGAAAATACAAACTAAAATCACAATGAGATATCATCTCATACCTGTTAGAATGGCTATGATCAAAAAGACAAGATAACAGGAGTTAGTAAGAATGTGAGGAAAAGAGAACACTTTTTCCCCCACATTTTTTTATTAGTGCATTAAAGTTGTCCATACTGATTGGATTTGTTTTTACATATTTGTAATTTGTACATGCGCACAAAACACAATAGAACAATATAATTTGGCTCAGCACTTTCCCTGTCCCTCTCTACCTCCCAAATTTTGGTGCCTTTCCTCTGCTGATCTCCCTTGAATTCCATGAGATCTGTTTCCTTTGTCCTCTCTACTTTCTTCATGAGAGGAAGACACATGACCCTTGACCTTCTGAATTTAACTTATCTCACTTAACATAACGGTCTCTAGTTTCATCCATTTTCCTGAAAATGATATAATTTTATTTTTCTTGATGGCTGAATAAAACTCCATTGTGTATATATCCTCATTGTCTTTATCTATTCATTCATTGATGGACACCTAGGCTGGTTTCATAGTTTGTCTATTGTGAATTGTGTTGCTACAAACATGGGTAACGCAATGTATCTCTGTAGCATGACAACTTTAATTCTTCAGGATGAATACCAAGGAGTGGTATACCTGAGTCATGTAGTGTTTCCCTGCCTAGTCTTTTGAGGAACCTCCATACTGATTTCCATAGTGATTGTACTAACTGACAATCCCACCAACAATATTAATGTGTTCAAGAAAAGGGAACAATTGTGCACTGTTGATGAAAATGTAAATTAGTATAACCATTATGGAAAATAGTATGGAGGTTCCCCGGAAAATTAAAAATAGAACTACCATATTATCCTGCAATCCCATTGGTGGGTATATATCTAAAGGAAATTAAATCAGCATGTCAATGAGATGTCTGCACCCCTATCTCCACTACAGCATTATTCACAATTACTTAGAGTTAGAATCCATCTAAGCATGTGTGGAAGCATGAATTAATAAAGAAAATGTAGTATGTACACACAATGGAATACAATTTGTTCTTAGAAAAGAAGGAGATCTTGTCATTTGCAACAACTAGTATGAGCCTCAAGGATCTTATGTCAAGTGAAATATGCCAGACAAAGAAAAACAAAAGCTGCATGATCTAACTTATATGTGAAATCTAAAACAAACAAACAAAAAAACATTTGAACTCAAAAGCAGAAAATAGAATGATGGTTACTGGAAATGGGGATGAGGACCAAGCAAGATGTAGCAGAGAAAAAGGATTCAGACTGATGTTGGTTGAGAGCAGAAAGAAGAAATAAATTCAAGGGATCATTGTATAGTACACCCCAGTGACTACAGTTAATGACAATGAATTGTTTTCTTGAAATCACTTAGTAGATTTTAAATATTCTCAAAACAAAAATAATAATAAGTACATAGGATAATGCATATCTTTTTTAAGTTTTGTAGTCATTCAACACTATATACATATTTCAAAATGTTAAACACAATAAATATACACATTTTGTCAATTAAAAATAAATTTTTATAATTTTCTTAAAAAGATATGCCCTTGTTTTATATGAATTGTGTTCAGATCTAATATTATATGTGACTAATTGATTTTTAAATTAAGTGTAGAAGTTAATAAACTGTTCCCTTTAAAAAAAATAAAAGCCTGAATCATCAAAAAAGGTAGTGTGAGAATTTAAACATTCTTATTTGTTCTTGTCTTGGTCATTGAGATTTTTTTCCATATAGAATACACAGAAGAAGAAAAAAAAGCCAAGAATTGTCCAGCATTAGACATTAGACAAAGCAAGAATTTTGCATTAGACAAAATCTTTTTTATTGTACCACACAAATATTAGCATTTCAGCTATTGCTCTGCACAAACAAAAATAAAAACTCATTTCCTCGGTTGCCATGGGACAGAATATTAAGACATTATTATTATCCACGAATTCAGTTTCATGACATACCCAATACATGGTTGGAATACATTCTACTTGAAAATTTTCAATTGCTCTGTCGCATATCATCTTTACATATAAGTTCAGCAGAGTGGTATTTTCTTTTAAATATCACTTAAGATCACTCAATTATGAGAGTAGAAGGAGAGAGCCCTTTAGTAATAGTATTGTTGAATATTGGAATGAAATTCCCTGAGCCCCTTGTCTTATGAAATAAGTCTTTTTGTGTGCATAAAATATAGTTCAACATTAAGCATTTTCTACAAAATGGGGGACAAATCCCAGAGTAATCTTCATACAAAGTTATTTTAGGTGCCTAATGCCTGTAAAATTATAGTTGTGCCTTGTCCTAAAGTTGAGGGTCTTTCCACATTTTCATCATAAACCCCATTTTTCAGGGGCTTATAACTCAACTATAGAAATTTGCTTCAGGATGAAACTTGGAATACCCAATTTCAGTTGATCTAGTTATAACCAGTTGAAGTAAAGACAAAAAGTTTGCGTTTTATCTTTCTCATTTAGCTCTCTCTATTTTTAAGTTAAAAGAAACACATTCAGCCATTTCTACCAGTTTCTCAATTTTCAAAAATCTTTACATTTGACATTTCTGAAATATAACGAAAAGGATAAAAAGAAAATTTAATGAGTAATTAGTGTCTCAAGCGAAGGATAAAGAGGTGTAGAATCTTTCACAGCCAACTCACCCTCCAAAATCCAGGTAAGGTCAGGAGATATTGAAACTCATTACAACATAATGACATTTATTTTCAGTGAAGAGCTTTTATTGAATGAGAACAGAATACCTAATGCAGGCCTATATCCTAGGAAGTCATGGGAATATTTAACCATAAACATTCGCCATACAATGAGGTAATATTCTAGATTTTAAAAATGTAAAAGAGCACAAGTATTTACTCTGAAATAACAGCAGTAGCTTACATGCCAAATAGTTTGTTTCCTTTTCCTGAAGACTCATCATGTTAGTGGATATAAGGATACTTACATATAAGTGCTGTTATCTGAGCCAACTGGAGCTTTTGCAGATTGTTAGTTTCCAATACCAGTAAAGGTGTGCAGAAAGGGTGCTTTAGCAACCAGAAGGTTGATATGTCTCCCTAGCACCTAAATTATTATCTGACAAGATAAAGGACATCAAATATGGAGATTGTTTCCTTCAGTTATTCCTATTAAACACAGCTATAGCACTTCAGAGCAAACTTCTCTTTCTGCATTCGCACATCGCTCACATCTTCCCATGTTTTGCACGCTCCCCTACACTAACACCACCCCAGCACCACCTAAAGAGTACATTAAATGATCTCAGGCCTGGCAAAGAGCAGGAACTCAAAACTGCCCCCTCCCCCGCTCCCATTGCCTTTGCAATTCTTCCCACTTCCTGTTGTCAGGCACACCCATATTCTGTAACACATCTTCAAACTCCATGTGCTGTGTGTGCACCATGCACATTTGACTTCCATAATGAATCAGCCAGATCTGATAGGTCCAGACCTGAGAAAAGAAAAACCAACTTCAGAGCTAAGGTGTGTAAACCGCAAGGTAGCAAGTTTGGTTGAAATATGAAATGAAACCATTCCAATTTTTAATCCCCATTCCGTACCAACCAGCTGTTCTTTGCCTGTCTGAGACTGCGCCTTCATACCTGAAAAATAAAACAATTAGACAAGAAGATCTTTAAAATCCCTTCTAGTTTTAAAGTTCTAGAATTTGAGGGGAAATAAGTGCTTAGTTCAGTTAGGTACATTTTTTTATTATTTAGTCCAATTGAACAAACACACACAGTATTCTCCTCAACCCCCCAAACAGTTTACTATCCTGACGGAATTATGTATGGTAAACACCAAACTTGCAGTGGAAATATCAGGTTTTACTAATCCATGTATGCCAAGACATTAGAGGACCCCCACCCAATGATAGGCAGCTGACCATTTGGTCATTGCCTGACTGCACCATCAAACCCATAGAAGAAAATTAGAACAAAGAGCTTTGCTGAAATTCTTCATACTTTTATATACATATTTAGTTGTAGGTGGATGCAATAACTTTATTTTATTTTTATGTGGTACTGAGGATCACAAGTGCATCACACATGCTTTGTGAGCGCTCTACCACTGAGCTACAAACCCAGCCCAAATCCTCATCCTTGTTAAGAAAATCTTATGAATTCTGTGGATTAGCTGTACACGGGAAATGTGAGCTTATTAAGAACACCTATTCCTAATTTGATGTCAGCTAGATTTCTTTTCCTTCTCATCTCACAATGAAGTACAAAGTTTACAAAGAATAAAAAAGGAAGAAACAGAATCCCTGTGAGTTTGAATTAGTCTGCAGCTGCTTGTGAAAATTCAGGGGAATACAGAACTGACCACTCCACTTTCTGACCCCAGAAGCTATTCAACTAGGGCCTGGGAGAAATTAAAAGACAGTTGAAGCAGATTTAGACTTTTCCCACCTTCAAAAAAGGATCAGACAGACCCCTCTGTGTCGATCCCTGTCTTCTTCTCTCTGTCAATAAGAGCTGTGTCAGTTTTTCTGTGAACGCATGGCTTGCTCCTACTCTTCCAATTACTAAGGTAATGGATGTCCTTTCACACCAAAAAGGAAGGATATGTCCTAATATCCTCAGGATATGCTTAAAATATGCCACCACAGGAGGACAAAAGGAAGAATGCCATGGTGATGTGTAACCATTGGATGTTTCCAGAAAGTAGAGGCATCAGATCCTCAAAGGAGCCTCTGACTCTGCCCTCAGTGGAGGCCCATTATGGAGACTCTACAATACGATCAGAGATCCCAGCCACTGTGTGCCTCTGAACTACATGGCAATTCTTTCTTAATTGAGCAGGTTTCAGGTCAGGAGGTGCAATTCCAACTTTGTTTCCAACAGAATACTGAAAGCACTGTAAGTATTTAAAACAGAGAGAATTTAATACAAAGAATAGGAAGAGATGATGGAATTGCTCAAACAAATTGGAGAAGGTGAAGCAAGCCAGAAATTAGCAAGAGGAAAAAACCATTCCCTATGCTGGAGGAACCAAAGAAAGAAGAAAGCAAGGAAGCCATATTCTCTGAGCCCAGAGAATGGTGTCACCCAAAAGAAGATGAAATGGTGGCTGCCTGTCCAGTGGGAACTGGTGTCAAAAAGATTGTGCAGCTGCCCAATGCAGATATAGCAGAAAAACAGCAGGTTTCCTGCTCCTGCTGCCCTTTGATCTCCCACCACTGCCCCCTACTGCCCAAACCCAGAAGGAAGATGGCTGTGTGGGAGGGAGCCTGAGCAATGCAGCCTAGTCTGGGAGTTTCCCTGAGGCATGGAGCAGAGCTGAGAACAGGGGGAGGATCTTCCTGCAAAGGAGCCAAGAACCTCCCAGGATGAGCATTTCATCTATTCACGAAGCAGTCATCCAATGAACATCTGCTATGGGCAGGCGGATGTCACAGGGGCAGGAGGAACCAAGGCCCGAGGCCTCAAAGAAATGAAGTTGCCATGAAAGAGACAAATGTGTAACAACATCGTTACAGATCCACATGGGACAAGTGATCAGACGCATGAGAACCCTAAAGAGGGAGTGGTGGTGTGGGCTTTCGAAGGTTACTTTTCATATAATAAGTAGGCTTCTTTAGTTCCCTCAGGAAAAATATTAAGAAGGTGTAGCCCAAGTTGGAAACACAGAATCTATTCTTATCACTGATTTTTTTTTCTCTTAAAAACCCATAAAAGGGTACTAAAGAAATTGTTGTTGCTCTTTTCATTTCTTGTTCCCCATGATCAAATGACTTCTGTCATCATGGAGGGATTTTGACTGTCTCTGGAAAATGATCACTAGAGTAACTCAACCAAAATGAATAGTGTGGTAAGGAGGCCGTCAGGAGGGAAAGACACACAGCCAAAAGTGCCTTCACAGACGACGACGACGAGTCAAGTAGGGAGTGGGGAAACGAGAATGTGCTCAGCCTTTGCAAATGTAAGGAGATTTTCCAGGAAAGCGACAATAATTTAATTACAAAAATGCTTCTGATACTTGCTACCCATGAAATCTTTTTTGGCAAAACGACTGACAGAAGAAGTACAGCAGGCTAAGTGATTACTGATAGGTTTGAATTAGAGCCAGATTAAAGGTACTATACTAGCTTTCTGTGTAGGGTGCTTGAAGCAGCAGCCAAATGTTCAAGCCTGAACCTTCCACTACCATATAATCTAAGGCCACTATGTTCTGTCAAGGCACATTAACAAGGTTTAAGTCTGTGGGCTGAACACCAACAGGTTTTTTTTTTTTTCCATGCAGATTTATTTATCATTAGTACAAAATATTAACATGAGTCTGATTGATTTCTACAGGAAAAATCAAACACTAGTGCAATCAACTAGATTATTTAGCCATAAAATGATCATTTTTAAAGAGCAAATCACACTCACCGATAAGAGGCACAGTAGCATTTCAATCCTTCACTGCCACAGCACACTTTGTGCTGTGGGTTTTGCAGCCAAAGTCTTAACAGGCCGTGAAGGCTGATAAACACCTTGTGTTTAATAGCAGATTCTGAATGCAGTCATCATTAAGTGATTTTCAAGCCTAGGTGTGGTTCCATTTATATTTCATTGGCTTAAAAAAAATGATGCTTTTTGTATTTTGCTGGGTACCTTCCAGATTTTTTATTTAAAACAGAAATGCTGAAAAAAAAAAAAAGCTAAAAAAATGCTACACAGTTTCTGTTCTGGACCATTAATTTTTCAGTCAGATCTAACTATCATTTAATTGGTTCCTGATGCTAAAACTTGGATTCCACTTTAAACGCTTGAAACTGGAGTATATAGAATAATTTGTTATGCTGAGCTATTCATCCCGAATGTCCAGGGAAAATAAACCAATCTCAAAATAAAACTGGGCTACCTTCTGTGATGACACAAAATTAATAACACAGTCTAAGAATAAAACCTGTGTCTGTTTGCCAAAAAAAAAAATCATTAGATTCCCCATGATGAAGAAATATTTTAATTCATATTAATGAACAACATAAAAGGGGCTCCCTTAACAACAAAATCCATAAACAAAAATTTCAGAAATCTGACCTAATTCAATAATATTCAAAATCATCTGCTTTTCTTGAATACATAAATGAGTTTTAGTACTTCTTATATCTTGTATTGGATTAATTAAAATAGGTAGTAATACTAAATTCTATGATTAAGTCCTAGAAAATATTTAAACTACCCAAAGATTTTAGACAGTACACACACGTCACTACTTAACAATTTGAAATCTAAAAGAAATATGTATCCTGTAGGATAGGGAATATGATATTGGGTAATTTGAGAATTTACCCAGAAAGGGGACTCTGGGAGATCTGCATTGCAAATAGATTTCTGTTCACACCAAACAGGGTCAATTTGTATTCTGGCTCAACTAACCAGCTCAGAAAAACAACCTCTGGACAGGAATTCCACACATGCAGATAAGCACTAGTGAAAATCCTTGTGAAATAACTGCTATTTCAGCACGAACTGAGTGCAATTTGGTAACCAGTGTTCTGGAGAGATGCCAAGTTAGTTAGATAATTGCTGTGGCCTGAATGTAGCCCAAGAGGTGCTGGGCACAAATTCTCAGGTGCTTGTTAAGGACAACTGGAAAGTCCTCAGCCATTGACCAGGTAACAATGCTAGCCCACAGTTATGCTGCTAAAATGACCTCAAAGTGTTTTTGTGAATGAAGAGTACTCTTTATCACAGAAATGAAATTTAAGGACAATATACCTAAACTGTTTTCCACTAACTGAAGCTGCAAAAGAAAAAAAAATGACGTTTATGATATACAGTTGAACTTAGAGGTAGGACATAAAGTTTCATAGTCTCCTAAAAATATTTTAGAAAAATACTAATAAAATTCAAATCCATTTTAATTTAACTTTCACCTGCAATAAATACTTTCACTCTGATGCAAAGTACTAGCTAGATATGCATTTTTACATTTTTTTTTAAATTAGTTCCTCAGTTCCCAGTTTCTTTTCCATTAGTTTTGAGGTTTCTCCCTTCCAACACTTCAGATAGTTACGTTGATTTAACGTTTTTGTTGGTTCTTCTTTCTAGAAACAACTTCCACTGGCAAGATGGTTTGGTAACTTAATGATATAGTCTGACTTAGAGCCAAGAATTCGTCATCTTTCCTCCCCCAACCTCTCCACTTTCAGTGTTACCTATCTCAGTGAGGAGCTCCAGGTCACTAAAGAGAAGACTTGCTAGACGGGGAGACTCCTAACTTCTCCCGCAACCCCACATTAAGTCCTGTCCAGTGTACCTGAAACATGCCTCAGGTTCTCCCCCTCATTTTCATCCTTTGCCCATCACCCTAGTGTAGGCCTTTACCATTTTTTTGCCTGGGCTATTGCAGTTCTTTTATTCCCTCCCCCACCATGTTCCTTCTGTTCTCTATCCATTCTGATTTAACTCCTCCCAGTCAGAAGCCTCTACTTTGCAAAACTATCAATGGCTCCAGCACCTACAGTCTACATTCATCCATCAGATCTTACAGACCAATTTTTGGCCTTATCTCTAACCAATCCCCCATACTTATTTTATCTTGCATTTCTCCAAACTTCTCAATTTCTTTTTATTTTTGAATCGACTGCTTCCTCTATCTGGAATATCTTTCCCATCTCTTCCTATAAAATCTGCAGAGGGAGTGTCTTACAGACAGGTTCTCCAGTCTCCCCATCCGCATCCGTGGCAGGAGGGCTTTTCCTGCTCTGCCTTCCTGGGGATGACTCCACCTATCTCTGAGGACACTTGTCGCACTCAAGGGAACTAGAAGCCAATAAGTAGCAGTGCTGTCCTTGATGGCTGGGATTTTATCTTACCTCTTTTTGTGTTCCTGGCACCTAATCCAAGGACTGAGAATCTAAAGAGGTAAGGATGAGAGGAATAGAATGAAGGAGGAAAGAATGAAGGATGAGAAAGGGAGAAAAGAAAGAAGAAAGGAACAAAAAAAGGAGGGGAAAAAGAAAAGGGATAAAGCCTCTTAGATACTCTTTTTAGAATAAATTCTTTGGGTCAACAGAGAGAACCCACTGCTGAAAACCTGGTGGAGTAAAACAGAAAAAGAAAAGAACACATCTTCAGTCTATTCTTGGAAGCTTACATGCAGGCTGAGAACCAAAGAAGGCCTGGTCCAGACCTTTCTAACAGCTGAGTCATATGTTGAGATTGACTTTGAAACCAATAGTATCTAAAAGTAAAGAAAATAATGAAGGCCAGAAAGGGGGGGTTCTGAAAAATACACCCTAGAGATTGAAAAAGGAGATCGAGAGGATAAAGGTTGACTAGACGTGAGCAGGGCCAAAAAATTACCTTTCCCCCTTCAAAAGACACCAGAGAAAGGAAAAGGGGGATTGTACATTAATGGGGGGCGGGGGGGAATCAACCGCTCTGATTAAATGTTACATATGTTTGACTCACTCAAATTTCTGGAGGCCAGGAGGAAGAACAGAAGGGTATGTTTTGCCTAATGATTAATCTCTCTCTCCTGTGTTTCTCAACCTGGTAAAAGTGTTGAACTTGGGGGAAGGAGACATGGAATTAAAGGAACAAAAAGTAGATTTTCTCTTGACTCTACTAGACATTACGTGAATTTTCTCTATTGACTTTTATGCACCTACCATTCAGAACGTGGCACCTAAACATTCTTTGTCTACTCACTGAGAAGGCTCATCAAAGAGAGGAAGTTACAGACAACATTATTATCCCCAAAGCCATTTATAATAGGTGAGGCATCCTAAGGTTTGTCTAGCTGAAAAGAGAAAAGGGAGGGAGGAAAATGAAAGAGTAATGCTTCTGAGAGGATCATTTGTTAAAACATTTGAGAAAGTGAGAGAGTTATAGATGTCATACTCTGAAGGAGTCCGTTCTTCTTATGCAATGCAAAAAAAAAAAAAAAAAGCCTAAAGAACACAGCAGGAATAAATAATTCTCAGTGATTTATTTACAGAGCCTGAGTGTATGGTTCTGAACGAGATATTTCCCAGAGCCCCAGCAGCTCTCTTGACACAGCACCAGACCCGTTTCAAGCTCCCAAACTACTTTTCCACAGGCGTTCACCTCTGTTTTCCAGGCTGTATTTTCTGCTCTGGGGTCAGTAACTTCTTTCACTTGCTTTCCCCCCTAACCTACATACTTATTCCGTAGGTCTCTGTTTCAGCAACACAGGTGAGACTGACTCAGGCCATTTAATCACCAGTCAGTCCAAACACTAACCTGTATTTTTTCACAGACACCTGCCTGTCCCAGATAAGCAATGCACCTTCATTCATTCATTCACTCATTCCTTCAACGTGGTGCTAAGGACTGGGGTGCAAAGGTTAACAAGACTCCACCCCTGCTTCTATTCAGCATGAACCCATAACGACAATACTGGGTAGCATGTCTAAGTTAGAGGAGAACAGAAAGTAAGGCAGCCAAGAAGAAGGAGCAACCAACTTTGTATTAAGTTGAGAGCAAGTGGGAGTAACTAATGATGACAATAAAATGAGTCCAGTTATCCCCAAAAGGTTAATGGCATCTGGTCCTGGACCAAAGGCTTGGGGACTGCACCTACAGAAGGACTTAGTCCTCTATCCTTGTGATATATTGATTTTGTTTGAAAATAACAGCATCTTGAACAACATGGAAGTTTGTTTCTATTTTAAGTGGCAGTCCAACAGTCATGGTGGTTCTGTGGTGCTGGGAAACCAGGCTTCTTCTAGTTTGTTGCTGTATTGTGGCCGCCCCAACTCTAGTCCTCCCCTGCATTCCAGTCAGCAGAGAGAAGAACAAGAAAAGCCACATCCTCTCACTTTGAGGACAATTTAGATGTTAGTTGCACGTGCCATCCTTGTTAATATCCTATTGGCTAGAATTCTTTCACAGACGCACACCTAGTCGTACAAGAGGTTCGGCTGAAAATTCTACTTCCACAGAAACAGGGAAAGCAGATATCAGAAAGCAATTAGCTGTTGCTGCCAAGACCTAACCCTAAAAAATCATTCATGACAAGGCTTCCTCATTTCCCCACTTAGTTGCAACTATTTCCTAGCACCATGCTGTAATTATGAAGCTCCTGTCCCATGTGAATCGCATCCACATATCTGAGGCACTGAGTCATTGACTGTTCCTAAAAAGTGTGCCACAAGCTCAGAAATCATTTGCAAAGACTGCACCAAAGTGATTGGCCCCATGAATGTATTACTAGAACTGTTAGCACTTGCTCTCACGTTAATAAGGGTTAAGAAATAATTTGTGATCAAAAGAAACATTACCTATTCTTTAGGGACATATAAATCCATGAGAAATATATGCTGTCTGCCCTCCACTAGAAAGCATGTACTTTTTGGCATAGTAAGAATACTGTATCACTGTCATACTTGCGATATGAAAAATGAAAGTGTTATCGTCTGTTTTAATGATAGTTTGAAAGTGATGTTTATGAGCATATTTCTCAATTCTCTCTGCATTTACCTATCCGAAGCAGTCACTACATTAATAATGGAAAGGAACACTTAATCTGAGGTTAAAATGAATCATACCTGGTTCCAATTAAAATTGCATTGAATGTATGCATGTAATTCATTTGGATTAGTAATACTCTCAGCAAAGATACCAAGAAGGACATTCCATGTGACAGGAAATTTGAGGTCTTCACCACTGTCCATAGCATGTACAAGTATCTAGTAGTTATAATCCCTGAGTTTATTTGAAGGTTTACCAATACAAACTGCAAAGGAAGAGAGAATCTCCCAGAGAAACTACTCTCTGCTGCAGCATTACAAACAGCCATCCAAACACATATTTTATCAGCTATGATCCCCTTGGCAGGCCATCTCCCAAAAGGAAGCTGCAACATCTGTAACCTCTCCATCTCTGGGAGAAATTCGACATTCTCTGGATACTGGAGGAACCATACTCCCCCTTAGGACAGAGAGCACCAGCCTAGCACACAGGCCTTGTCAGCTTTATAGCCTCTGCCAAACCCTGCCATTTCCCTTCCCCTATTTATTCCCTCTCTCTCTCCCACCTCCCTCCCCCCACACCTCTCTCTTTCTCTCTCTCCTCTCCTCTCCTCTCCCCCACACCATTCATCATGAAGACATGCTTCTAATATGAAGGTTAATTATACTGTTCATTACTAACGTTTTGTCGTCAAATGATTACCACTGGGCATGGTTATAAACTTTACCTTACACATTCGCGCTAGAAAATGAAAAAGACAGTTGTAGTAGGGTCTGGAAGATACTCACTCCTGATACCCTTCTTGGGAGCAGAGGTCTGACTTCTTTTGCAAGACATTGTCCCCAAAATAAAAGACTACATTTCCCAGCTTCCTTTCAGCTAGGCATGGTCACATGACAAAGTTCTCCCCAATAAGACCTAAGTGCCTGATTTCCAGCAAGCCTATTTAAAAGACCTAACTCAATGGGAGAGGACTCTGTTCCTGTCTCCCTCCTCCTGAGCAGGCCCTGATGATGGGCACCTGTCATTCTCAAGGGCTCCAGCAGCCATCTTGGGCCCTGAAGTGACTAAGAATGTAAGTCATGCCTCGGATGGTATCTTGGTTAAGGTAAACTAAACTGCTACAATGAAGGAAAAAAATCCATGCTTGATGACTTGGAGAACAGACAGCTCCTCTCTTGTGTAACAAGTTGTGTAAGGCTTCCAGGCTTTGCTCCAGTCATTCAAGCACTGAGGCTGTAGCTGACTTTGTCTTCTTTGTCATGTGGCTTCCAAGGCCACTCTAGCTGTCACCATCCAGCCAAAACCAAAATGAAAAAGAATGGAAGGTCAAAACCAGAGATCACATCTTAGCAAGGTGAGGAAGAAGCTGCCCACATTGTGTCAGCTAGGTGACTGAGCACCTTCCAGTGCTTAAAGTTGCATCGCATAGCCACATACTGCTGCAAAGGAGGCTGAGGGAAACTCAATTCCTAATTGGACAGCCACAATCAGCCACAATTCTGCTACTGTGGAGAAGGAGAAAGGTTTTGACAAGCATCTCTAATCTCTAGACAGATGATAAGCCAGATGATTGAAGTCTGGGCCCCTGACGGCACCTTGAAGCTACATTCCATGCTGCCCACTATTTCTTATTTAAAAGAAACAATTTTTATATTGTTAAGTCACTTTTATTTTGCAATTAAATATAATCCTAGATGGTACAAATTATCAGATTTTACCTCTAAATGTAGATAAAACTTAGTGCATGAGTATAATTAACATGGTATTTAGACAGTGAAGAATTACTCAAATAAGACATTGGAGCCTTAATTTTGACTTAGCTTTTAAAATGCAACTTTTCCTTATCTTCCCATGTTACTGTTCCTCTTACTGTGCAATATGCCATGTGATTCTCTGTGGCCTGAATGTTAATTACGTTGAAGTAAAAACAAATTTATTTCAAATAGTGAAACTAATTTTTTTTTTTGGTACCGGGGATTGAGCCCAGGGGTGCTCAGCCACTGAGCCACATCCCCAGCACTTTTTGTATTTTATTTTAAGACAGGATCTCACTAAGTTGCTGAGAGCCTTGCTAAGTTGCTGAGGCTGGTTTTGAATTTGTGATCCTCCTGCCGCAGCCTCCTGAGCCGTTTGGATTATAGGCATGCACTACCACCCACAACATGAAACAAATTCTACGCTTAGCAATTTTCTGATAGATGATACCTCTTTAATGTAGATAATTGACTATTTCATCTACTCAGTTTTGCAGTTTATAATTAGGATTTTTAAAATAAGCAGAATCAATTATCTAGTTGATAAAATCTTCTATGAACTAATACCAGAGATAGAAAGCAAGATACAGATCTCCCATGGAGAAATATTTGGTAAGTAATTTTAAGTTAGGTACAGTATTTTATTTGATCCTTCATAGCTTTTTTCTAGATATTCATAAAAATAGCAACCAAGGATAAAGGAATCTTATGCTACCTTAAAATTGTTTTTTGTTGTGTTTTGTTTTTGCAATATCATTGTTTCTTATGTGTCTTAGGTGAGCTAGTTATTCTTTTTTAACTGTGTTTTGTGAAGAAGTATACAAAGACGTAGAAGTCGCATTTGGTAGATTTTGAGTCTTTCTAAGCACAAACTCACTGAGTCTAATTTCCTTTTATGCCTCAATCAGTACATTAACCCTTTTTTAGTGTTTAGGGCTGCTTTTAGCACCACTCATCACCACATAAAATTGAATGGGCTCGGAAATCTGCTTCTTAACTTCCAGGAGAATTTTTAAGAAGGGGAATCAAGAGACATGACTTCTGGGCGTTCTGGATGACACTCAGTCGTGTGACCTTCAGCAAGTCCCTTAAATGCTTTTGGCCCCATTTTCTTCATGTATTAGAGGGGATGTTTAAACAATTTCAAAAATCCTGTTCTACTCTTAACAACGAGTCTTCCAGTCCTGAAGTTCCCCTGCCCCATGACATCAAGGCCGTGCTTGCCACAGGGACATCAAACAGCATAACCCCATGGCATAAATCCTTAGGAACATGGGAGTAGCCTCTGAATTAGTCAGAAACGGTTACACAATTGTATAAGTCATGAGGCTGTGTTTTGCACCCACCATGACAACTTTCAGTAACACTGATAGTTACCTTTTACTGGGAGTTGATTATTTGCCAGGCACGGTGCCAAGTGAATTACACACAATATCTCACTTAATCCTTATGACAACTCCATGAGGGCAGTGATATTATCCCCATTGCACAGATGAGGAATCAGAGGCTTAGAGCAATTAAATAATTTGCTTGAGCCACGTAGAGTGTAGACTAGAACCCAGGGCTGCCCGGCTCCACACCGAGCTCTCCAGTACAGTGTGAGAGCCTCCAGGAGGTCAGGATGTCCTGGCGAACTGCACTCTTGCCCCCACTCTTGAACATGCCCTCTGAGTCACCCATATTTAATTACACCATGAAGTCTCCATAGTAAACATTCTTTGTGTCCCTCCCAACTCCATTCCCTTACTTCTCCTAATAATAGATTCGAACATTAATTGAGCACTTGCCACAGCTCTTTAAATAGATTGTCTCACTTCATCTTTGCCACAGTCCAGGTAGATACTATTATTTCTTCCATTTTATGGGGAAGGACACCGAGGGACACTTTTCTAAGTTCAGTACCTTGTCCAAGCCACCCAACAAAAAAAAAATAAAAATATATAAATATTTGAACCTAGTTCAAATTCCCAAGTTAAGTAAAAATTGATAAATGCTGACAGTATTTTAAATTAACATTGATAAAACTTTTACATGTCAGTCCCTAGGTTAAATGTTTCACATAAACTATAACATACAATCCTCATGATAATTCTATAAGGTAGGTATGATTGTTTTCAGTGTCCTTTTTCAGATGACAAAACCCTGACAGTCTCAGGTAAGTCATAATAGAAATTCAGGCAAAGACTGTCTAGAGATGAATGATTACAAGATCAGGATTTAATATTTAACTGATTGATTATCAGAACTACGGGTATGTTTTCTTTACAATTACTTATCTTACTCTACCTCAGTCTCCCATCTGAAAAGTGGGTGAATTACAAGGATTCAATGTGTTGCTATGCGTAAATTATTTGCAACAGTCTATGACACAGTATAAAAACCATGTGGCTATGGAGACAAAAATAAATGTAAGCCTGGACTTTGCCTCTTACTAGTAAGAGGCATCTTCATTTTGTGTTTTATAAAGTATCTTTTTAAAAAAATCCTCGTATTGTTATTGTGAAAAATGATGAGTAAACGTGTATAGAGAGTTATGTATTAGAACAGAACTGTGCACAAAAAATGTTAACTTTTATTGTTGTTATTATACCATTTTCTCATTTTGATCCTTTTCTTGGTCACAGTAAAATTCCTCCTCTGGCTCTGTAGTGATCAAGCCGGCCCTGCCTGAACACTTTCCTCCAAGGAGCAGAAGGAATGCCAAGGTGGTCAGCAATTCAGCCAAGTCATACATGGAGGTCAAAGCATGCCTTTTCCCCAGAACTTGACTCCATTAGGGCGGGGATGATTCCTAGCATCTGGGCATGAGTGACACCCAATTTGCCATGCAAATAAGCATACTTTTTACCCTGTCATGAAATGTTTTCGAAGGATGTTCCTGACTTGCTTGACTGCAAGTCTCTCAGGGCAGGACCTTGACATCAACTGTTTTGATGATGCCCACAGCACCAAGCCGTACTGCAAAGGATCGACTGCTCTGTTGACTGATGGGACAGCCAGCCCTCCTAGCTGCTTCACTGAGAGGACAGGCTGCCCTGCTCCCTCGAGGCACATTGCATAATGGTTCCACTTTGCAGGTATCAGAGGCTGACAGCCTGGGTTTGAAATCTGTGTCCTCCACTTCTGACTATGTCAACTTAGGCACAAGTTGAACTTTGTTTTTTGACCTCACTTCTTTCTACCTTAAAAATCTCTGAAGTGATCCCAGTCATCTTTATTCTGAGAATTAATTGAGTTGATCATATAAATGCTTAAAAAAAATACTCCAGAAAGGTTAGCATTATCGACTAGTTGCACAGATGACTTAAAGTTTAGTCTGGGTTGTCCAATCACTTCATAATCATGTGGTGTGTCTCTATCTGAATGTAGAACAGAAGGGTTCTTCCTTCCCTTTTGTGGGTATAGGTAATCGGTCCAACAGTTCCCATGGCAGCTGTGACCTGCCCATCACTCCAGTAGTGAATGTGTGCCAAGCATACATAACTCCATGAATCATTTTGGCTGTTAAGAATCATTCAGCAACATGACCTTCTCTCTTGTTTTGAGCCATGCTAATAAGGCCATACCACTTGCCACCCACACATGTATACACAAGAGAAAAAAAATGACTGCTGCATCAATGATATCATATAGACTTGTATTGGGGCATCAAGAAACATCTCTTTTCTTGCATTCCCTTATTCTGATAAAAGAATATATTGAGTATCCTATACCTAGATACAAGCTAGGCACCACAATTATAACAGAAAATCCAGTTTTAGATCAGAGTTTATAATCTCAAAAAGGAGATGAAGAATTAAGCAGAAAAAGAAGTAAATAGGCAAAAAAAATGTAGTGAGTAAAGAGCTTAGCCAAGGAGTGGTATAGGGAAGAGAGCTGGAGAGGGTGGGTTTTCAAAAAATTAGGCCCCAAACAAAAGGAAAAAAAAAAAAGTTCAAAGAAGTTTTCACAAGAGAAAGTGGCCTCAAAGCTGATTCCTCAAGTAAAGATATGCTAATTCTCACAATTATTCCATTTTGTGGGTGGAGATACTGAGGCAGGAAGATACTGGTCTGAAATCATAAAAGTGTATGAAAGTCTTAAGAGAAAACATCATCCTGAAGACGTGGAGTTCTTTCCTCCACCATCACTCCATGCTCCCTCCCTCCAAAAGATCTAAACATTTTAAGTTTATGAGTCTGACAACTTCAATGGCATTCCTTACCCAGGCTATAAAATTCTAGCCCTGCCACCACAGAGCTGTTTTTTCTGAATTTCACAAACTTAGAGATAACACTGACTCTAGTTTTCTGGCCAGCAACAGTAATGGAGCCCAGGACTTCGGTTTATATTTGAAGACTAACTTTACGACTGCAAAAAAGCTGTTGCCTGGGAAATCCAGGCCAGGGGGTGAGGGTGGAAAAAAAAAGAGCTTTCTTTGACATTTCCTGCTTTGAGAGAGCTCAACTTTCTAATCACTCAAAGTTACATTTTTCAGAAGGTTTTGCTTACATTAAAATAGTATGCCACAGCAATACTTACAGAATAATAGAAATGTTCTATCCAAAAATAAAGTGGGAAAAAAAATTCAGTAGCAATGATGCGATTAATTCTCCTTTGTTACTGACTATTCAGCAAAAACAAAGAGGTTTTTGGGTCAACATGTCAGCTTGGCACAGCACATAGTTATCACTCATGAAATTGAACATACAGCAAAGTTATAAGGTAAGATTTTCACTCTATGTCCCATATATGCACATGTCTATTCTTTCAGCTTTTGTACCACTGAACTAGTATTCATTAATCAGGGAGCTTCATGTGCCATGGTAAAACTGGCTCAACCAAAATATCCAGTGGAGATTCTTTGCCAAGCATATAAAGACTATTGCTCCTACAGCCAAATCTGGCTTATTTCCACTTTTATAATCATGCAATTTGACAAATGAGATATCCCCCATTCCTACCCTAACTCCATTCAGTTGAACGGATTCCACTCTATCAGTCCAAGTCTATAACAAAACAGAAATTATTATTAGAAGAGACAAAGATGCTATTTTGGCATAATTATAATCAGTAACCTGAGGCGTGCCAAAGTTAAGTCAATAAAGGTTATTTATAAAGCATGAGGTACCGCAGTACAATCAGGAATAAATAGAACCCAGGACTTCAACTCCTAACTAACAATTCTTTCTCAACTGACATAATGACCTCTGAAGTTCTGAAAAAAGAATAATGAAAATAATATCATCAAGACTACAATTTGCATTCTTTACTGAAAGGATATTTTAGGAATGGGACATGATAATAATCGGATGTGTACTCTTACTAAGAAGAATGGAGTGAGACCAACATTTGCTCTCATCACCTGGCTATAAACACCATATACTTGTGATGCGGTCCAAAGAAAGATATAGGCCAAAGTGCGTGGGAAGTATGGAGAAAGCTTGAGGCTAGAAAGCATGTTCATTCAGGGTAATTCTCCTCTTTGCTTGGTACTTTACAGTTTACAAAGCTTGTCTTAAAGTGGCTGATATCATCAAGGGCCTTCTACATGTTGGCATCTTCCCAGGCACTCTGGTGTCAGTGGAAAATGAGGTCATAGAAGTCCCATCTCGGCTGATTTATTAACCCTTAAAAAAATTCACAAGAGGGGCTGGGGATGTGGCTCAAGCGGTAGCGCGCTCGCCTGGCATGCGTGCGGCCCGGGTTCGATCCTCAGCACCACATACAAACAAAGATGTTGTGTCCGCCGAGAACTAAGAAAAAATAAATATTAAAAATTCTCTCTCTCTCTCTCTCTCTCTCTCTCTCTCTCTCTCTCTCTCTCTCTCTCTCTCCCCCCCCCTCTCTCACTCTCTCTTAAAAAAAAAAATTCACAAGACCTAGATGATAGCCCAGTTTCATGAGTAAAATGCAGTGAAGTTCAGCCTGTGATTTTCCCCAACAGGCTGAGAAAGTAGGAAGATTCCAAATGCAAGTTGATTGCCAGGCCAGCACTCTGTAAAAGAAGTCACTCCCTCCCCAAGAGGTGTCCTCCACCCTCTTGGTGGCCATTCTGGGAGCTTTTCCTGTTTAAATTATCAAATTTTCTGCAGGGCAATTCCAGGAGTCAGCTGATAGGCCTTTGAACAAAATGTTGGACAAGAGGAAGAAGGTTCAGAAACTGTAGATGAGGACAGTCTGGAAGGAATGCTGGAGGGAAGGAAGGTTAAGACTCCTGTCTCAACCCTGTTCTCCTCTTCATACATGAAAAGGCAGAGAAATTGCCATTTATCATTATTTTAAAGTGACTCTTAATTGTGAAATTAATGTGTTAACACCCATTTTAAAAACTTCTTTCATCAAATGCTGATGTTTTAAAACATATATTATATATAATATAATATAATATAATATATATGACTATATATAGTTAGATGTAAGTGCAGACATTATTTCTATATTCAAGAATAATTTGATATTCATCCAAATATCAACCAATAACAAATCTTATATTAATGGTTAATCTTTAGGCTGCATTTCACACCACCCCCTAAAGATCAAAATCACCTGGAGGGTGATTGCCCATTCCCTAAAACCCTCCACAAGCAAATTAAATTAAATCTGAGGAAGAAGCCTCAGCTTGGATTATGTGTCAAATTTCTCCCGGTGATTCTGATGTGCACCAGAGATTGATAACTTCTGCCTGACAATGGTTCTGGAACTGTGGTCCTAGAGACCAACAGCATGCACATTATCTAGGAACTTGTTAGAAATGCAAATTCTCAGGCCCCGCCCCAACTCCTCTGAATCAAAAATTCTGGTGGTGGAGCCCAGCAAGCTGTGTTCTAAGAAGCTCACAAATGAATCTACACATTTGAGAACTATTACCTTAGAATATTATGTCAAAGAGCTATTGTCTACACCCAAAATATCTCCCAAGCCATTTTGTTCTCTAACACTAGAAAAGATAAGCTAATTTTTAAAAAGTATTTTGTATTTGAAAAAATAAGGGCCTCAGTAAATAAATTCAAACTATATGATATAAGGTGATAGAAAACCCCCATCATTTAATTCATTTTTTTCCTCAATTCTCCTACCCTTCATTTTCATTGACATCTTCCCTTCTATCTCTATTGATCAAATGCCGAAGTTTTCAGAGAGCTGGTCTAATGTAAATGAGTTCCCTTTCTCTTTAATTGCATGAGACACGTGTGAGCACAGAAATATGAGTTGCAGATTTATATGCATTAATCTTCGTGAGAGTAGCATTCTCTAAGTATCATGCAAGCCTCACGTGACAATCTTGGGTGCCACAGGCAGGCCTAAGTTGTTTACATTAGCAAATACATTTCAACAGAAACACATGTTGGCAGTTAGCACTCCCTCAGCTCCTCATACAAGCCATTCTGTGGGGAGCTAAACTTGGTTAAAAGAATTTGAATTTTAAAAGTGCCTTTTTTTATATTGGGTTCCCAACAACCATGTGAAGAAGTTAAAACACTTTAGATATGTTCGATTTTTAATTCTCTGTGCATTTCAAGGAGGGAACACGACTGATCTGAAGCTATAAAGTAAGAAATTTAGGGGTCTCCAGGCCATAATTTCAGGGAACATAGTAATATGAACACTTCTGGGGGGAAGGCATATGTCAGGAGCTTATCATTCAGAAATCATCAGAAAACAGCCCACCCCGCGGGAGCCAGGACATCAACAGTACAGATCCGTGCAATTCCAAAGAGTTGAGAGATGTCATTAAAGTGACAGAGGCTGAGAAGAAGCAAGCTATTTCCATATGGCAGAACTAATACTCAGCGAGTAGACAAATCTGTTGCTACAAAAGGTAAATACTCCTGTATTGATTGGTCAATAGCGAATGCTCCTGCAATGTCACCTCACTGCCTAGTCACCCCTGATGCTTTCCTCAGCATTCCTGCCCTCCTCACCCATGTCTTGCAGCTCCAGAAGCAATGCCAGGCACAGCAGGAGACTCCCGGGCCCTGCTAACATTGCAGCTGTCTCCTCTTCTGATGACCAGAGCCTATGTCATATACTTTGATCAGTATCTTTGAATATCATCCATGTCTGTTCAGGTCAAAAAGGAATGACATCAATTTAGTACTCTAATAAATGACTAAATTATTTAATGTTTTAGCTTCACACAAATATAGTTTTGTGATGCAATGAAATGCCCTTAAATTGAGAAATTTTAAAATGTAGGGGTAAATTCCCTCCAGTGAGCTCCTGTTCCAAACAGCAGCATTGGTACTGACAGTTTTTAAAGAGGCCATTGTGGTCCTGGTCATGGTCAATGATGCTAACATTCTACCCCCCTTGCTTCTCTCCTTGCCTCCTAATCAGTATCATGAGCCACCAAACTGCAGATGTGTTTTCCCCTCAGAGAAAAATATTAAAATTGACTTGGAAAAAATATGTAAAACTCATAAGCTTTAGAGTGTGGTGCTGGGGGTGTGGCTCAGAGGTATTGCTGCTTGCCTATCATTCACATGGCCCTGGCGTCAAACCCCAGTGCCATTAAAAAAAAAAAGAAAAAGAAATAGCGTTTGAATGTGAAATCTTGCACAATCTCTTTTTACACCTTCATTTCAAAGCATTTTTTTTTCTCCTGTAATCAAAGAACAGTCTTCCCAACTATACATGTCCTGATTGGCTGCAGATGAGCAGTGTTGGAGATCCTAAGCCAGAATTCTACTCCTGCTTGACATCCCCACCCTTCTCTTTCCATAACCTGAAAAGAGAGAGGAAGGAGTGGAACAGTACCCAGCCACGCACAGTGTGTGAACTCCTGCTTCATAGGAGGGGCCAGCTGTCTTAAGCAGGTTCAGTCATGGTCACATCACCTCTACACAACTATTTGAAAGCCCCCACCTCCCAAACCTGCTCATTCGGTTTTGCCAGTTGTCTGATCCACACCCACCGATTCTCTACAGCTTTCAGTTTTCATTCTCTGCCAGCTTCCTTTGCTGAAGGCTTCACCAGTTCCTTTATTTCCTGTTCTATACTTGACCCCAGTGTTCTATGGCTTTATACCCTGCAACCTCAGGTCACTCCCACACTCCCAATTCCAGCTCCTGGAAACCCATATTAAGCAGCCTTAGCTCCCAGACCACTGCTTGCCCCCAGTGGGAAAGAGGGGGAGGCCCAGTTTTGTCCCATCACTATGACACTTTCATATGGGGAGTTGCTGACCTCAGGATTATTTACTTCTCTCCACGTGGTACAGCCATTTAGTCAGCTACTGGTAAGCACCAGCTCTTTAACAAGTTACTATCTCAGAAGAGTGTTGAAATCCATGCCTTACCAGGGCTTATATTGTTAAAGGAATTAGAAGTAAATCAGAATAAATGTAAAAGAAAAAGACATTTTAAGATCTATGCAAATATATATAAAATAAATATAATTTTCAGCATGAAAAAAGTATAGATAGCTCTTATGTAGTTGCTAATAAAGAATTTCTGCCAGACAAGAGGATCACAAGTTCAAAGCCCAACTCATCAACTAAGTCCCCTAAGCAACTTAGTGAGACCCTCTTTCAAAATAAAAAATAAAAAGGGCTGAAGATGTGGCTCAGAGGTTAAGCACCCCTGGGTTTAATCCCTGATACCAGAAAAGCTAAAACAAAGAACTTCTGGGGGCTGGGATTGTGGCTTAATGGTAGAGCTCTTGCCTAACATGCGTGAGGCACTGGGTTCTATTGTCAGCACTGCATATAAATAAATAAAATAAAGGTTCTTCAACAACTAAAACATAAATATTTTTTTAAACAGCTGGGCACAGTGGCCCATTGCTGTAATCCCAATGGTTCATGTGGATGAGGCAGGAGGATCAACAGTTCAAAGCCAGCCTCAGCAAAAGCGAGACACACAACAACTCAGTGAGACCCTGTCTCTAAATAAAATACAAGACAGGTCTGGAAATGTGGCTCAGTAGTAAAGTGTGCCTGAGTTTAATCCCCAGTGCCCAAAAAGACAAAAACAAAATCAAAGAACTTCTATATGTATAACTAAATTTGATGATATGGTGAAGTTCTTTTTTTCTGTTTTTTTTAAGTAAGTGCTGTTTTAAGATTAAAATACTGACTTCTAATATTGAAAATAAAAGCATTTAGTATCTTTTAATAAAAAAAATTCTGTACAAAATAAGCCCCAAAATCATGTGCCTTATGGAAAGTTCAGTTTCTCTTTGTTAGGTTATTCATTTTTTAGAATATTCTGGGAGATGATATTATTTTAGTGCCCATGACTTTGCTTCAGCCTTGAGTCTTCTCATCCAAATTCTGATGAGGTTTACTATGTAAAGAGGATTAACTTTAACATTTAATTTAAGCACTCTCAGGATTATATTATCCATAAATGTCAGTAAATAAGTATTATCTTTATCCTTTGGTATACAAAATGTAACACTCTTGCACCCCACTTGTTTTTTTTTTTTTTTTTTTTTTTTTGATAACGTTTGGTATGGCACAGGGGTTTTTAAGAAACTGGTGTATGACCAGCAGTACAGGTCAAAGATCCATTTTTTTCCCATTTACTGCAGGCTTATGCAAGTTCGGTGTTTTGGCCCACTGGCCCTGTATCAATACAACTGACTTATTTTCCCCTGAAAAATACAACCTTGTCTTCAAGCATATGTCTTCAGACCTTTGTTGCAAGTCCAGCACCTTTACATAAATCCCTGTGCTCAGGAGGAAACACTAAATTAGGTTTACCTTAGCAACAGGAACCTTCTGTCTAGAAAGCTTTGCTTATCTACTTGTTCTTTACTCCAAATATTTTCTTTTTGCTTCTTCCTAATCTTGTTTTCACATTCCCTATTATTTGTTATTAAGACTCCATTAACAGATCTGGTAACAAAGTCATCAAAACTAATGCTCTGGAAGACCTTCACTGTAAAACTCATCACTTCTGACCACTATCCCAAATCTCTCACCTCTCCTGAAATTACATGGATCCTAAGAAAAGCATTCAGTTTCCAACATCATGCCAACGTCTCTCTGTCAGTGCTTCATGGGGGAGTTACATAAAAATATAAATATCAGGGTTTTAATCCATAGGAAGCCACATTATTAGGGCTTCAGTGTCATGTTAAAGACTATTATATTTGAAGTTAAGCAGGAGGACATTCAAGTATTTAGAAGTGGGAAGAGGAGGTAAGGGAGGGAGACAAAATCCAATCCATCCCAGTTAACATGGAAATGGTTTCTCCTTCATCCTTAAGGAAGCATTTTCAGAGTAGAATGCTCACAAACCAGTGAGTCTCTAATTGGTGAAGTTATTTTTAAAATTTTTATAAAAATAAAGCATATATTTGTAAATCTCACAGACACACAACACATACACACAAACACACACACACACAAACAATGTAACCCGACTAAGACTTATTCATACTGGTGGGAAATTAGTTAAAGACACTTATGTAAGCAGGGCAATACTCAGCTGTACTGTTTTTTAATAACAAATTTTAATATAGTTTTTGCCCTTCTGCAAAATTGATAAACAGTGTTGGGAATCACTCTTTTATTGCCCACCCTAGTTTCTATTTTTTACTATAGAATCTGAGTTCCTTCTGAATAGAATGAAGTACTTCATCCATCCATTTACTCAGGAGAGGCAGTATCAGCTCAAACAAAAGCTGTTAACTTGATTTTAATTGATGGACATTAGCCAGAAGATAAATCTTCAAAGGGAAATTTATACCTACCATACAAGTACAATGGATTTCTGATATGCTAATAGGATTGTTCTTATGAAGAATTCCAGTAAGATAAATATGCTCTGGAAGAAAATGAACTTTTTTTCTAGATGACAAATTAAGGATTTTTAATTACTTCTTCTAAGCCTGGCATAAATATAATGTCCAGAAAAAATGATCGGGCCCATGTTTAAATTATCATTTTATGACTTAGATGAATCTCTGTTTGTCAAAAGGAAAACTCTTTATTCTTTGCATTAATTTCCTAGGGCTGTCATAGCAAATACCACAAACTTGATGGCTTAAAACAATAGAAAATTATTCTCTTGGTACCCTAGAGTTCAAAAGTCCAAAATCACTATGGTAGATGTAGGGAAGAATTCCTCCTTGTCTCTTCCACCTTCTGGTAGCTTCTGGCAATTTTTGGCTTGTGGCACCATCATGCCAATCTCTGCCTCTGTCTACACATGATCTTCTTCCCTGGCTGTCTCTCTGTCTCACAGGTCTCCCTCTCCTTCTTTTATAAGTACATATTCTTTGATTTTGGACCCAAGCTACCTCTTAAGATTCTTAATTTAATATCTCAAGATCCTTAATAACTACAAAGACCCTACTTTCAAGTAAGGTCACATTATTAGGCAATGGGCATTAGGACATAAATACATCTCTCTAGAAGACCCAGTTAAGCCACTACACATTTGTAAGCTTTATAGTTAACATTATTACGGGCTGCTCCACATCATGTTTATAGCAGCTCGATTCACAATAGCTCAACTATAGAACCAACCTAGGTGACCTTCAACAGATGAATGAATAAAGAAATCATGGTAAACATACACAATGGAATATCACTCAGCCTTAAAGAAGAATAAAATTATGGCAGTTGCCTGTAAATGGATGGAACTGGAGAATACCATGCTAAGCAAAATAAGCCAATCCCAAAGAACCAAAGTCCCAATGTTTTCTCTGGTATGCAAATGCTAATTAATAATGGGAGGTGGGGGAGTAGGGAAGAATAGAGGTACTTTGGATTAGACAGAGGGGAATGAAGAGAGAGGAGGGAATATGGAGGTAGGAATGATAGTAGAATGAATCAGACATTATTCCCCTAAGTGTATATGTGATTACACGACCTGTGTAACTCTGTATCACGTACATCAAGAAGAAGGAGAAGTTATACTCATTTATGTATGATGTGTCAAAATGCATTCTGTCATGAATAACTAGTTAGAACAAAATTTCTTTTAAATCAAGTTATGATTGGCTGCAAAAGAAAAAATTTTCAAAATATGATAAGCTAATTCTCTCAAGGTAAAACTCAAGTAAGAGGATGAGGTTGGTATAGCTCCCCATGTCACCAAGGACCCAGAGTACATCTATCTTATTTGTATTAGAATGGTCTCTACTCCTAAGTTCATCTCATAGACCAAGAGGACAGCTCTATCTGTGACCATCATTTTTGTATCCCAGGCTTCTCAAAGGTGAAAAGAAAAGAAAAAGAACATACTTCCTTCCTTTAAGAAAACTTCCTGGATAATTTTCACATCCATTACTTCTTCTATCCCATTGACTGGAATTTAGTCACATAGCCAACCTAATTGCAAGGAGGATCTTCATTCTGGAAACATTTGCCCACCAAAATTAAAGGATTCTATTACCAAGCAAGAAGTGGAAATAACATCAAAGAACACCTAAACATGTCTACCCTAATAGCAAATCCCAGGCTTGTATTGAAGAATCAAAAATCCTGAATTGCTCTGTTTGTAAAAAGTGGATGCCTGAAGAAAACCTGTACTTACTCTAATCTCTGTAATAACCACACTTTTACAATCATTTCATTTTATTTCTTATTCTAGCTTTAGTACTATTTGCTTATTTGGTTTCCATAGAATTCTGTGGCATCACTACCAAGTGCACCAGTTAAAAAGTCACCACATTTATAGACAATTACAACATTCTTATCAATTTCCTTGATAGCTACTGTATTATTGAGCAATATCCCAGTATGTTTTATAAGGTTGCTATCAAAACTGACAAGAATGAAAGGTACTCCATAAGTAAAAGCACAACATTCCAGCAATGGGTGATTGCACCAGAAGAAGGAAAGCTGTGGAAAATCAGGGCAGCAGCAGTGGCTTCCTGGAAGGAAATGAGCAGGTCTTTCCCTTCAGACTTTGGTAGGGCAACAGCTACAGAACAACACGAGCCGAGGGAGATAGGGATCGGGCATTGAATCTGAGATGTAGGGATCAGGCATCAAATCTGAGATGACCGGAAAGAATCCTTGGGGAGTCCCTGTAGTCGTGACATCCAGAGCCCATTACAGACTATGACATTGATTAGAGAAGTTTACCTAATAATATAAAGGGAGAGGAGAGGGAATTCAAGTTTAAAAAAATAGGGGCTATGGGAATAAGCTCAACAAACGGACCTCAGTAAGTCAACTAGAGTAGTGGACTGCACCCAACTTCCCACTAGCAACAAGAAAGGTAGGAGACATCCAGAACAAAAAGACCTCTGCAGGAGATAGACCGACTTTAATAGAAGTAGATTCAGAAAACTCTTGTCCGATGCTGCGGAAAGCACATCCAATACCTTGATGGGTAAAGTTCCAGCACAACCTACCAGTGACATCCATTCCCAGGGAGGACAAGTGTCAGTGAGGTAAGACCTGGCCACTACTTTCTCAAACACATGCACATTTGTACTGAAAGTCCCATGTTCATTTCTTGATCAACCCATACCTGACAGCTCTAATGTAAGTCCTAAAAACAAGATTGTTTCTGTGCTAAAACCCACAGCTAATCCACTTCAGGCTTTCACTTGTTTTGTTCCTAGTCATACATCTTCTCCCCTTATCTATAAAATTGTTCATTACACCCTGGAGATGATTCAATGAGACAATCCTCTTATCCTGAATCACTGCTAAAATGAACAAATCCAAATCTCCCATTAATAACTCTGCAAAGAAAAAATCCTTGGAATTCAGGCAGCAGTGGAAGAATTGATGTTCCAAAATGGTAGACCATGAAAGTATCTCCTCAGTGTCACAATTTGGAAACTTAAGTATTATTCCCAGTACTTTGAAAGTGGTAGACATTGTCCTCTGATAAGATACAGAACTCTCATCTAGTCTTGGATCAGACACCAGTCATCTGACCAGCTATATCTGTCAGAGATTTACATCACCTCACAGAGCATTCCCCCTTTTTTTCCCACCTTTATTTATGAACACCATAGATTGGTGTTAAAAACATACATGGAAACAGATGCATAAGTATCTGTACAGTACAAGTATACACAGATACAAAAAAAAAAAAAAGTCAGTATTTCTACAGGAATGAACACTTTCCTCTCTCCTCTAGGGGTATTTTGTTCACTCTGGCTCACCACAGGACCCATGTAATTGCCAGGTGTTGAGAGGATTTTGTTTTATGTTCATTGTTATATAGTTCGTGTTCCCATTTCATCTTTCAGGTCTTTGTGTTGATTCTTCGATTTGTTTGCTGAATTTTCATTTTGCTTGCTCAGGAATAAAAATCTTCTGTTTATGATCCCCACACTGCACAATTTCACTCATTCCACAGCGTGGCATTGTTGGTGTGTCTTTAAAGGGTCCTTTCTGGGGAGCAGGTGGGCTTGAAAGAGTGACTGCTGGTGCACTTTCACTGCTGATAGACTTCAAAAGAGACGTGAGAGCAAGCTAATTTAACTGGTGCATTGGAGGGCAGGGGCAGCCTGGACCTTCAGTCTTGCACTTCATCTTCAAACACAGGAAAGTGTTCAAAGCTCCTACTTAGACACAGAGTGTTTTTGTTGTTTTTAATCTGACAATAAGAATTACATTGGTGTTTCCAAGGGAATACAATGTGAGCACTGAACCAACAGGAAGACAAAAGAGTCAGCACATGAACAAAAATGTCAACGTTGTACAACAGTGTTTATCAGAGCCTAGGATGGGTGTTGGGGAGGGAAGAACGGAGAAAGGGAGAGAGGTTAGTTAAAGGCTTTGAGGAGGTATCAGTTGGAGAGGAGACATAGTTTCTAATGTCCCATAGCCTCATGGGATAAATTGTCACTCTCCCCACCACCAAAGTAAGAGAAGTTGAAGAAGAAGTTCAAGAAGGCTGCGGGTTCTCTGTCATTGCTGATTGACTTTACAACAGTACTTTACAGGTAGAGGGAAGCCTCGATCTTCAGCCAACAATTAACTGAATATTTCCAAAGAGCTAGTAGAGAGGATTCTGAATGTTCCCAACACAAGGAAATGACATGTGTCAGGCGATAGACATGCCAGTTACCCTGACCTGATCATTAGGCATTGTATACATGTACTGAAATATCTCATAATACCACACAAATATGTACATTACCGTGTACTGATTTAAAATAAATTTTTTAATTAGAGGAAATAGATTCACTTCATGATTGATCCAGACAAGGATCAGCTTACCATCAGAACCAAAATCAGCATGTTTATTCCAACTCTCAGTCTACTGGACTCAGAATAGTGCCCCTGAGGGGGGGGGGGAGTTTGAGACCATGGAGTTGACACACTACCAACGTCACATCCACTGCTCTACATAGAGAGTAAGGAAAGAGACTACCAAATACTCATGCTCAGGAGTTAATAGAATAGACCCTGTTTCGGTTTGGATCCAAAATATCCCCCAAATACTCATGTGTTAGGCAAAGTAGCATGGTTCAGAAGGTGAAAATATTTGATTATGAGAGGTATATCCTCATCAGTGAATTGGTCCTTTTGATGTATTAATTATTTAATGAACTACTGGGTGGTAACTATAGGCAGATGGAGCATGGCTGAAGTAAGTAGGTCACTGGGGGGGTGAGCCTTTGGGGACTATATATTGTCCCTTACACATGGCCCCCCCACACTGCTTTCTGGCTGCCATGAGCTAGCAGCTTTCCTCTACCATACCCCTCCACCATGATGCTCTGCCTCACCTCAGACCCAAAGCCATGGAGTCAGCTGACCATGGACTGAGACCTCTAAAATCATGAACCCAAAATAAATGTTTTTCTCCTCTAAGTTGTTCTTGTCAAGCATTTTGTCACGGCAACAAAAGGCTAATCACATAGGAAATTGGAATAATGGCTATCATTAGCCAAGTAATTCACCAGGAGGAGAACTAAGGGGTGAGTCTAAAGGTTAGGATCATATCAGCATGATTTCCCCTCATGGAAGACAGGAATAAGAAGAGCTGTTTCTCCCTACTAATAAATAATAGCTAACATTGATTGCAGTCTCACTCTGTGCCAGGCAACACTCCAGAGCTTTACCTGGATTAACTCATTTAGTCCTCACAACAAGCCTATGAGGTAAGTAACATTATTATCTTTATTTCACAGATGAAGAAACAGGCACATGAAAGTTAAGCAACTGAATGAAAGAAATCACATCCAAGTGGAAGTCTATACCAAGTGAGCAGCACTTTATCACAGACACAACTTCAGGAGAAAGCCCAGTATTGATGAAAGAGCTTCTTTCCTCCTGTGTTTATGATTACTGCTCCTTAAACATCTAAGGCTAGAGGACACCACCCATTGGGCTGCCCTTCATGGAGTATGATAGGAAAGACACAAGGAATATTCCTCTTTCTACAAAAATATTGCTCCCTTAGGCTAATGTGAAATCTGCACCAAAGCCCCACTGGCTTATCTTTTCCTGGGGTTAATGCACCCAAGGCCAGCAGTAAAAGATTTAAGTGTTATTAACAATAACAATGAGGATAACATGAGTTGCAATCAGCCTTTATCTCCTTGCAACATATTAATTTGGAGATGGGGGTGAGCACCAGGAACAGAGCCCTGGGGAATGAGTCAGAGGTTAGAAAAAGGTAGAAGAAAGGGCGGAGAGGTTCAGGCTGTGCACCTGGGCCAGAGGGACTCACAGATTCCCAGGAAGTAGTGTAAGGAAGTGTGAGCAAAGAACTGGGAATGGCCTGTCTCTCCCTTACTCCTTCACCTTATTTGACATGGTATTCCCAAGTCTGCCTCTGGGAGATTTTCTTATATAGTCCCTATCATTAAAAAGGTCTTCTTTTCCATCCATTATCACAATCAACCCCTCTCTGTCCCTGAGACTTTTCAACTATTCACCCCACCAACAGAAACCCATTCTCCCTCAAAGTCCATGAAATGAGAAATGTCAGAATTAACATCAGTTCTATGCTCTCTCCCGCCCCCATGTATTAGGTTCCTGAGGCTACTGTAAAAAATTATCACAAACTGGGTGACTTAAAACATAGAAAGGTATTCTTCCACAGTTTTGGAGGCCAAATGTCAGAAAGCAGGGCCACACTCTCTCTGGAAGTTCCTTGGGAGGATTCTTTCTCACCTTTTCAAGCCACTGATGTCTGTCAGCATTCCTTGGCTCTGCTGGCTTGCAGCCATGTTGTTTTAAGCTCTACCTCTTTCTTTACAACTCCCTTTCTCTTCTGGCAGTCTCAAATCTCCCTTTGTCTTTCAATTATAAAGGCACTCGTCACTAGAGTTAGGGCCCTTCCAAATAATACAAGGTTATCTTTCCATCTCAAGATCTGAATTTAAGTCTGGGTGTGGTGGCACATACCTATAATCCCTGAGACTCAGGAGGCTGAGGCAGGAGGATAGTGAGTTTGAGGCCAGCCTCAGCAATTAGCAAGGCCATCAGCAACTTAGCAAGACCCTGTCACAAAATAAAAAATATAAAAGAGCTGGGGATGTGGCTCGGGGGTAAAGTACCCTGGGATCAATCCCCAGTACCAAAAATCAAAAGATCTGAACTTAAATACATGTACAAAGATCTCTCTCTCTCTCTTTCTCTCTCTCTCTCTCTCTCTCTCTCTCTCTCTCTCTCTCTCTCTCTCTCTCTCTTTCTCTCTCTCCCTCCCTCCCTCCCTCCCTCCCTCCAAATAAATTAATATGCACAGATGCCAAGAATTAGGATATGGTCAAACCTTTTGAAGGGCCACCATTCAACCCAGTACACCCCACTAGAAACACCAGAGAGGAAAATAACAAAGTGTAATGGTGTAGTGCAGTATTTTAGAACCAGACCTTCCCGCCTTGTCAAGAAAAATACTAAAATAGGAGATCCTACAGTGATTCCTTGAGAGAAGGCCAGAAAAGAGGCACCAGGTCTTAGCCCCAACCACGTTGCCAGCCAGACATATAATCTTGGATGATTCATTTATCCTTTCAAGGATTCAGTTTTCTTATCTATAAATGAGGGGTTGCTCAGATGTTCTTTGGGTACCCGTCCAACCTCAGCATCTTCTGATTCTACAGAAAATTCCAAGCATATTTTAAGGCCCAGCATGTGCGCAGTTAGAAAACAGACAAAAGCAATGTTATCACAGCTAGTCTTTCATTCAGCAAACACTGTTGAATGCCTTCTTTTTCTGAGAAAAATAAGAGGCAGCCTCCATGCATCGACAAACAACCATTGCATTAACTAAAACAATAATCCTCAGGATCTTTCTTTCAGTAATGCTGAAACCAACACGACTCCAACAAAATTGAACTGTTTTATATATGGAAAGTCTAATCTATCAAAAAAGAAGGAAAAGGAGAAGGGAAAGAAGAAAAAAAATCTGGCATAACTAATCTGAAGCAGAGCTGCCCAGTGGTGGCTCATAGCTACTTCATACACACCCAGTTTTGTACGAGGCTAAAGAGACATCGTGTTGGAAAGAAAACTGTGTGCACGATAGATTCCATTCAATCCAAGATCAACCCTAACTCTATGAGATCTTGAACAAGTCCCTTAACTTCCCAGAATGTGTGTGTTCATGGGGAAAATGAGAAAACCCATAGGAATGCATATGCCTTGGAGAAACAGTGAGGACCCAACTCAAGAAGGAACAGAAGGCATTAAGCAGTACCTGTCTGGCATATGTTGCTTCCTTCTGTTTGCCCTGCCCAGCTGAAAGTAAACAGATCAGACCTTAAACAAAGTTGTAAAGTGTTTGAAGTTCATTTTCCTTCTGCTATCCTGCACTTCTCTTTTCCATCTTGATAGCAACCTTTCTAGGCAAAGAACTTGTCATTTGTAGTTGTTAATTGATTAAACTGAAATTATTCATACCCAGAACATTATCCAAAACAGACTTCCAATTATTCTGTCTCTAATGGCAGAAAGTATGTCAAATATATTTTAAAATAAGCAATAAGATGAAAGTAGATCACATGGTGGGAATGGAGAGCCTTATTCTGAGGTCCCTTTATATGAAACTGAGCAGCCTATAATCCCAGCAACTTGGGAGGCAGAAGCAGGAGGATAAAAGTTTCCAGGCCAGCCTCCGAAACTTAGTGAGACTCTCAGCAATGTAGCAAGACCCTGTCTCAAAATAAAAAAATAAAGAGAACCGGGGATGTGGCTCTGTTGTAATGTGTCCCAGGGTTCAATCCCTGGCACAACAACAACAAAGATGAAATTGAGCCCCTCAGCTGCCTCAAACGGAGAATCATGTTTAGGCATTTGAGAAATGTAACAAAGAACTGAATGCAAAAATTGGAATCCCCTTTTTCTTTCACAAGCCAGAGTGAAAACTAGACTCTGCTTAAATTTAATAAAATAATGATAGAAGAGTGCATATCCTTACAAAAGAGAAGCCTTTCCCAATGCCTCATTCACCTTCTCCAAATTCACATACCATGATTACTTCTTCTGCCCCGAAACATCTGCAAGATGTTTTCTGAAATAAATTTGTGTTTGGTTAATATTTGGTGTTTTTTTTTTTTTTATCATACTTAGGCCTTTCCAGTACCTGTTATCCATGAAAAAACCCCTATGACTCCCAACAATAATTCTGAAGGTCCTGAAAATATATGTGCTAGAACAATACTCTTCATCAAAAGTTTTCTCATTTGCAAAACAGGGACAATAATAGTACCTATGTAATAAATTGCTTGGCATGATATACTCATTATTACAAATGAATTCTCACCCAAAATATATCTGTATGAAAATAAGAACTTATTGCTTCACTCTTAAGAGAAGCATTTTATCTCATATAAATGAATTATTTAAATAATTTTACAAAAAGGAGCATTAAAAAACTATGCATCTTCAATTATCTAGTGAAGAGCATGCTTTTCCAATTAACTAATAGGAAAGACATATTTGTAGAAATAGGCTGCCCATGAGCTAGTCCAATTGTTATTGTCACAATTGCCAGATGGGCTGTTTTAAATTCTATTTTCAATTTGATCCATTTATTCTTCCCTTCAGCAAATACCAATACTTGATATCAAGGGACTAGGCAATATTATGCTAGGCAAGCAAAGATAAATAATATTCAGCTAATGGCCTTTGAAAACATACAGATATGTACTACACATATGCAATCATATGGAAAGCTTACAAATAAGTAGTCTAGATAATCATTTAGAAATTTAGCTAGTTCTTTAAAAATTGACTAACAGAAGATAGAAGTGTATGATTTATGATGATTTTTACTTTAGCATTGCACTAAAATTAAAAATGGAGCTGGGGATGTAGTTCAGTTGGTAGAGTGCTTGCCTTCATGCACAGGGCCATGAGTTCAATCCCCAGCACCACCAAAAAAAGAAAGAATATTAAAACTGTTTGGAAAAACACTAAAACATAGATAATTAGAAATTTTTACTATTTCAACTAAGCTCTCAGAGTTGTCAGTTAGATTTATTTGTTTCTATCTATGTACATATTTATTTCTTCCTTATTGCAAAAACTAAGCTGGACTAGCATAAATAGCTCAAGTAGGCAGCACTTAAGAACCTGACCCAGGTCACCATATGTATACTTGAAAGAAAATGGAACTGCCTTCTTAAAAAATCATTCTTTAATTTAGACTCACTAATTGTGACACTTCATTCCCTTATAGGTGTTTTATTTTGTTTCTTAATCATATAAACTGCTTAACAAGCAGTAGCCACATGACTCAGAGGTGACCTCCTTCCTATGACAAAACACAACAGTTCAAATTTCTAGTTTCTCTTAATATAAATGAATTATTAAAGCAAGTAGAAAAGATACTGAACATATTCCAGAATGGCTAATGTTCATATGAAACATTATCTAAGTTCTTAAGAAGAAATAAAATTTTCCATAAATTAACTTTATCATACTTTCAATGCAAAACAATTGACCAGTCCTTTTGACATGAAAAGTAAGGATGAATGAAAAGGAATTTAAAGCAAAAAGGAAGAAATTTTCTCCTTCCCAGGGCCAAAACAATCTAGTGATTGGAACTGACATGTGATAAATCATCTAAAAATATTTCAACCTATCATTTTATGGTCGTGTTTTTTTTAATTGGCCTGAGACAAGGAGGTTTTCATTAACTCTCACCAAATCCAAAGAAGAGCCAGCTTCAGATAATGCCATATACTTTTTTAATTATGTGTAACTATGCCAAGGTGTTCTTGGGGAGGAAAAATAAAAAGCTCACTCATAACCCTTACTAAGAATCTTACCATAGGGACTTTACTCTTATTTAAATTAAGAGTCAATCCTTTATTAAATATATTCTAACTAGCTATTACTATTATAGGGAAATCATCTCTATGAATGAAGAGATTAGGGACAGGAGAGGCAGGAAGAGGGTGAACTGGATTGCTAGTTTCTTTTACAATTCATCAACACTTCAGAGAATGCTTTGTAAAAATATAAAACATTGTTTTCACATTTTAAGCGTGATTCTGTACTGCATCAAGTGTGGGGTTCAACTTTGTGCTAAATATTCAATGAGGCCCACATGTACCCACTGGGGAATGAGACATCATCTTTGATAAATAACTTGGGAGTGTTTAAAGAATTTACATGAGTTCTCTAAATGAGTAGAAGTGCTTTCCTATTTTGATTATTATTTATCCTATTCTTTGTTTTTGTTGTCAAAATTATGAGAAGATAGAATTTACAGGAAATGTTGGTATATAATGAATGTATATATGTGCATAAATATTTATATACACATTTATACAGGGTGGCCTATTTAAAATCATAAAGCCTTATATGGACCTCCTATTGTGAATATTTAAACACATATTCTTTTCCTTACATATAGAATACAGGAAATAGAATATATTCACAATACAACTATTTAAATTGTCTTTTTTAATGAAAATGAACTAAAAGTTAAGGGAGCTGGGGATATAGCTCAGTTGGTAGAGTGCTTGCCTTGCATGCACAAAGCTCAACACCAAAAAAAAAAAAAAAAAAGAACTAATAGTTAAATGAAACAAAACACTATCATGAATTTGAGTTTAATCATTAAATTTCAACTATCATAAAGTTTAATCACTTCTAAGTTGGATAGACCTATCTTTCTTAAATGTTTCATGACAAGTTATTTGTATTTTTATATAAAGGCATGAACTCAAATATAAAGATTCTGATGAAAATATTAACCTCAAAAACATCCATTGTTCGAAATAACAATTGAAACCACAGTCAATGATTTCAGAAACAATGAGGTATTTTTCATCTCAATAGCAATATTTATTAATGGAAACTTAATAGTAGTAAAGAATATGTGGCTATTATATTACAGTCCCCTTTGTTATCAGTTCCTTTGAAGGTCTGAATTAATATTTGTAGCTTCACAAATTTCAGGTAGGTGCTTATAATCTGAGATAGGAAAGCAGGCATTTAATTGACTTGTGTCAATTAAAATCAATGAGTCTTATCCTATTTTAGAGTTAAATTCCTGTGATTTCACAAAGATGTGTTGATTTTTATTTCCTCCTAAATTCTTCAGCTACACTCTTTGTCTTTGGCTATTTATAGGTCGTAGCCAGGCAGGAATAGGCCAATGACTAAGTTCCTATGGGCAGCAAGGACTCCTGGTAACTGGACAGGATGTTGAGGGGGTAGTTTCCACCCCAGCATCCCAGATGAAGCTCCTCTATTCTGCCAGGCTTCTCATCCCCCATGGGTCTCATGATCACCAAACCGGGCCCCACTTGTACAGATCCTCTTTTGAGTGACTCTCACAATTGGACCTCTCTGTGACAGATCCAGATTTGCTGGTTTGGTAGTGAAGTAAGAACAGCCTTGAAGCTGGTCCTCACCCTTGCCTTCTTTCCAACCCCAGAAAACCTCTGATGTCTGGACTAATTCATGGATTAGGTTATAGTTCTTCAATGAAATCATCTTTGGAGAGGCCTAGAAATATGTACCATCCCCCTTCTGTCAAACTTCCCCCAAAAAAATATGTTTAACAAAATAGCTAAGCTAGCAACATTTAAACTAAATCACATTTCTCCCAATACAAAAAATCATTTGTTACAAAATTGTTGAGGAGGTAAGAAGTTAATATTACCTCTAACTAGAAGTAAAGTTGCAGTGTAAAAATGGTAATACTACTTAAACTCAATCTGGGAAACAAAAGATTCAAAGATCAGTCCTTCTAAAATCAATCTTCAAACCTTTCTACTATCTATTGTTCTCTATTCTTTCCTCAATCCTGAACTCTACTATAGTTTCTCTTTTCTTTCTTTATGATTGTTTGCATATCATTATAAGTTTCCATTAGTATTTCTTTTTTAACCCATCTTATACCCATTAAATATCTAGAAATATTTTCATCACATCCAGAACTCAGTTTAACAGATTAAGACAGAATGAATGTACCAGACTGAGCCATCTATCTCACTGAGTGACAATCCTAGCCCCTGCCTCTGCTTTTATTCTCATTTAAATTCAGTCATTTCTTTTACTTTCTTGATTTTTTTTCTCTCTATTCAGCACATTCTTGTGGATTTGGAAAGGGTGGGGAATGAGGAAAGGGTATACGAAACAAAAGAAAACAATAAATAAAAAATTCATGATGAAAACACTATTTTCATTTTAACTGACTTTTGTGGCTCACTCTTGGTTTTCGAAAATCAGAAACCAGTAGATTGAGAATCATATTTTGGGAGAAGATGTATGCATTGTCAACTGTAGTAAAAAGAGTTAAGAATCATAAAAATGCCACATTAAGCTATACCATTTGAGACTACTCTCCTGGGGGGGCAAGGAGATAATACAAAATGCTCTTAGAAACTTCATCTCTGAGAGAAAGAGGAGATACTTCTGGGAAGATAAGAAAAGAAAAGATCAAAAAGGAAAATGAGCAAGAATCTTGTTGCTTTTTAAATTTTTTTTAATTGACAGAGAAATTACTTACAGTTTTCATGTACAATGTGATGATTTTGAAGTATACATCTACATTGCAGAATAGCTAAATTTAGCTAAGTGGCAGATGCATTACCTCACAGAGTTATAATTTTTGTGGTGAAAACACTTAATATTCATTCTCCTTACATTCTTCAGGAATACAATGTGTAGGCATTAACTAGGCCCATGCAATACAGTGGGTCTTTTGAATGGATTCCTCCTATCTAACTATGATTATATATTCTCTATCCAGTGTCTTCCCACCCACCATCCATCCCCTAATAACTACAGCCTGGGTTACCATTCTACTCTGTTTCTATGAGCTCTACATTTCTTTAGCCCCCACATATGAGTATGATGTAGTTTTTGTTTTTCTGTTACTGGCTTATTTTTTTAATTGGCAATAATTGTATCTGTTCATTGTATACAACATGTTTGGAAGAATCCTATTATATTCAGGAAAAATGCTTCACAATATTTGGAATATATCGATAAAAAAAAAAGAACATTTCATACCCAGGTAAAGAGAGAACATGGAAAATCAGATTTGCACTAGAATGACTCCAACATTTTTCCTCAAGTAATTTAAGCCTTTTTCAGTGAATCGCCAGGTTTCATGAAGTCACGCTTAGAAAACAACCTAAATATACCTGTGAAAAAAGACACATCTAAGCAAAAAGGCTGTTGTTATAATCTCAAGCATCACGAATAAAATGATGGGCCTCCTCCCAAAATAAAGAACAAATATCCAAATTTCTAATAGGTGGAGGCAGCCCCCATGATAGAAGGCATGGGATGTGTAGTTTCAAGATAAGAACAAAACAGTGGCAGCACTGTCAGTTCCATGTGATATTTGAAAAATATGACAACCATCTAAATCTGCTCAAGTAGCACTCATAGTAAGGGTGAAATTTTATCAACATTGGCTAATGTATGGTGTATTAGGAAACTAGCAAGGAAATAAATTGATGGATTAAAACATAAACTACTCACAGGCAGACAAACAGAAGGACAGATAGAGTTATAATCAAACGGGCACTTTCCTCTGGCAGAAAGAACTGATGTGTCTGGGGGAGGCACTGAACATAGAATTTTTGTCTTTGATTTTAATTTAGTTCTCCTGTGTCTCACTGCAAAACCAAGTATAGTTCTCTAAAAGTCTCTATGACACAGTTTTCCATCTGTTAAATAAGACTAATAATTTTAAATCGCTTTTTTTAGTGAAAATTATGTGAAATACTTGGAGGGCCCTGGAAAGCATGACCTCCATTAATCAGAGCTGTTTGGTGTAGCATCAATTTCTTCAGCAATCGGAGTTCAGTTGATAGACATCCAGAGGAGATATGAAATTGTGAACCATCAGAATGCATTATCAAGGGATCTTAAGAGAATCTTTTCTGGAAAAGGGTAGCTAGCTGTCTTTCCAGAAGTAATTTAAGCATAGGTTGAGGGAACAAGCTACCCTCTAGGTCCTTTTGTGATCTTTTATTCTATGGATCCTAATTCTCTTTCTCATCTTAAAAAAAAAAAAAAAAAAAAAAACTCTATAAAAGCGCCAAAGTAAAGACAGAAAATAAGGCTCTATGATTCTTCAAACTTTATTTTAAAAAAATATCACAGCATTCTGGAGGAGACCATTGTGGATTCCTGTGACAGCACAGGTTGAGTTTCCCCTTAAAATGAACTCACCCATCCTATCTCTTGATATGACCCTACTCTCCATGTCACCTTGTCTATATGTAGCACAAAGAAAGGAGAGAATTTTTGCCAGAAAAAAAGAAAACTGGATAAATGTTGAGAGCTTGAGGTTCTTTGCCTCACCTCTGTTGGCCCCCAAATTTGGCCTTTGCACCAGAGGTGAGGCAAAGAACCTCACCCCCCAATGGTGCAAAGGCCAAATTTGGGGGCCAACAGAGGTGAGGCAAAGAACCTCACCCTGGGCTGGGGATGTGGCTCAAGCGGTAGCGCGCTCACCTGGCATGCGTGCGGCCCGGGTTCGATCCTCAGCACCACATACCAACAAAGATGTTGTGTCCGCCGAGAACTAAAAATAAATATTAAAAAAATTCTCTCTCTCTCTCTCTCTCTCTCTCTCTCTCTCTCTCTCCTCTCTCTCTCTCTTAAAAAAAAAAAAAAAGAACCTCACCCCCCCACTGGTGCAAAGGCCAAATTTGGGGGCCAACAGAGGTGAGGCAAAGAACCTCACCCCCCCACACTAATGCAAAGGCCTATCCACAAGTATGGCTGTATGCTGGACCGGTAGTCAATGATGGGTAAGATCCAATTGCAATGGTACCAACCTAAGACAGGAGGCTGACGCCTTGAGGTCAGCTTATCCGATGACGGGTAAGGACCATATGTAGTATTGGACAACCTAAGACTGGCATGGTCCCTAAGCCACATTGCTTGTTGTTTAATTAAACAGAAGGGGGGAGATGTTGAGAGCCACAGCTGAGTGGGAATGGCCCCTGGCATTTTGCCAGAAGTAATGGTTGAGAGGCGAGCCATTAAGATGATGCTGGATTGATTCAATTGTATATAGACCCCTGCTGTCCACCTCTGGTACCCGCTACTTTGGAGTTCTTGCGGGGATTTCCTGGGGAGTTCACATTGGTTGGGGAAGTTCTGGTGGAGGGAGTTCCAGTTGGTGTGGTGTGCCGGAGAGGAGCCGCATGGGTGGCGTTCGGAAGTGTGCGTGGAGTGCTGTTGGAGTTCAGGCAATAAAGTTTCCTGTTTGAACATACAAGTGCTTTGTGGCGGCTCCGTGACTTGTGCCCAGACAGACTGCGGCAGATTAATACTTCCATTCTTTTTCTCCTATGATATTTAAAACTAAGAGACCATTCCTACATTTGTATTTATCTATCTCTTCTCAAAAATGCCAAAGTAGATCCAATTTTGGATCATTTTCAATAGTGGGACAAATTTGAATTGGGAATAACCTTTGGGACCAGTCACTGGCCTGTGTGAAAAAGATATGTGGAAGGCTATTTGGGGTTCTTGCCTATTTAACATTCTACCAACAATATAGGACCTAGTCCAGCACTGCTTTCCACAGACTGAGTTCTCAGGATCGTGATCTTTTTCTCTGCATCTGTCTCTTGACTCTGCCTCCTACCCAAGATTTCTTCTTCAGCACAAAATGTCATTTCATTTAAAACATCCAAAATACATGTATGCAGACATGAATTGGTGTGAACATACTTTATATACAAACAGAGGTATGAAAAATTATTCTATATGTGTAATTAAGAATTGTGATGCAAAAAAAAAAAGAATTTCAAATGACCACATTATAGTAGCAGAAATGCAAACTAGACAGAGGTAGGTAATGATAGGTGAAAAACTCATTTCTTCTTTGTGCTTGGCATAGTTTAACACAATAGCCAGATTCCTAACAGGTTTTTCTAGATTTCACTCCCCACTCAACTTGCATGTTCCAGCAGCATAGATGTTCTTATTAGTCAGTTCTTTCATCTCTCTTTGGTTCTAGGATAAAACTACTCAAATCCAATTCAGAGGTTTTATTCTCTTTGGAACCTTTGGGAACAAGTTCTTATAAACTCAATTCATGAGATCTTATATTAGGCTCAAGCCAACCTGACAATCAGAGCATTAATTTTCCTATGGCTCAGAAATATCCCTGAACTTCCCTTTCTCTCTCTTGGAATGAACTACCCAGGACAAATATTGGAAATTGGCTTTTTTTTTTTTCTGCTCTCTTTCACCCAGTCAATCTTCCTTTCCTCATCTCTAGCTCTGAAAACATGTCTGATTTTCTCTTTTCCTTAGGTAGTGTGTTTGTCATTCCCATCTCTGCATTTTCCTTTTGTTTTTTGAAATGTTCCACGTTGAAATTCTTTATTTCTTGCTCCCAGAAGTGACCTTCTACTTCTGGTCATCATTGGTTTAGTGTGCTAGCTAACAGCTGGGTCTTTAAAATTAGGCAAATCTAGATTCAAATTCCCCCTGTGCCACTTACCAACTATGTGACCTGAGTAAATTCGTACCCACTCTGGACTCTAGCAGTTACAAGCTTATGTTCTTAGCAATTGGTGATCTTAAGCCAGTGACATAATCACCCAAACCTCACTGCCCTCATTTGCAAAATGACAGTATCTATCTTACAGTGCTGATTTAGGTAGACATGATGATCAACACACACACACACACACACACACACACACACACACCAAAAAAAAAAGTTTTGCACAATGGCTAAATGAACTAGGTGTTCCATAAATATTAGTTATTACCATTATTACTAATTCAAATTACCAGATCCATATTGTATCTATAAGGTTTCCTGACTTCACTTTGTTATCAAAAAATACTGCTTCTAATACCCAGTCAACATCACACCTCATTAGCCAGAGGTTCTCTCTCATGATCCACATGAAGTTTATAGTAGAATGCTGGGGAAGCAGAAAGCCTTGCCACACTTTATGGTCAAAACCATGTAAGCCTTGAATTTAAGTTTTGCTGAGTCCTTATTTGTCCCAAACTCTTTCATATTCTCCAACTTACTAACAGAGCAACTTTCACCTAAAGACATCAAACATTGAGGCCATGATAATAGGTATGAGAACTATGATTAAAAACATCGTCAAACCAGAGACCTTCTGTGAAACCAAAAGGTGAAGACCATGACCAGGATGAGGATGTACATACCAAGTGCTTCTGGATTCCATAGTAGCGTCCAATTAAAGAGAAATGTAGAGTGGGAGATCTGACCACTGCAACAGTCACTTTACTAAACCCAGGTTTGCTCCAGCTAAAGGGGCTACCAACCTCCAAAGTCCACTTCAGCTCTCACTGCTTAGTTCAACCCTCCAGAAACCAATGCCTGTCAAAGAGGGGATCTTCCCAAAGAGAAAACGCTCCAGTTCCTACAGACTCTCAGTAGAAATTCCAAAAAGTTTACAAGCTACATTTGTAGGATGATACTGAGTAAGTCCAAAACATTCCAAGTACCAATTATTATACAAGAAAGAATTTAGCTTTTAAATTTGTTGTTGGTGGTGATGATGATGATGGTGTCTTGTCTGAAATTCAACCCACTCTTCAAAAAATGTAAAAAGAATGCAAATAATGATAAAAACTATTATTACTTGCAACAATTGAAATGGAAGTTCTAAAGGAAGTAAAAAGGGGAATTTTGCATATGAAACAAAAGATTTTTGTTATTTGAAAGTCAATATTATACTGGCAGAACAGCCATTTTAAAATCATCAGAGTAATATAATTTGCATATAATGAATATGGATCCAAGCAATGATGTCAGGCCAGTTAAGAACTTGCAAGCCCTACAAGATAGTCCAAAAAGACTCTAAGGGAACAGTATTACATTCCTGAGCTTACAGGAATGGTCAACTCACAGGATTACCCAGGTCAAATTATCTCTATGGCTTCATTTTCTGAATTTGTTAAAATAAATTAAAGAAAATTCTTTTTGATAGAAATTCAGTCTGGTAGATGTAAATGAAATGTGTAAGGCAGTTCACGTCCTATTCACTCCTGCAATTAAAACTAAAGTTAAAACATCAAAAGTTATAGAGTTTGAGGTTCTTTTTTGTTCATCGATGAGCCAAGGAATTTGTCTTCTCTAATACCAATAACTCTGTTGACATTTTTCCTGTTTATTTTTGCACATAGTAAAACTCAGTGATTTCAAACAAAACTCAGAAATACAATCTGCATTCTGATGAAATGAACCTGACATTATTCTGCTGTGGCTTTATTTTTACTGTGGCTTTACCTGTTATCCTACAACAAAGGTTCTGATGGGCCTCCTGCTTAGAATGACTCTCTCAATGTAGATGACAACCAGAGATGATTGAAGAATCCTGAAATTAGGGACTCTGAATCCTGATGCCATCTATACAGCAATCCACTGTATTAGCTCCTCTTTATTTACAATTTGGTAAAGAATGTGGGTGGAAATGTTTTGGGCACACTTGCCCAGATGTTGAAACTTCTTTGGAAAAAGGAAGGGTAGAAGAATAGTATCCACGTTGAAATCAGGCAGGCATTTCATATTTCCAGAGAGGAACGTTAAAGAGAACATCTGCTGGGTCGCCGGGGTTTGAGGGCAGTCTTTGTAAGTCTCCATATCTCTGAGTGTGTGTGCACATAGTGAAGAGGGTGGCGCCTTCCATCCTCAAATCTGAAAAGATTGAGAGATTTCAGAGGGCCCAGATGTGCCAAAGGTCAGAGGGATCAATATACAGGCCCTACCATAGAAGGGGGTGGGGAGGTTTGAATAGAAAACTGCTGCCGAGAAGAAGCCACTGAGAGGTAAGGGAGTTTCTGAATAATTAAAAAGTTAAGAATAAGCAAACTCGATTTCCACTGGGGAAGGAGGTGAGGTGGGGGATAAAAAAAAAAAAGCAGTTGATGTGGTAATTAAGAATTTGGTGGGAGCTTGGGCAGGTCACCTCCTTTCTCAGATCAGAGCCCCATCAGAAATTCTTTCAAGTGTCCTTCTGCGTCGCCAAAGATGACAACAGCAAATCAATAAGTGCTTGAAATGAAAGGGGATGTTGGCTAGCCCCCAGGCTACAGATTTCCCGCCGCCAGCCTTTTCTGAACTCCTATAGCGTGCCTTTGCGCCGCCTCTCTTAAGAAGAGCTACCTTTTATTCCTATTCTCAGGACGAAGGTAAGTGCTCAGTTAGCATATCTATTAAATGTCGGCTCTGGTTCCAGCTCGCAGAATGCGCAGAAAGCGCGCTGCTTCGGCTCTCCCAGCCAGGTGGTGGGACATGGGGAAAGGGGGAACCTGGCCTGGTGACCTGCGGGGCTGGCCCAGACTGTCTCAGACTTTAGCGCTTCTGGGTTAGAACTGCAAGGTCCCAATCAGAGCCAAGGGCCTGAGCGACCGCGGGCCATCGGAGCGCTCCTTCCACTTCATTTATTTACAAACAAGCACAAACAACAGAGGAGGAAGACCAGTGTTCCAAAATTAAAGCTAGGAATTTTACGGAAACTGCTTTCTGAGTTCCAGATGTTGGTCAGTTACCCTTCCAATATTCATCCCTCCCTTTATATGTCTTGATTTAACCATCTTTTTGGCGCCCAGCATATACCCCCGGACGTTTTAATTAGGTAATTCATTAGTGAGTCAATACAGACATTTATATATTCTTTTAGCTCAAGTGGTTAAGTACTAATTTCGAAATGATTATAAAACACCGGAATAGGCAACGCATAGTAATTTTAATTTATATGCAAATCAATCAGTTCATCTTAAACGCCTTAAAAAAAAAACAATTATTGTATTGTAGCATCGGAGGAACCGATCAAACGCCCAGAATAGACAATTCGGAAACAAGGTCTGAACTGGAAAGAAAATTTAGAGGAGCCAACAAATCAATAATGTTTGAGGCAGTTAAACATCGCTAGCCATTGGTATTTACATACTCGCTTGTTGTCAGATAAGGAGCTAGGGAAATTGCTTGCCAGGGTTGAGATCATAATCCACAGTGAAGAAAGTAAATGGTAGCACGCAGCCCGTCACAGCGGACTCTAAAACAATACTGTACCTTTCCCAAATCCTGACTCCTGGGTGAGAGGGAGTTGGCTGAGGTCACCCCATATTTGTCCTTGGTTTTGCCTCTTTTGATCACAAAATTTTTGTTGTCCCTGGGCTTCCCATTTTGATTCTTGTTCTAACAGCTCTGTGAGTTGCTTCAAAATATTGTCGGGAGTAATATCATTTAGAAGCTCTCTAAAAATTCTCTGAGCTCATGTAGTCCGCACTTCTCCTCCAGTCCTTAGTTTTCCAGAGCTTAATTCTCTGTACCCCCACCCTCATTAAATAGGACCATGGAAAAGTCAAAAGGAATGGCTGAAGGAAATTGTCCAATGCACTGGTTTACTGAAAGGCTATTATCTTCAGATATAGTTCAAATTTTTTGATAAAATACAAAGGATATAAGTTTCTGGGGGAAATGTTTTTAAGATATTCTAGGAGGGTGGGGTTTACCAGGAATTACCAGGGGATCCGCGCCGGAGTTGTTTATGTGAAAGTGTAACATCCCTGAAATTCACAGATACATAGGTCAGTGTCTCCCCACCCACCCCCACCCACCCCCGCCTTTCAGCCCTGGCGATCTGGTCCTGAAGGAGCTCGTACCTTTGATGCTACAATCTTGTTTACATCTGCAGGACAGGGAATTGCTTGCTTTGCTTGGACGCTCCCTCCACCCCCTTCTAATTCGAAGTAGTAATCGGAATCTAAATACAATCGCCATGGCCCACTCTTCCATTACTGCTTTGACGAGGGAAAAACCTGAAATCCACGTCTTAAATCAGCTTGGTGGTTTGTAGCCCCCCAGCACCCTGCCTCTCCGCTGCATGCCTAATGTATTCCCTGGTGATTCTGGGCATTAATTAGTTGTTTAATAGGAGTATGACTAAAAATGTAAAAGAAGGATTAGGAGCGTGAAACGTATGTCCAGCTCCTTCCACACACTCGAGGAGGGAATGAGAATCATTCTGTATCTTCTATTTCTCCAGGAGCCATTTGCATTTCCCACCAGCTGCTCACTTCAGCTGCACTGGCGCTGGGCGAGGCGAGGACCCAAAAGCTCTGAGCGCGGTGTCTGCAGCGGCCAGCCCTGGGGTTAACCAGGCCGGGCGGGCGAGACTCCAGACAGAAGGGGGGCGAGGGGAACGTGAGCTTCCCGGAGCCCCATCATCCCAGCCCTGGTTGCAAACCTCTGAATCCTGAAAGTGGGGAGGGAGTTGCACGCGCAGATCTGTGCGTCTCTGCAGCGCAGCTCCTTTCCCTTTCCCCAGGTCCCTGCGCGTTTCTGAACCTTCCTGTCTTTAATTTTCGTACTCTTCCCACTTCCATGTGAGATTTCTCATCCTCGCCACCAGCTGAAGAAAGGCCGTTCTGCTACCAGCATCTCTTAATCTCTATAAAATGAAATTTAAAAAAAAAAAAAAAGAGAGGAGGAAACATCGGCCCATTTCTCAGGAGGGTGCGACAGGCAGGAAAAATAGCCCAGGACAGGGATGAAAATGCTGTTCTCGAACCACCTTTTACAGTATGCTGCTACTAGATTTCAGTTGTGAGGCTTGTTGAAAGGAATTTAATTTTCTTGCCTCCGAAATATTTCAGAAAGCAGAAATAAAATTATCAGACAGGAAGGAAATAAACATTTAAAATAGCATGTGGGTATTTTCCCCCTCATTACTTTTCTCTTAAATATCGCTGCTTTGAGTTTCCACTGGGTAAAAACAGAAAGTTTGCGTTTTCATGGATGTTAGGAGAAGGTTGGAAATGGCTTTAAATGTAGATCTCCTCAGTTTTCTTCGTGGCTAAAGAGGCTAACCCTTTCCACAAAATGAGTCCATCTGTCGACTGTTAGCTATTTCAAAGTGAAGGGATTTAGCACTCAAAACAAATTGAGCAAGTTTGTTTGCCTGTTTTTACTGCTAACTCAGATGAATTCAAAACACGGAGTAATTCAAGAAAATACAAAACATGTTCTAGATAACCTCTAATGTAAGAAGAGATCAGCAACTATGTGGTAACCCACCCATAGTTTCAAACGTCAGTCGTTTTGTAATGTATATATTTCATGCACGTTCTTCCAATAAGTCTATGTTTTCCTAAAATTGAGTGAATTGGTATATTGATTCAAAAGAGCAATGCAGCTTTTAAAGGGTTTATTCTCTATTGGGGACCAAAGAGGAGGACTCTTGAATGGTGGGCCTCAGTTTTGCTCCCATGATGGGAAAACCCGAACCCGAGAGCTATGGCTGGTTTCTGAGACTTTCCAAAAACATACATTAACTGGACGCCCTTGAGATTGAAAGAACTTTGTCCCATATGCCTGTCAGAAGCCTTCGCACCTGGTCCTCCAGGCGAATCGTATTAATAGTCCTTCCACCCAAAGACAGGACTGAGCCAAAATATCCTGCATGCTACCAAAATACACGCCCTTATTGGAGTCAAGGAATCGGAAAATGAGGGTTGAGAAGTAGGGCACACTTGAGTTTGAGAATGGCCCCTCAAACTTTACACACTCTTCGCTTTTAGGGGCAAATGTGGAATTGAGGGAAGCTTCCTCTTTCTTCCCCTCCCCCATCCCGTGCAATTTAATACCATCCTCGCCAGGAACCTTAACCTCGTCATTTTAAAAAATGAGATATCCGTGACCCGGGGTGAACTTGTTGAGTGTAGGTACAGCAGACGAAATTCTAGACTTGGAGCGTCCGAGCCTTGTCCAGCGCGATCTTTTGGTGAACACTGGTCAGTCCGTGGCCGTGCCTACCTGCGCTGGGACACTCGGAGCGCTCCTGGTCCACTGCCTTGACCTCAGGCGGGGTGCCTCTGTCACACCGAGCCAAGCGTCCTGGCCTTCCTACCCTTATTAGCCTAACTCTTTTGCTCCCGGCTGTTGCCCCCCCCCACACACACACACCTTCTCCCTCACTCACCCCATTTTTCCAGATTTCTCCCTAGTCATCCCTTCTCACCCTACCCACTCACCTCCATTCCTGCCCTCTGTCAGTCTCTCACTCCCTCCCCCACTCGGCCTCTCAGCGCTGCGACCTCTTTCTCCAACCCTGCAGGCCTAAAAGGAGGTCACACTCGCACACAGTCACACACACTCCCCACGCCTCGCCCCAAACAAACCCATGCACAGTGTCCTTTGTTCCATTTCGTGGGCCACCTTCCCTGTCCCGTCTTTCCAAGCAGTCCTGATTTACTCCCCCAGGAGTAGGTGTCTGTCTCCCCACGCCCTAGCCCTCCCCCTCTGATTTATTAGGGCTCCCGGTTTGGCGCAGATTCCTTTTTCTTCTCCATCCCATCCTCCCTCCCTTCTAGTCCTCCTTCCCACTGCGGGAGCGCGTGCTCCTTCTGCACAGTCAGCTCCTGTCGGAGCGCCCAGCCCGGCTCTCTCTCTTTTCGGCCTCCGGGCTCTTTCTCCTGCTCCGGACTCCGCGTCCCGCCGACCTCCCTTTCCCTCCCCTGCCTTGCTTTGCGTCGCCCCTGGCGCTCCCCCCCGCGCTCGCTGGAGCGCTGTGCTCGCTCCTTGATCGCTCGCCGCACAGCCGGGTTCAGCCGCCCGCCCTCCCGCGCGCCACTGTGCTGTGGAGTTTGGTGGAATCTCTGCTGACGTCACGTCACTCCCCACACTGAGTCGGAGCTGAGGGAAGAGAGAGGGATGAAGAGGGAGGGAGGGGAGAGAGAGTGCGAGACCGAGCGAGAAAGCCGGAGAGGAACAGAAAGAAATTGCCAGTGACGGCTAGATTTCGGAGGCCCCCAGCGCACTCGTGGACTCTCTTGGAACTTAGCACCCTCGAGAGCTCTGCAGTCCTCCCAGGCCCTGCTTTCAGGCGCTTTCCGTGCAGCCCGAGCCTCTTCTTTCTGGAAATCGTCCTGGGAAGCGGTGGGACGCGGAGACAGCAGCTTTCTCCCGGTAGCCGGTAAGTGGAGGCCATCTCTCCCCGCAGGGATGTGAGATAATGCAAGTCTGGAAATTTGTTCCACTTTGGAGAATCTTCACCGTAGGTGATTTGTGGCTCTAGGGGCTGCGTTTCCCCCGAGGTAAGGCAGTTGGCAAACAGACCTTGCAAAGCCTTGTTTCTTTCGTCCCCAGTCACAGACACTAACAATCTACGGGGTGCTGAAGTCGAGTGGGAAGCCAGACCATGGCTGGCATTTAAAACGAGGTATCTTCCCTGAAATCTCGGTGCCAACACGGCAGGGACAAATCCTCGGGCTGAGGATTAGCATTCTCAAGATAAAGGGCCTCGTACAAAGTTTCAGCTACTGGAAGATTAGCCTTCTTCCCATTATTACACTTTAGAAAAAGAGATTCCATCTTAACTGGCAGTTAGTGACCTCTCAGGCCCAAACGAATTACCTGGGAGCCAGGCCTAGATGCCAAGCTCGAACAATTACTTTGGATTATAAATCCTTTAAATTGATCACCAGTCAACTCCAATCTTGCACTTCAGGAGATACATTTTAAATGGACGCAGGGGAGGTAACTAGTATCCAACTGGAGTCTAAAGAAAAATATATGATTCTAAACCCGAGAAATGTGTTCTTTTATTCCAGTTTAATCACCTTACTTTAAGAAACAATTTAGAAATCAGACTAGCATAGAGTGCTTTTTTTTTTTTGAACCCTCTTTGTACAAGTATTGTCTTATTATAAAAAACTAAATGGAGAACACTTTCACTATTATAAATAAAATTACAGGAACTCACATTCTAAAATATCTTAATGAAAAATTAATCTGCTTTAGAGAAAGGTCCTTGCATTCCGTTTAGCCCATTAATCAAAACTAAAGATGGTTTTATCACATGAAATACCATTTTGGAGGAAATCCATCAAAATTCAAGTACCAATAATGTCAGAGAAACAAAGCACATGAGCAAAATTGAGGATTTTTGTTGATGTAACATGAAATAAGAATAAGATTACAATAATCAAACATTCCCGAAAAATTAAAGAGCCACCTCATTTATGGAATGTTGTACTTTACCTCAGCAAAACTGCACTTAAATTATTTAGGTGCTTTGTCCCCTAAATTGGCCATGTTTGTCTCCAGATATTCCTAAAGCATCGATATTAGTTTTTAAAAGGCTCACACATGGTAAAATATGGAACTGTATTAAGCAGTATTTTAATTTCCTTAAATGATTACCCACTGCAAATTAATTTACTGGCTAATCACACCAATTTGGTTCATTTAAAACACATGTTCTCCTGTTTATTTTTAAACTTTCCATTAAAGATATTGTTCTGGATTAACAAAGTAAATGCAAAGGGGAGAAATATGAAAAGTATTTAGAATTATTAGAACTACATTTTTTTCCTTCAATTGCATTCTTGTGTCGATCAACAGAAATTATTTTTAAACAAACTGTTATATTTCTTAGAGCCTGCCTGTCTGCCTTGCCAGTGTGGTGCTGTGTGGTGCTCTTTCCTGTGGTCACAATGTAAAACACAAGTTGGTTCAAAACAAGACTGCCTGGCATATACATTCCAACAAGACATGAACTTTTGTGGTGAAAATAACTTCCCATCAGGAAAAGCCCCACATCCTCAATTTATGAGACTAGCCATTGATGCCAGTCCCAAAGTCTGGAAGTTTGTCACACCAGACTTGTCTTAACAGGGCAAGTTTAAGAATTAGCAGGCAGGAATCGAAGGTCTCTTTTAAATATTTTTCTTCCCCAGTAAATAGACTGAATCTGTCTATTAGGCCTGGTCATTATAAAAAGTATAAAATGCAGGTCTCAGGGCTTTTTGACTGCAAAATAAATCCTGAAGTCACAAGGACACGTAGGAGTGAGCTAAGGAACATGCCTTGACCTTCCTTTCAGTCCTTAGAGTGGAGCCCTATGAGTTCTTGAAGATTTGTTTTGTATTGCTTTGTTTGGTCTTCAACACTGAAGCACAGGGCTGGGGTGGGGGGGCGTAGAATGTGTAATAATTGACTTTACACCCAACGACCAGCTCTTTTTCTTTTGTATATTTCATTCCTTAAAAAAAAAAAAATAAAAACTATTTGCAGTTGCCATCTGCAATGCTCTGGCTACCGGCTAATAATGCAGCCAGTTCAGACATAAAAAAAAAAAAAAAAAAAAAAAAAAAAAGATTATCGAAATGATGATGACATGCAAATTTCCCCTGAAATTATCATAAGTAAACATTTGAAGTCTGGACTAATAAAATCCCATCTGTGTTACTTCATATCGAGTTAGTAGAAAGCTGTGATAATGAATTTTGTAATATCTCACGAACAGACATCTCAATCAGGGACTAATCCTGTGATTTTACTGCAGAATCACTAAATCTGGAGCCGCCAAACTGCTACTTCTGGGCCCACAGGCCCACAAGGATCCGCAGAGTCCCCGCCCGAGTGCTCAATAGCTGGTGGGGGAACCACCAGGAGGACCCCACACACGATCCCCACGCCACAGCACCGGGCAGCCCCTCCTCTAGGCAGCGACCTTGGCCAGCGGCCCCTAGGGCCAGGCTCACTCTGGGAGAGGCTAAGAAGCAGGGGGAAAAGGCACAGGGTAGAAGTAGGCCCACAACTCCCTGCCCCGCCTCTGCCCCTCCGCCAGCCCCGCAAAGCCCGCTCCCACCCCCAACCCCTGGCAAAGTGGGCTTTCCTGCCGCCAGCCTACCTCGGGAGCCCAGGACCCCTCTTTTCATGATTTTTAAATGCTCGGTTGCCCACTTGATGGAGCCCTCGACGCCCACTTCTCCTGGTTTGCCTGTGGCAAAGAAGGGGGTGCACGCTAAAACGCTTGGCTGGAAGCGCTGTGGTTGGAAATTTGAAAGATTTGGCTTGCCTGAAGGGGAAAAGAAAGAACTAGGGGGGCAGTTTGCCCTAGGGCTTTCTCCGTGCTTGGCGGGCAGTAAACCCTCCAGGAACGCTTGCTCTCCCTCCTCTGTTTCGCCAAGTCCACTCCGTTTCTCTTCTCTGCGATCTTAAATCATACTTTAGGGTAAATAAATGGCCTGATGAGTATCTCCAGGGAAAAGTGTGGCTAAATATGGAAAAATGGCTCCTGGTGGATGAGAGGCCCAAAGTCAGCTTGCTCCTGGAACACCCCAGGCCAAAAGTCCCTTCATCTCAGAATGTAGAAAACGGAGGGAAAGTGCTCTCTGGGACAGGAGCAAGTTGGCTTTGACGTTCTGCAAATGTTTATGGAGCTCCAACTAATGGACAAACACTGCAGAATGGTGGCCTTCCAAAAGAGAAAAGTCGTCTCTACTCGCTCCCAAATTGTGCTGAAGGTTGCTCTCCAACACAGACACCCTTGAAAGTAGTTCCACAGTCTCCCCTGAACTCTGTGGCTTGATGGGCCTCTTGCCTCCGGGGCCCATTCCCTGCAACTCCGTAGATAGCTATGCTCCTGGTAAATATGCGGAGGTTTTAGGGAAGAGGCTGGGCTAGAGATGCTGCTGGGCAGCCAAAGACTGACAGGTATGAGAAACATGTTTGAAGCGCAGTACCTAATGGGTGCATAACAGCTAGAATTGACGTTGACCTCCACATAGGTAGCCTCCTCTGAGCCTGGTAAGTTGGTCGAAAGCGCTTCTCAAAGCCCTCCTTCTCTTCTGTTTTGCAGATAACTGGGAATGGAGACCAACTGCCGAAAACTAGTGTCGGCGTGTGTGCAATTAGGTAAGAGTCCTTTTCTCCTGGCCGTGGACCAGTGTCCTGGGCCAGTGGACGGGAGACCGCGTCACTCAAGGGCGGCGAGTGGGCCCCGGCTCTTAAGCGAGGCCCCGGCGAGGGGCGATTTTCCGAGGGGTCCTCTAGACAGGAAGAAAATCAGAACCGGGGCGCCCACAGTGTCTCCTTTGGGAAGTTTTGGGGAGCGGTGGGCAAAGAGGATGCAGCTTGTTGCGTGCGGAAGGCCCTGACCCACTCTCCCGGTTGAAGCCGCGGGCAGCCGGGAAGGCGCGGAGAAACTACGCCGCTCTTCGCTGGGTTGCCAGAGGGTCTGGGGGATGGGAATGCCGTCCGCTCTTTTCTCTAACTGGGTCTTTGCTCTTTGTCCCTCTTTCTCCTCGGTCCTGCCTCGCTCCCCACCCTCACCCCCAACCCCCGGGCTCCTTCGGGCCACGGTCCCTGGCGTCCTTCTCCACTGCACGTGGGGCGGGCGCGCGCGCGCGGCCCAGGCGTGCAGCCGGCGGCCGTTGAATGTCTCTTCTCCAAAGACTCCGAAATCAAAAAGGTCGAGTTCACAGACTCTCCCGAGAGCCGGAAAGAGGCAGCGAGCAGCAAGCTCTTCCCGCGGCAGCATCCCGGCGCCAATGGTAAGGCCGGGAGGGAAGCTCAGGCCGCGAGCTGGGCACCCGCCTCCGGGACTCCGGGCCTCGGGTGAAGCGCAAGCAGACGAGGCCGCCAGACCCGGCGCCGCGGCTGCTTGAATTTAGACACTTAGCTTCTGGTTAGAACGGGAGGCAGCCGTTCCCAGGGACGTTAATTCCTTTCCCCAAATTATACTGCACTCCTGAGACCCAACACCTCTCCCTCTCCTCTCCCCCTGTGGTCTGATCCTCTCCGCACTCCCCAGCGCACCTCGGCTCCTCTAGCTGGCGCCGAAAAGTGGTCCAACAGCGACCTCTGTCGCTCGTCGTGTCCCACTGCGCGCAGAACCACCAGGGCCCACCCGGTCCCTGAGGCTTTCAGCCATGCCCCACCCAGGTTTGTGGGTGCGGAGTTTATCGCGGGAGGCAAGCACACGAAAATTGTGTTGGCGAAGGTTGGCCTCGGCGGGTCGAGGTTCTGACGACAGCCCCGAAGAGCCTGAGGGTAGCCACTGTGCGCGACAGCCGAGGGTAGATTGGAGCGTGCGCCCTTGACGACGCGAATCTGCCTGTTTGTGCCGATTGCCAGGCCTTGGTTCTGGTGATGTCGTTGTTTGGCTAATTTCGCCCTGGACGAGTCAAGGGACATTGTCGCGCAAAATCTTTAGGCTCTGTGTAAAAGGTGTAAATATCTCTAACCCACTGTACAGTCCCTCGCTGAATTGAAATTTGTCATTTAATTTTGTGTCTGTATGTGCGTGTAGGTGTATGTGTGTGTCTAAGGAGGAGAAGGGGACTTTCTTTTGGAATATATTACAAACTTAAATTTAGTGTTCTCCGGGCTTTCCAGGCTCCGTAATAAATAAGTACCTAGCCTTAATAGGTTGTTGACCTTTGATAGTGTGAGAAGATAAAGTCCCCCACAGCCCTCGGCCCCAACCCCCTCCTTCCGGATTAAAGTGTAAGGATACAAATGTAATGTGTGCCAGAGGGTGGCGATTTGGGACTCCAGTCAGGTAAACAAACCCTATTCCTAAGGAGAAAACAAAGGCTCTACGCTTAGGCTTCTCGGTGTTTCCGAGGAGGGGGGGGGGAGAAAAAAAGCATCGCTTGTTGAAATACAACGTCTAAAGCGATCTGAGCTGAAGCTCCTTGGTCCTTACTCTGCGCAATATCTCCAGTCGTCCTGCTGGGCCAGTTAAACGCTCACTTGTCCGGGATTAACCCCATGGGGTTAAATGGGGGCAATGCAGAGATAATGTCGGGTGATTTCTGTCATTAAGATTGTGTTAAATTCTTCTTCTGTTTGATAATCGGTCATAAAAATAAATTATTAGACCGGAGAATGTTTGGAATATGGTTAAAAATCAAGAGCAGCGATGACTCTCGGGGAGAATGTTTTGTGCAGGCGCAGCCCGGGCTCTGGACAGATCAGCTGAGCTCCCAGGTCTCGCTTCGTACGGGGCGGGCGGGCAGCCGACTAGCAGAGGCTGACGTTTCTTGCACTCTAGTCAGGGAGACTCAATCTGTCTCCTCCCCACCTGCCCCCCACCCCGGGTCTCGTTGACAGGAGGAATGGTTTCTGAGGACAGGTGACCTCCTTACAAGCTGAGAGAAGGACCCCCTTCCAGGAGAAGTCCAGAATGGGATAGGGTCCTCTCACATGGGCAGTAAGCTCTGAAAGCCGAGAGTCCTGCCCACACAGGTCACAGGTGCCCCTGGGCATTCGCTTTCCATAATTAGCAAAAAAATAAATAAATAAAAATTAAAACCAAACAAAAACAAACCGGAAACCTAGAAATAATGAACGATTGTTTTCTTAACTACTATTTTCAGGCCCGGATTATTTTAGTGCAGGTGAAAGTTTCTTCCCCCTACACTGTCAAAACATCTGTTTTCTACCTTATGGACCCAAGAGAAAAATTGCTGCCCAAACATGTTTAGTGCCACTAATTTGGGAGAGGCTTGTGATGGGAAGAAATGGGGAAAATTTTGACTTTATTGGCTTTTAGGGAACTGGTAAAGAAAAATTGTCACATGAGAGTAGACAATGCTATAGCATCTCTGAAGGTTGCCAGAATAAGTACCCTTTACTGATTATAAAGTGACAGGAAATCTGCAAACTCCTAACCAACCCACTTTTAAAACAAAAATATTTACTTCCCATAATTTTAAAAAGAAAAAAATTACAGCAGCATATGATTTCTTTTGAAGCCGTGATACTCTATCATTGGCACTATCTTCTCCTTTCCCCACAAGTACACATCATACCCTCCTTGAAGACTACAAATGCCCTGAAGAGGCAGGGTAGACCTCTGAGGGGCCGGGGTTCTGCGTCTCTTCCCCAGAAAGTCCCCTTCTTGATGCCCATTGGGCGGACCCCAAGCCAGGCTCAAACTCAGAAACCGGAGGAAGGGGTGTGAAGGTGACTAAAATGTCCCTTGATATCCAGGACTTGAGGGTTAAGAGAGGAATGGCTGTGGGAGGGGGTGGTGAGGAAGAGTTGGTAACTTTAGTTACTCCCCGCAAAGGTGCAAGTGTCCGAAAGGGAACGTCGGTGTGGAACAGGGGCTCTTGGTTTTTCTTACCATGGGCATCCCCCCCCCAAAGGAACCCATTTTGGGGAACTCGTAAGATGGCCTTGACCTTCAGGAAGGGGATTGACTGACGACTGACGTTTCCCTGTGGATGACTCCAAAAGTTTAGGGGTGGTGGCTCTAGGATCAGGACTGAAATCCAGCCTGGCCTTGCCGTTTGGATGTGGGGTAGATACTTCACTCAGCCTCTCACCCCCAGCGAAGCCATTAATTTTAAAATAGCTTTGGCAGAATGGCTGGGCTAAAAGTGTGCCATGGACTGGTGTGCATAGACTTTCTCCTCCAGGTTGGGGAATTCCAAGGCCCCCTGGAATACCCAAGGCGCGGTACACACCTCCTTACTCTATGGCTGCTTGGTCCCAGGCTCTTTCCAAGGAGCCAGGTAAACTCTGACTTTCTCGGTGGCCGCAGCCTCCCCCCTCTGCCCCCCCCCATTCAATCAGCAAATGTTTGCCTAGCACGTGCTACGTGGACGCCTAATGTTCCCCCTGAAAGCAAATAATCCGGTTTTCCTTCGCGGTTATGAAGCGACTTTAATGCTAATACGGATTCCAGCGAGATCAGCTCAGATCGTCTCTAGCAAAAAGCAAAATGGTGGCGCTAGGGTGGCGATCTGGACCCTAAGTTGTCAGAAAGGGGATGTGGAGGGCTCTTACTGTGGCTAGGGGACAAGGGACAAGTGCTCACTGAAGGAGGCAGGAGGATTGAGGAAAATGCCGTGAAGTAGGAGAGCTGGGTAGAGAGAAGAGTTTCCCATTTTCTTTTCTCCACCCGGACATCGCCACCATCACCTCAACATCCAATCTGAAGCTTTTGGCAGAAGCTGTTTCTCTGCTTTGCGGTTTTCCCGGCCAACGGGGAAACTGTACCGATTGTCCAAATGTCGTCAATCCCTTGTGGATCCCCGCTGTCAAAAGCAGTGTTCACAGGTCGCGAAACTCGCTACTGACTTCTTACGCAAAAGTTTCTGGTTGGGCTGTTATTCCGCACCGCCCGCTGTTAATGTATGCAGCAGTTGTTAGAGCGACTCCGGGGAAAAGGAAATGTATAACGAAAGCTTATTCGTGAGCAGGAATATACTAATGGAACAATCTGATGTCTTCTTAATCCTATGTAAAAAGCTTTGTCGTCTTCCTAATATTGACTGAATGGGTAATTAATGGCTCTTCATCTAGGCGAATACCCTGTAATCCAAGATAGGCAAAAGACAACAAGCCCAAGGTAGAAGACAAAGGGCCCAAATGCAGCCGCATGTCCCTCCCCAGAGTTTCCAATTGGAAGTTTCCTCCTGGAGGAGAAAAAGGCAGAAATGGGAGAATATACCTACCATTTCTAGGCCAAGACTTAACCACAGCACCTAGCTACCCAACTCAGTTCTTCACTACTCAACCTTTCCCTCTCCACTCCTCTCTGCCTTTCTTCTTGAGCCTGATAGGTTGCCCCCGGTGTAGAGGATCTGCAAACATCTTTACCCACAAAGCCCCCATCTTTCATTTGGGGAAATGATCAATAACCAATGAGCAACACACAAGGTCCCAAAAGGCTCAGCTCTGTCCCAGGTTTCTTTCTGCTCTACAAGAATACTCTTCTTTTATAATCCAGTGCATAGAGCCTGTGAGGACTCAGGTGTAGTCCTTGAGAGGAAAGGGAAGAAATTAATGGAAGAAGACAGTGCATGCAAAATTGTGTATGTGTGTGTTAAAGAATCATCAGGATTGAAGATCTTCTTTGTGAGGATCTGATATGAAGAGTGCCCAAGATTCTCCCAACATGTTTTTAACAGGATGACATTTTAATTTAAACCTTTAGAAGTAATATATTACTTGGGTTACTACAATGAGGTGGGTTCCTTTTTTTTTTTTTTTTTTTTTGTCAGCTGACAGCTTTTAAAATATTATTTCGCTAGGGAAATAAAAGCTTCATCTCAGATTATAGGTGGGTATTTTTGGATTTATGTGATTTATGGTCACCATGACAACTAATGCTGAATGTTAGCTACCAGCATGTCTGGGAGAGAGAAAACAGAAAGAAGGGAGAGTGAGAGAAATAGAAAAGGGAGAAAAGGAGAAGAGAGAGAGAGAGAGGAGTGTTTTAATCCAGTTATTTTTTTAAGTGACTTCAGTTAATCCCTTGCCACTTCTTTCTCTCCAAGCCTGGATATCTATGTTTAATCTCATACTTTCATTCATGCATTCATTCATTCTTTCTCTCCCATTCTTTCCTCCCCTATGCCTCTTACCGTTTTCTTTATTTTACTTCTTTATTTAAATAGCTACTTTCTAGAGATTAAATGAGCGCGTAGTAAACCTATAGCGCTACCAAATTTGTGAGGAGACATTAGAGGCATATCGGTCTAGTCATTTCAGCACCTCCCCCCACCAATCCCTCTCTTCTCTCATTGAGGGTGGGGCTCCCACCCGCACCGAAACCCACCCCTGCAGCTAATCACCCCAAACTTGAAGAGGTTGAGTAACTAGAGTTTGTGGGACAGAAACATAGGTATCACTTGCAGGGATCCAGGGAAGGTGGGTGTTGCTCAGTCTATCTACGGACATCCGATGCGGAAAAGAATCCGCCCCTTTTAACAAAGTAGCACTTCTTTATTCCATTTAGGGAAGAGGAAAAAAAATCAGCCACGGAGAAGCTTTAAATTTCTGGGTTGGTTTCATGGCTCTGGAGGAGAGGGAACCTCTTCTAGCTTGGTTTGTTTTCCGGGGGAGCCAAGCAGTGGAAAGAGGGGAGGAAGGGCCACTTCTTGGGCAGGGTGCAAGGTCTCCATCTGACCTCTGCGCCTCACACGGCCAGCGCACACACTCACCGCACGTCACGTGGCTGAGAGCTGAGTCCGGGCGGGCCTCGTCCTTGAGCTGGCTTGGGCTGGGCAGGGTTCCCGCCCCTCTAGGGCCTGACAGCTCAGGAAGATATCTAATTGAGCCATCTTCCGGGTGAGCTCTGAGGGCAGATTCTTTCCAAAATTCAGAAATCGCTTGGGTAGGTCCCAGCCCATACTCCGCCGCAACTAACGAGAGTGGCTGCCCAGCCCAACCGCTCGGCCCGATGGCCAGAGGGAATTTGCGCAACTAACACTAAAGAGTGTGAAATTAAATAAGACTTTAAGACTGGTAATCGGTGGCAAATACCAGCTCAAAACACGCCTGACCTCGTGTCACACATTTCCCTCCTGGAGGGTCTCTCTTTGAAAGAGTAAGCAAGAAAACCCAATTGAGTCGGCCCCTGATATGTCTCCTAGACTCAAAAGCTCAAATCTGCACTAGGAGGAGACCATGCAGCAGAGACCAAGTTACTTTTCCCTGGATTGAAAACTTATGTGATGGAGGCTGAAGTCGTAGTAATTTCTAGAGTCAATCAAGAAAATTCTAGCCAGAGATCACAGTTATGCTGAAATCACAAAATACATAATATTTCTTGATTTACAATTCTTTCCCATCTATGCCGCCAATGCCCGTGCATGCAGCACCCAAGTGTTATTCGGATTAAATCTTCAAGCTTGCTCACCACTACTACCACAGAGTTTTCATTGAAAACCATTTCTTTGTTTCTACCACACATTTCCTTTTTCCCATCTAGACTTTTTATTTTGTTGTTTCCCTGTCATGGTGGAGTGAGCCCTGTTGGTCCTGGGAAGAATGTTACCTAGTCTCATCTGCTCAGAGTGTGTAAAGTAATTAAGAGATTTAGGAGAGGATTGAAACTCCGGCTGAAAAAAAAATGCAAAGAAAACCCTCAATTTGAATCAATTGTTGGGAGTGGTGTGTGTGTGTGTGTGTGTGTGTGTGTGTGTATACACACACACATACATATATGTTTGACTTCATTTTTATTCTCCTCTTGACTTAAGTGGACCCACACAATTTAAATTCCTTATCTTTTTGGCTTCTCAGAGGCTTGAAGATCTCCAGTATTTTCAACATCTCCCATACATTGGTACCACCACTAAGTTGCTGTCACTCACTTTGGAGACTGTTTGAGGTCCTTCACATGTGTGAGTTCACCATGATGAAAATTCCATTAGAAGAGCAGAGCAACCAGAACTTAAAGCAAAAAAAAAAAAAAAAAAAAATCTGTGGGTTTAATGAGATGGGTTTGAAAATCTATATGGCTCTGTGGAGCTTCTCAGTTTTGTAGAATAGGGAGTTTTGAAAAACAACCCAAACCTAAAAAAAAAAAAAAAAAAATTGCACCTTCGGGGTTTGAATCTTGAAACTAGGAAAAGAGTATGCTCACTACAGTAGATTTTTTTCCCATCCATTGATGTGATAGAGTCTCTTCATGAAATGAAGTTTAAGGAGCATGGTATTGTGGGGTTCATAGATATGCTGAGGTTTAGAGAAGAAACTGGGATATGATTAGTAAACACATTGGGCAGAAAAGAACTGGATTCATATTGACTTTGTTATAGGTCATTGGCTGACAGTGCAATGGAAGAAAATATTTACTTTACACATATACTTTATGATCTTGGGGGAATTAGAGGAAATTCAATAAGAAAACGGCTAGAAACATTTAAAACCCTTATTTAAAAGACTTAAGCAAATTAGAGTCTTATCAGATTAAAAACCACTACAAATGTAAGAGCATTGTCTTCAGTGAAACGCTGTGGGGTCTGAGAAGGAGATTCTCTGCCAAATCTCAGGGATAAAATGCGTCATTTAAGCACTAGATAATGAGCAGAATGTAAATTAATTTAACCTTCTTTACCAACAGGCTGCTGGTGTAATATGTATAATTTAGTGATAAGATTGCAGGACCTAATATAGCTGGATGTATGAGCCTCAGTTAATGCAGACCTGTCACATGGGGATGTGTTCTGTGAGCAGGTGTGTGCATGTGTGTGTGTGTGTGTGCGCGCGCGTGTGCGCGCTCACGCGTGTGAAATGGGGTAAAGTGGAATAAAAGGTTAAAACCAGAAAAGCTGATTTAAAACTTACTATGAAGAAAGTTCCTGTAGTAGCTAAATTCATCATAGTTCGGGATGATACTGGTGGGAAGAGACTGAAAAACTATTCTCATTTGGTTCCTCGACTGCCCTCAATTGTATTTAGATTGGGGGAGATAGGGTTGGAGGGTGGTCAGAGCAGAGGAGGAAGATATGTTGCAAGAAGATTTGTAGTCAGCTTCACCTGCTCAGTCCCAGACTGAATAAGTTTCCCAATCTTGTGAACAAGGACAAGAAGGGAGTTTTCTGAAGATACCTCATACTAGCATTGCAAATCATTGACTGTAATGTCAAACAAATACACATTCAGGGATGATAACACTAACTCCACAATAAAACAATCGCCAATGCAGAAACCCAGAGGAGATTACTTTGTGTTCTTCAGCTGACCTAAGCTGGGGGACAAAAGGACTTTTTTTTTTTTCTTTGTGGTGCTGAGGATGGAACTCAGGGCCTCTCATGCTAAGCACTCTACTACTGAGAGCTATATATCCCCAGACTGACAAAAAGGACTTTCAAAAATTATATTCAATATTTGAATTTCTTACTTTAATTTATTTGGGAATGGTGCTCTAAAAAGTTGATGACCACGAAGGTGATTCTTGTTTTCTTTTATGTAAATGAATAAGGCTTTGCTTTTCCTAGCTGAGTGTTTCTGTAGGCTTTTCCCCCTCAGCCCACATACTACCGCCCCTGCCTGCTTGTACTTTAATGATTCAAGACAGGCTTGAGCTCCCTAGGAAAAGAAAATGGCAAAAATTATCCTTGAAATTGGTTATTTGACAACATTTTTTAATTGTATGGAAATTCATTACAGCATATTTTATATATAATTAGCTCAAGGTTGTTGATTCTACAGGCTTTATGGATTTGAATCTGATTGATAATAAAGTAAACAAGAGAGTCAAATTTAAAGCATGGCTCTCTCGGGTTAGGATGAGCTTAATACAGTATACAAGGAATTTGAAAGATCTAGGATATGTGTCTTAATCAACGTTAAGTAGAATGGATAAGCTTTCAACATTTTGAAAACGCTGGGTTAGGGTTTCTATTCTATTGTGTGTTGTCTGTCTGGGGACTAATAAGCATTACAGAGGACGTGATCTGAGGCGACTTTTCATTCTTGTATAAATCCAGACTGAACCACCAAGCAGTAGTTCGTTTTAAGTCAAGGTAATTTTCTTTTGACGGGTCCATTTTCTTCTCGATTTCTAATTTATTAGCCTGCCTGTTCAGGGCTCTGTCTTCCTTGCAATTAAAGTAAGGCTTCTTCAGATTAGCGCGGCATTCACCTGACAGGCAGTTTGGAAAATTTAAGATCGGAACGTAGATTTGTTGATGTTTTTAAAACATTTTATAGTTTTAGGTAGCATGTCTCCTTTCTATACGGGGCAAGGGGGGGGGTGTCTGTCTCTACTTGAAATGGAGTAATGAGACAAAAGAAAGGGAAGTGTGGTGCCTTGTTGATCTTGTACTTTTCAGTCCTCAACATCAACCTTTCTACACCTTTCTCCCAAGTCTTTGACTCCTACCCTCATCTCTGAACCTCAGGATCCTAACTAAAAGTCGGATCGCCTTTGGCGGGGCAGGAACAGAATTCCCAGGAGCGTGCCTGTGTAGACCCGGTGGGCATAGCAAGAATTAGCCCGGCCCCACACTGCTGATAGGTGCAGACAGGACAGTCCCCTCAGCCGCAGCTCGGGGCCTCATGATTGGTGTGGAGTCGCGTCACTCCCGCCCCTCGAAGGGTCTGGAGGAGGCGGAGGCGGAGAGGGTTGGGGAGGGCCGCGGCAGAGTGACGTCTCGCCACCAGGAAGCCCGCCTCTGGTTTTAAGATGTTAGGCCAACTGAGAAGCGCGGAGCCGCAGATCTTGTCCGTCGCTTGCTTGGGTGCTTGGAGCTGAGCTGCGGCGAGGCCCGGCTCCAGCTCGACGGCCAGAAGGGGTGTGCGTGCGCTCGGCGGAGGGTGTGCTCAGAGGCCGCGTCGCTGCTGTTGCCGCTGCCGCCGCCGCGGGGGATCTAATATCAGCTACCTGTCCCTGTCACTCTTGACACTTCGCTGTCAGGGCTGCGCGCGAGGGGCGGGCAGAGAGTGATCGGCGTTAGCTTTCCTTATTGGAGGGGTATTTGGGGGAGGGAGGGAGGAAAGAAGGGGGTCTTTGCACACTCTTGTTTCACTTTGGAGCGTGGAAGCCTGCTCCCCAAAGACGCTCCGAAAGGTGCTCTCCTGCTCACATCCCCATGTTTCCGTTTGCCCTCTGACTTTCGCTGCCGGATTCTTTCGCTTGAGCCTTCCGAAGGAGACCGGGGAGGCTTGGTTCCAGGATTCAGCAGGGGTTGCGACCCCTGACTCTGCCTGCAGCGGCCACAGCGGGGAAACTACGCGCCTAGAGCGCGACTCAAAGCGCGCAGCGGCGGCCACGGGGGCTCGGCGGGGCGGTAGCCCAGGACTCGTAGGGCGGCGCGTTCCCTCGTCCATGAACTGCATGAAAGGCCCGCTGCACTTGGAGCACCGAGCAGCCGGGACCAAGCTGTCGGCCGCCTCCTCGTCCTCCTCTGGTCACCATCCCCAGCCGTTAGCCATGGCTTCGGTCCTGGCTCCAGGTCAACCCCGCTCCCTGGACTCCTCCAAGCACAGGCTGGAGGTGCACACCATCTCCGACACCTCCAGCCCGGAGGCCGCAGGTAAGGCGCCGCGCCGCCCCGCGGACACTCCAGAACAGCAGCCTGCGCGCCGCCTGGTCCCTCTCGACCCCAAGGAAGTCAGCCCCTCCTGGGGGAGGCGTGGTGGGAGTGGTCGTTCTGCTTGCTGGCCGCAGAACTTCCGGAAGCCGGGGTTCTGATGACCCTGTCCCTTTTTCATTTTACCTCCGCTGGCCTGGCTCATTTGGCCGCGCAATTCTGCCGCTACCTCCCACCCACCCCCACCCCCCACTTCGTACACTGGCTTCCTTTCTGTTTCCTGGATCATAAAAGTTCCAGCATCTCCATTCAAGGACGTTCAGAGGCCACTCCACCTCTGTCCCTGTTTTCTCGGCTTTCAGCTCGTTAGAAAAGTACTTCTGAAACCACTCAAATGCTCCTTGCGAAGAGGCACCCCCCCACACCCCCACAAAGTACTGGCGAACCTGGGAACCTAATGAATCCCAGTAGCTACTTTTCCTTAACTTCCAAACTGCATCGAAAGCTGAGGGGGGTCTATAAAGACGCGCGCAAGTGCACGCGTCCGGGGGAGACTTGGTGTGGCTGCGTAGAGGTGTGTAAATATACTTGAAAGCACGGGCTATAAAAATGAATGTGCAGCCTTGCTGAGATAAACATGTAAATAAAACGTGCGGCGCTTGGGGGGAGGGGAGGAGATGGGGCGCACACACCCACAACTTTCGTTTGCACACCCCATAGATGCAGCGTTCCCTGCAGCGTGGAGTCGCTAAGCACGAACCCCTCCAGCTGCGGGCAGCCCAGCTCTTTCGCGGCCTCTGCCGCCGGGTCCGGTTGGAGTCTGGGGGTTGCAGGTGGGCAAGCTGACGGGAACCTTTGTGTGTATCGTTTTCAGAGAAAGATAAGAGCCAGCAGGGAAAGAATGAGGACGTGGGCGCCGACGACCCGTCCAAGAAGAAGCGGCAACGGCGGCAGCGGACTCACTTTACAAGCCAGCAGCTGCAGGAGTTGGAGGCCACTTTCCAGAGGAACCGCTACCCAGACATGTCCACGCGCGAAGAAATAGCGGTGTGGACCAACCTTACCGAAGCCCGAGTTCGGGTAGGAGCAAGCTCCAACTCTGGGAAATTAGGGGAGGGCGTTGTTGAGCTGCAAGGCCCGCAGACCGGGGAGAAGGGAGGAGTAGGGAAGGCAACTCTGCCCTGCAGGGCGCTGGTGGGGAGCAGCTTTGCAAAGGCCTTGTGGCTGCCGTTGTTGCAAGATTACAGCTCCCCCTTCCGAGGCCGAGCTGCCTGCCTGGCGCAGGCGCTGGGAGCTACACCGGTTCGCTGCGGTGCCCTGCGCCCTCCCAAGCTGGGCCGCGTGGGCATTCCTCTGCAAAGGGCATTGTGTTCCCGGATTGCAGTCGCCAGACCAGAGCTAATAAAATCCCTCCGGGTCAGGAGCCGCGAACAGGCTCCAACCTGTGTGCCTTTAACAAGGAAAACCCAGCCAGACACGCAAGGGTTGGCCCTCCCTGGGAAACCTTCACGCCCGGCCTGGCTCAGCCATTTCTTTCTTCGGCTCGAGTTCTTTTTGCGGTCTTTTCGCGGGGGGTATGGCCATTTATGTCTCTTTCAGACCCTATTCCCTGGTTTTGTGATCCCGGGAAGCAAAGTGTTATACAGAACTACTATTCTGCTAAATTCTCTTATAAGAGAAGTGAAAAAAGAAGACTTCAAATTTGGTTTATTTATCTTCTCTCAGGAGTTGAACTCTTTGAATACTGACACAACCCTCTCCCAAATTACAATCATAGTTTTAGGAAAAGAGCTTACCTTAACTTTGAAGTAAATCTGCACTCTATGGATTGGCAAAAATGAGCTTAAATAAATTACCCAATAGCAACATCCTGGTTTGTGCTGGTCGGTGGAAAATTCCAAAATTGTTAGGATTCTGGAAGCGGCAAGCAGAACCAAGCAGCATCCAGAAGTTTTGCTGTTTAAAATGATTTTTTAAAAAAGTGTTCTGGGTAGAAATATAAAGTCCTCATAGCAAGGAAAACAAAAATAAGAAAACGTTAGGTAACAAAAACGGCGGCGAAAAGAATAAAAACCAAAATGTGCTTCTAAGCAAGAGGGAATGACGACACTCCTGGGAGGCATTTGTGCAGGGTATGAGGCTATGCTGGTAGATAAAAGAGCCGGGATGAAGTTTGATAGAGTTTTACTTTAACTGCCCGGAACCAGAGCTGGGACTAGGGCCGCGTGGTTTTGCGCGAGGTCAGTCTTCCATTAGCCTTCTTCAGCATCAGGAGAACGGGCCTTGCACGTACCCTTCTCGCCTGGACAAAGTTCAGAAGGCCTAGGGTAAAAAATGGCACGTAATTAAAATAAAAACACAGTTTGTGGGGTTCCTGGCATTCTTCGGAAAAGTCCTTCTCCCCCACCCGCTTTTCCATAGCCCCTCCCTTGTCCTCTGCAGCCGCTGCGCAGGGATCTTGCTCCTTCCAGCTGCCTCCTTCCAGCGGCTGCTAGTTCAAGCCAAGTGGGAGTGAGGCGTGCTTTTTATAGCAGTCGGGTGCAAAGAGGAAGGGGGATAAAAAGGAAATCGAGAAAGAAAGGGAAAAAGCGGATTAGGCGGCTAGGACCCGCGGAGATGTGTAATGTGAAACATCACCGGTGTCAGCTCTGAAATCTCGGGCCAGGCCTCACTCCAATACACAAAAGACTCCGTCTGGGGCGACTGGTGGGCGCGATGTGGATTGGAGCGAGGTTGTGGCGGGGCCACCGGACGCGGGTGGGGGCTGACTGGCCCGGTCGGCCGCCTGCAAAACCAAAGGGTAGCGTCGGGTCAGGCCTGGGGTGGTCAAGGCACGCCTGGGGGGCCTGAAATGGGCGGAGTGTGAGACGAAGCAGAACCAAGGAAGGGGATCGAGAGACCGTCCCGTTCTGGGTTCTTGGAGTTTAAGGAGCAGATTGAGAAGGTGGTCCTCTGCTTTATATTTGGTTGTTTTTCTAGGCGAGGAAGAGTGTCGCATTCCGGTTCTTGTTGAAGGAGCTCCTTCCAGGGGATGGGGACCACAGTGGAGATCCAAGAGGGGAGGGAGGAACTGTGCGGGTGAAAGAGCGGGTACTCCGGTGCCCTCCCACCCTCTTGTCCTCGTCCCTGGGTCTGAGGCTTTGGAGTAGAAGCAAATTTACCAGGTGGTCTGGGAAGGGGTGGGCAGTCGGCTGACCCTCCTTTATTTCACAGTAAGAGTTTCTGGCCCCTGAGGAGGGTCTGGCTTCGTGATCAAGCGGCCCACAGCCCGCTAGACATTGCGGCCCAGCTCAGAACCCATGCTCACAGGCGGGAGCTGGCTGGGCCTCCCGGCTCTGACTGCGGCTTGGGGCTGGAAACAGTGCGGGCCTTGGCGGTGTGGGGTGCCTGGCTGCAGGGGTGCGTCGCGCACGCGCGTCTGGTGGAGGGTTGGCCTCTGGTTTTCTCTGTGATCTAGCTTTTATTAATCCCCACTGTGGCCTCTGTTTGCTCCCTTACCCTACCGCGCCCAGGTTTGGTTCAAGAATCGCCGAGCCAAATGGAGAAAGCGGGAGCGCAACCAGCAGGCCGAGCTGTGCAAGAATGGCTTCGGTCCGCAGTTCAACGGGCTTATGCAGCCCTACGACGACATGTACCCGGGCTATTCCTACAATAACTGGGCGGCCAAGGGCCTCACGTCAGCCTCCTTGTCCACTAAGAGCTTCCCCTTCTTCAACTCAATGAACGTCAATCCCCTGTCGTCACAGAGTATGTTTTCCCCGCCCAACTCCATCTCATCCATGAGTATGTCGTCCAGCATGGTGCCCTCAGCGGTGACGGGCGTTCCGGGCTCCAGCCTCAATAGCCTGAATAACTTGAACAACCTGAGCAGCCCGTCGCTGAATTCCGCGGTGCCGACACCCGCTTGTCCTTATGCGCCACCGACTCCTCCGTATGTTTATAGGGACACGTGTAACTCGAGCTTGGCCAGCCTGAGACTGAAAGCAAAGCAGCACTCCAGCTTCGGCTACGCCAGCGTGCAGAACCCTGCGTCCAACCTGAGTGCTTGCCAGTACGCAGTGGACCGGCCCGTGTGAGCCGCGCCCACTGCGCTGGGATTCTAGGACTGTGCGGGATCGGGCAACTCCGCCCTTGAAAGACTGGGAATTATGCTAGAAGGTCGTGGGCACTAAAGAAAGGAAGAGAAAAGGCAGATATAAGGAGAAAAGGAAACCACTGAATTAAAGAGAGAGCGCCTTTGTTTTCAAAGGAAAATCCTCAGTGTCTGACATCTTTCACTAGAAGTATTTCCAACAGTTGCAAGGACACATACACAAACAAATGTTTGACTGGATATGACATTTTAACATTACTATAAGCTTGTTATTTTTTAAGTTTAGCATTGTTAACATTAAAATGACTGAAAGGATGTATATATATCGAAATGTCAAATTAATTTTATAAAAGCAGTTGTTAGTAATATCACAACAGTGTTTTTAAAGGTTAGGCTTTAAAATAAAGCATGTTATACAGAAGCGATTAGGATTTTTCGCTTGCGAGCAAGGGAATGTATATACTAAATGCCACACTGTATGTTTCTAACATATTATTATTATAAAAATGTGTGAATATCAGTTTTAGAATAGTTTCTCTGGTGGATGCAATGATGTTTCTGAAACTGCTATGTACAACCTACCCTGTGTATAACATTTCGTACAATATTATTGTTTTACTTTTCAGCAAATATGAAAAAATGTGTTTTATTTCATGGGAGTAAAATATACTGCATACAAATTGGTCTGAATTCTTTCTCCCCTCCTCTGTCACCTGGCCGAGGTGTCTCAGTCACTGCCTCCTAAACAAACTAGTTTCCTCTGCCTGCCAGTAAAACATACAAGGTGGCAGTACTTATTTAAATTTGGTAGAAATAAATTATAGTCCTTCATCAGAAACTAAAAAGAAAAAAAAGGGGGGGGGGACTCCTGGGGCTGGGGCTAGGCTGGGGTGAGGGGGAAGATGGCAAAGTCTGGTCTTGTCTTTCAGATTTTTCTTTGGCTTAAACCCAGAGGATTCCATTATGCTAGAAACAACATAAAAGAAGAAAGGTGAAAGAAATATAGACACATGACTCTCAAGTTCACCCCAACAGAGGAGAAACTGCACCTCTAGTCAATTGTTCTGGAGAAATGTGTATGCATGTATACATGTACCATTTATATACATTCCTCTTAAGAGGAATATATCTATAATAAATTTATGTGGAAACACCTCCAGTTCAAAATATTTAGGCCTCTGCGTTTATCTTTCAGGCTTAAGTAGAGAGATCCTTCATGTTATATTGCATTACTATTTTCAAATCCTGTGGATACATGAAAAGAAACAAAGACCATTTCTAATAACTGTAGCCTTTCAGTTTCTCAAAGAGCCCAGGGGTTGAGAGGTTAGAGTGGAGTTTCCTGAGACTTGTCGAGCAATATGTAGTTGAGGCAAAGGTCATGCTCCCGTGTTTTGTTTTAAATAATATTGACCCATTAATTCTAAACCTGCTTGTTCCTGAAATTATACAGGATTATAGTTTGCAAACTGCGGGACAATGAAGCAAATCAAGATGAATTACAGCCCTGGC